>NC_052943.1:19961250-20332939 GCF_013358895.1 Oreochromis aureus | reverse complement strand
TCAGATATTAAGAAGAATCAAAATATTGAAACCTGGTTAAGATTACTTCTCAGTACAGTGTTTTTACTAATACAAATTATGTTGCCTTATACTTCTGCTTCAATGAGAATTATAATTCAATGCCATATTTTGAGTACACTTTACTTCACCTGATCCTTTTAGCTTTAGTTATTACATTTGATTGCTTTGTAAATTTAAATATGAAAGAATGGGTTAAAAGTTAAAATTAGGTCCTTGTCCACAAGTAAAAAGAATAAAGATGCACAAGACTGACATGGATCACCTGTTATAATACAATCAGACAATTATTAACAGTGGTTTGAATAATTTCACTATTACTAAAAGAAGCGTGTTGTAATTTGCTCGTGATAAAAGAAAGCTTTGTTCAAAATCTTTTTGCTGTTTACACATCTTCTATTCAGATTCACTCAACTAGACTCAAACCAAATTCAATATAGATTTTTAACTGAAAGACTGAAGTGAGAAACTGACACTATCAAACATCAATGACTAACAAGCATGTTCTTTTTCTTTTTTGTGACACAACATAGAAAATATAAAGAGGCCATCACAGACATACTGATTGTCTTGATAAAAACTGACTGCAGGATGTTTATAATGTGTGCAGCTTAGTGTCCTATAAATCTGTTTTGTTTCCCTCCCTGCAGGCCTTGTTGCACGTAGAATGCAAGAAGTGTGTTTACCTCACTACCACACTGTGTAGACTGCTAATCCTTGGTAACTTTAATATCCACAGGTGTTGTCCCTCCAAACCTTTGGTTGGGGAATTTTTACAACTCTTGGGGTCATTTACAGTGGCTTGCAAAAGTATTCGGCCCCCTTGAACTTTTCCACATTTTGTCACATTCTTTTTAAATTAGTCACGTAGCCATAAAAACACTACACCAATACTAACAGTCTCAATAACATGAAAAGCACGCAAAATTTATTCTGCACGAAGATTTCCGCAATTAGAAGTTTAATCTCTAAATTAATAAACAAGCAAATTTAAAGTGATTGTTATTTTTAATAAAATTCTCAATACAATGCACATGTCAGAGTCACATTATCTCCAAGTTTAGCCTCAGTTAAAGAGATCTGCTGAGGAACCTCATTCATTTCAGTTAAAGGTGAAGAAACGAGACAAAACAGTAAAAGTTAGAACACGACAGAAAAAACAGATTTTAAAAAGGTATATTCATCATGTAATGTAAAATATGACAAAGCCTCATGTCTCATGTATTTTGTTTCATAATGTTTACAATGAAGTAAACTCACACAATGTACTTAGAAGAATCAAAGAAACCAGTCTTCCGATCATTGTGCTACCTCAGTCTTCTCTTGTATAACTGATATCCTGTGATATGAAGCTGATCAAGGTTTACAAAGTGGAAATCACAGTGATTGGTTGAAACACAGAAAATATACTTCCTGTAAAAGCTAAAGAATGAAATGAAAGGAATTAACTTTGATATTTAAAAGAAAAAATACTAAAACTGGTTACAGAAAAAAGATCATTTCTCAGGACAGTGCTTTTACTAAGATAAATTATGTTGAGTTATATTTCTGCTTCATTGAGAATTATAATGCAATTTCATGATTTGATTATACTTTACTTAATCTGCTAGTTTCTATCTACCTTTTAGCTTCAGTTATTACATTTGATTGTTTTGTACATTTAAAAATGAAAAAATAGGTAAAGTGAAATTAGGTCCTTGTCTGACAGTTAAAAAAAATTAATTCAATTCAATTCAATTCAATTTTATTTATATAGCGCCAAATCACAACAAAAGTCGCCTCAAGGCGCTTTATATTGTACAGTAGATAGCACAATAATAAATACAGAGAAAACCCAACAATCATATGACCCCTATGAGCAAGCACTTTGGCGACAGTGGGAAGGAAAAACTCCCTTTAACAGGAAGAAACCTCCGGCAGAACCAGGCTCAGGGAGGGGCGGCCATCTGCTGCGACCGGTTGGGGTGAAAGAAGGAAAACAGGATGAAAGACATGCTGTGGAAGAGAGACAGAGATTAATAACAGATATGATTCGATGCAGAGAGGTCTATTAGCACATAGTGAGTGAGAAAGGTGACTGGAAGGAAAAACTCAATGCATCATGGGAATCCCCGGCAGCCTACATCTATTGCAGCATAACTAAGGGAGGATTCAGGGTCACCTGGTCCAGCCCTAACTATATGCTTTAGCAAAAGGAAAGTTTTAAGCCTAATCTTGAAAGTAGAGATAGTGTCTGTCTCCCAAATCCAAACTGGAAGCTGGTTCCACAGAAGAGGGGCCTGAAAACTGAAGGCTCTCCCTCCCATTCTACTTTTAAATACTCTAGGAACAACAAGTAAGCCTGCAGAGCGAGAGCAAAGTGCTCTAATGGGGTGATATGGTACTACAAGGTCATTAAGATAAGATGGGGCCTGATTATTTAAGACCTTGTATGTGAGGAGCAGGATTTTGAATTCAATTCTGGATTTAACAGGAAGCCAATGAAGGAAGCCAAAACAGGAGAAATATGCTCTCTCTTTCTAGTCCCTGTCAGTACCCTTGCTGCAGCATTTTGGATCAGCTGAAGGCTTTTCAGTGAGTTTTAGGACATCCTGATAATAAAGAATTACAGTAGTCCAGCCTGGAAGTAATAAATGCATGAACTAGTTTTTCAGCATCACTCTGAGACAGGATATTTCTAATTTTAGAGATGTTATAAATGGAAGAAAGCAGTCTTACATATTTGTTTAATATGTGCATTGAAGGACATGTCCTGGTCAAAAATGACTCAAGGTTCCTCACAGTGTTACTGGAGGCCAAGGTAATGCCATCCAGAGTAAGAATCTGCTTAGATACCATATTTCTAAGATTTTCAGGGCCGAGTACAAAACCTCAGTTTTATCTGAATTAAGAAGCAGAAAGTTAGCGGCCATCCAGGTCTTTATGTCTTTAAGACATTCCTGCAGTTTAACTAATTGGTGTGTGTTACCTGGCTTCATGGATAGATAGAGCTGCGTGTCATCTGCATAGCAGTGAAAATTTATGCTATGTCTTCTAATGATGCTGCCTAGGGAAGCATGTACAATGTAAATAGAATTGGTCCTAGCACTGAACCCTGTGGAACACCATAATTGACCTCAGTGTGTGAAGAGGACTCTCCATTTACTTGAACAAATTGGAGTCTATTAGATAGATATGATACAAACCACTGCAGTGCAGTACCTGTAATACCTACAGCATGTTCTAATCGCTCTAATAGGATATTATGGTCAACAGTATCGAACGCAGCACTGAGGTCTAGCAGGACAAGCACAGAGATGAGTCCACTGTCAGAGGCCATAAGAAGATCATTTGTAACCTTCACTAAAGCTGTTTCTGTGCTGTGATGAGCTCTGAAACCTGACTGAAACGCTTCAAATAAGCCATTCCTCTGCAGATGATCTGTTAGCTGTTTGACAACTACTCTTTCAAGGATTTTTGATATGAAAGGAAGGTTGGAGATTGGCCTATAATTAGCTAAGACAGCTGGGTCTAGAGATGGCTTTTAAGTAAAGGTTTAACTACAGCCACCTTGAAGGCCTGTGGTACATAGCCGATTATTAGAGATAGGTTGATCATATTTAAGATCGAAGAATTAATTAATGGCAGGACTTCTTTGAGCAGTTTTGTAGGAATGGGGTCTAAAAGACACGTTGATGGTTTGGAGGAATTAATTATTGAAGTTAACTCAGAAAGATCAATTGGAGAAAAGAGTCTAACTTAACATCGATGGTACTAAAAGTAGCTGTAGATAATATTACATCTGTGGGATGATTATTGGTAATTTTTCTCTAATGATAAAAATTTTATTTGTGAAGAAGTTCATGAAGTCATTACTAGTTAACGTTAAAGGGATTGTTGGCTCAGTAGAGCTCTGACTTTTTGTCAGCCTGGCTACAGTGCTGAAGAGAAACCTGGGGTTGTTCTTATTTTCTTCAATCAGTGACGAATAGTAAGATGTTCTGGCTTTGCGGAGGGCTTTCTTATAAAGTAGCAAACTATTTCTCCAGGCTAAATGATGATCCTCTAAATTTGTGACACGCCATTTCCTCTCCAGCTTACGGGTTATCTGCTTTAGGCTACGTGTTTGAGAATTATACCACGGAGTCAGGGACTTCGGATTTGAGGCCTTATGATATACAAGACTGATATGGATCGCCTGTTAGCTGTACTTTTACAGAGTGATAATATAACGTTTAACAGTGGATGAATACTTTCACAATTACTAAAAGAAGCATGTTGTGATTTACTAGTGATAAAAGAACACTTTAATGTATTGTTCTGTTTACACAGGCCAGCTTCTGATCAAAGTGACTTAACTAGATTCAAACCTAATCTAATATTTTTTTAAACTAAAAGATCGAAGTGACAAAACTTAACCTGACACTCTCAAACATCAGAGAAAGAGGCCTCCACAGATTGTCTTGATAAAAACTGACTGCAGGATGTTTGTGCAGTGTGCAGCTTAGTGTCCTATAAATCTGTTTTGTTTTTTTGTTTCCCTCCCTGCTGACCTTGTTTCATGGAAAACATGAATTTATTTTCCATTGCACTTAGAACTTGACTTTTAATCAAAATCAATTTTTTTTTTCTAAGCGTTGTGGCATGGGATATGAAAAGTGAAGTCCTGTAGCGATATGCAAACATAAAACTAATGTTCTCCAGCATATCATAAACTTCAAAAACAGTCCCATCTGGGCTTCAGTAATATACAGTATTTTGATTTCCAAACCAAACTGTTGTCTTTTAGAGATCTTTAATACATATGCATGACATACGCTCATCAACCACAATATTAAAACTACTGACAGTAACACTAATGCTTCAACATGGTTTTTAATATGGACAAGCTGTGGTTAGCACACAGGAATAGAGAAAAAATACATTATCCTTATATTACTGGACACACAAGGTATGAAAAGCATACTATTTATTTTAATTGTATGAACAATATGATAGATTAGACATTTCTTATCAGTAATGTGTTTTATTAAAGCTTCATACGTCATGGGATGTACATAACCAGTGGTCTCAGTTACACTCGTGTAAGATTTTGCAAAATTTCTATGAATTTATGTATTTTTATGTGTGAAAGAAATGACCTTTACTAGTCAACAACTGCCAGCGCACATGCAACTGTGTAAAAATGGTTCGACTGAATCAGCAATTTTCATTTCATTTTTTCATTCAAGAATTGTAGCATGTGCCAGTATCAGTGCTTGTAAAAGAACAAGCAAAGCCACATGTGAACTGCGAGATGCAAGCTGTGACTGGCTACTTCTACACTTCTGACACACACCAAGCCTGTTTACTCAGAATGCACAGGAATTTGGGCATCAACAGGACATGAATCTAGGTCACAACAGTTCGGTGCGCATGACATGGCCTCGTTTTGCTTCAGTTAACTGTACAAAAACAAACTTTTTAAACACACAACTACAACTTTTTCTAAGGAGGCCTGATTTAATCTTACTGTCACTTTCTCAGAATGAAGTTTGCAGACCACCAGATATTTGGTCAGATAGCCAGACACTCATGTGTAACTGAGGCGATAAGAAAAAAGACATGACAGGTATTAGAAATTAAGACGAATGTTGTCTGGTTTCTTATGAGGTGAGTGTGGGGGACTAAAAGACGATCTTTAGACCAACCAACCACACATACGGTTAAACTGTACAACCTTTGGTTTCTACACACACAAGTTAAACCAAGTCTGAGTTGGTAATTTAAACTTACAAAAAAATCTTTGTGGTCCTTTTCTTGAAAGAGAACCAGATTATTGTGAGTAAATACCACACTGTGAAGGATGGCACATAAATGATTTGAGCAGGCACAATTCAGTTATGGCTTCATCACTGGAATAGCAGCAAAGTTTTTCTGCTTAAATGTTTCTTTGTGTTACTTTAGATCTTTTTAAATACTGATGTCAAGAGCATTTGTCAACTTGGTAATATTTTCAGCTACTAAGATAAGTGAGGCCATTTTAACATATACCCCAAATTTGTAAAACTTACTATACTGAGTGATAATATGCATAAAATGACCAAAGAACAAGCATGAAAGGGGCACAATAGCTTTTTAGGTCCATACACCTTTTACAAACATTTAAGTTTAACCAGTGACTAAACATCACATTTTTTTCTGTACAAGCAACAAATGAAACCACATTGCTGCAATGCAAATTCTCATAGAACTATTTTTATATCATAGGTGATGCATGTGCACATGATTTCTACAAGCAGCCAGTGTTTAAAAGTTTCATTTAGTTTTACTTGCCTTGTGGGAAAGAGTTAAAAATTAAAACACACACACAGAAACTAAAAATAAACACAAAAGAAAAAGAAGATAGCTCATGTGGATTCACACCTCATTCAGACCACGCAAACACATTGCTGCTGAATTGTTGCTGAAATGTTGCTGACTGTGAAACATCAACCTAAAGTAATGTTTAAACAATTTATTTTTAATCCACTTATTTATAATTTTACTTACATTAAAAGAAATCAGTGCAAATCATGATAAGACCGCAATTTACTATTAATATAACATCTCCTGTAACAATTACAATTGATACATAAAAGTAAGTACATTTATTTGGTGCTGTCTTAAAGAAGCATAATTGAGCTTTCACTCTATTTGCACCAAGCAGAGTTGGAACATTGCAGGCCCAACATGTTGGACAAGTGATAACAAACACTCCACCTGCTGGTGAGTCATAAATTCTTGTAACTGATGAAATCCTCATTGTTGATAATACACCATTGCTAGTGTTTTATTGAATACATGTTTGTAGAAATCGCTTTGAGCTAACATGTGATTAACCACGTGATGCCAGGCACACCTTTACATATGTGTGTTGAGGCCATTTTGGTCTGAGGACCTTAAAACACTTTCTTATCATTGGTTATAGCCCACTCATGTCTGAAACAATACCTCATCCACTTTATGTGAAAATCAACTGCATCTCATCGTCACTCATAAAGCCAGAACGTTAAATTCTTGTAACTGATAAAATAATACCTCATCCACTTTATAAGTTGTTATAATAATTGAAAATCAATCTCTGCAACTTATTTTTTGCATTCTTGAACTCTAACACACTAGATTTAAAAAAGTATCAATATTAAATTAAAAAAGTGTCAAAGCAGGTCTTTTTCTTATTGTCTTAATTTGATGAAAAATAATGGGCTGGTCCTGACTCCCCCCAGTTATTGATCCCAAAATATTAAAAGTCACAGCTGATAGGTTATCCAACTAGAGATAATTTTTATGTCCGATACTGATAAATATCATAAATTTGGATATCTGCCGATACTGATATGAATCCGATTTGTGTTTTTAATCAATAAAACTGTTTTTTTTAATATCTTGCTGCATTTTGTATAAGTTCATTCAAGTTTAAATAAACAACAACACTAAAGCTATTCTGTTATACCTGTTTAAAAAACACTGCACCCAAAATATTTCATAGTTCAGCAACACTGATCAATCTAATAAACCTTACCTAAAAAACCTGTACACCATCCTCCCTATTCTGGTATTTTAAAGAGTACTTAGCAGAAATATTAAGCAACCTAACTAATTTTGCAAACTCCCCAAAAAAAAAAAAAATAGGGAACCACCCCCACCCTCCACCTCATGATGCTTAATCGATGTAATCAACTTTAATTGATGCAGGGTGAAAATGCACAGAAACAAATTATTTTTCAAGAATAATTAAATAGATTCAACATCTTTCTTCAACAGAATTGCAGAATTCACAGACGGTACCTTCCCAAAGGAAAAAGTACTATAGCTTACTAGGGTATATAGACTTAGTTAGAATATATAGTAATGGACTTCTATACATTTTACATCAGATTAAAACTTTGGGTGTAAGATTCAGATAATTATTTATTAAAAGCTACATATTTTAAATGAGAATAAGAAAGAAAAGTCTTTGTGCCCCTTTTCCCTGTTCATGATAGGTTTGCTAGATCCGCCCCTGCACAGTTACCAGCGTCAGCTAGGTAGAAAAGGATCCTGTAGAAAGTAATATTAAATACATTCTAACAACAGCTTATCAAGCTTAAACGTGCTGCTGTTGTTCAGCAGCTGGCTGGCGCGAAGTGGGCCAAAAAACTCGCGACAGAAAAGCCGATCAGCTGATCATTAAGCAGTTTCACGATTGAATCAGGAGAGAGAGAGAGAGAGAGAGAGAGATCGGCTGATGGTTGTTTTTTTACAAACATTCAGAGATGAAAACACTTGCTTTATCTTTGTTTGAAACTGGTTTGGTAGCAAGGCTTATACCTATATCACATGAGGCATTGCTCTACGGTTCGAGTTACGCCGTGTTGCAAGTTTTGTGAGATGCTTTTTTGATATTTAATGGATCGGAGTCGATATCCGATCCAGTAATTTAGGTCAGTATCGGACCGATACCGATACGTAATTCGGATCGGTCCATCTCTTTCCAACACTGCAGGCTAACCAGTGCTTAATCTGCTGATGGATTTTATTACAAACTAAAACATTTATTTTGTTTAGACTTAATTATACCTATAGCTTTTTTCTTCCACATCAAAGTTCTTCAGTTTTGTTGGTAATAAAAGTAATTTAAAAATGTTTAATAATATTCTCTTTTTGGTTCTATCGTTTCATGAATACTAATGCAAAGTTAAAATACCAAATAATCATAACTATTGTAGCACACTAAGTAGCAACTTGATACAGATCATTTACATTGAAATCAATGCCAGTTGTCATGGTTTGTGCTGTGTGGCAGACTTGGTTAAGACCCAAATGCAGGACTCGGAGACAGAATAATTAACTAAAGGTGGCAGCTTTATTGCTGGAAAATACACGCAAATGCGGAGGATGCGACAACAACCAGGCAAAGACACAGGGGTGGAGTACACAGAGGGATAACGACGGAATGAGACACAGGAGGAGAGGAGAGCACAGCTGGAAGTAATCAAACATGGCGAGACCAAGGGGAAGTAAACTGAAAACATTAACACAGGACACCGACTGTCAAAATAAAACATGACGTATGCACAGAGACACAGACTTGACACTGAAACAAGACTGACTGGATATGAGACCTGGAACACAGGGAAGACAGTGACTGAAACTAGAAGCTAGAACAACAAATATAACATCAGAATCAGAATCAGAATACTTTATTGATCCCTAGGGGAAATTATTTTAAACAGATTAAAGTACAAGTAAGAAAAAAAGAATACGTAAGAAAAAAGAACTAAACTAAGGAGAAAAAGCAGGAGCAACTGTAACAGGCTGCACGCTGGTTGGCGCATGCGCACTTTTTTCATCCAGAGAACTAAAACCATGAATAACAATAAAACAAAAGCATACTTTTGGAAAATACTCAAGCAGTAAGACAAAGATTTGATTTATCCCAAACTTAAAATTTGTCAGAAAACAGTGCTAACCACTGTGCAACTGTGCTGCACTGTATTTTAAAATCAAAGTAAGGCTGCTTTCAAAAGATCTAGAATGAGAAGAGCTGGACAAGGTTGTGTCTCTTTAACCCAAAACATCTTTTATAATGAGACTATTTTTTGAGCATCAAAGGTGATTAACCTTTACACCTTTCAAACTTTGACATGGTCGTGGTCAGAGGGCCCGGTGGCGCCAGTGTCCGGCAGCCTCGCCTCTGTCAGTGCGCCCCAGGGCAGCTGTGGTTACAATGTAGCTTGCCATCACCAGTGTGTGAATGTGTGTGTGAATGGGTGGATGACTGAATGTAGTGTAAAGCGCTTTGGGGTCCATAGGGACTAAGTAAAGCGCTATACAAATACAGGCCATTTACCATTTTTACCATTTGTGTGCACAAATCGTCTTTCAAATGAAAATGCAAAAAAAACTGATAGACTTGATTATCTGTGTGTAACATCTCTTGCACTGCTTTTTACAGCTGCAACTAAAGGCCAAACATAATCTCATTCATCTTTCCAGCTAACTTCCATAAGAGAAGACGCGCTCAGTGGGTGTGACTTTTATCAACTCAGAAACTGGTTAATATTAACTAAAGTTATGAACCATAAAGTTAAACAGTGTGGCTTTGTGACTGTGAAGATAAATTCTTTCCCACCACACCTTGTTTGTCTGCGTCTACAATGAGCCAGTCAGCAGCTGCTAGGACCAATCCCTTTTCTAGGAGGGCTTACTCTCCACTTTGCGTTTCAAGAGCACAGCAAGAGAATGAGCAAAGTATACAGTTTTTAATTTAAATACCATGGCAAAGCAATGGCATATGGTGTGTCTTTGGATCATATGGTATTTTCAGACCTCAAATGTTACAGCTTTCAACCTGGACACAGAGAATGTACTTCAGAGAAATGGAGATCCAGGCAGCCTGTTTGGATTTTCTGTTGCCTTCCACCAACAGCTCAAACCTGCCAGAAAGAACCTGTGAGTGAAAGCAAAAAAATTTGTAAGTTTGGAATTAATCACACCTTTGTCTTACTGCTTGGTATTTTCCACCAGACTGCTGGTAGGAGCTCCACGAGCAAAGCATCAGAACCAAGTGAATGTTACAGGAGTTGTTTACAAGTGTGATCTGACTACAACATCTAAGAGCTGTCAGCCCATTGAGTTTGATGATAAAGGTTTGTGTACTTTGTCTGAAGCTATATTTATCATTGTTTTATGGTAGCAAGTTTGTAAGTGTTTAATATTCAATACAGTCAGCTTGAGAGTGCCACTCTTGCTTGTTATTCACATGCATTTCTTAAAGGAAAATTACATTATGCACACCACAAAGAACCACATGCAAACAATATAAAAGACTTACCTGGAATTATAATCAACTGATTTCCTAGTCAACAGCTATTGTATTGTATCAAAGTTATTGCCATGAAAGTAAAATATAACATAAAAAATAATAATCTTATGAGTGTGTTTGATATCAGACAGCGAATGTTCATTTTACATGCTGATTGAGAATGGTTATGGTTTTAGGGTAGAAACTGTCCATGAATCACTTGGTCCAAGTTTTTAGTGACATGTGGTGTCTGCCTGAGGACAGAATGTCAAACAGGTGGTGGCCAGAATGAGAGCAATCTTTAACATTGTGTTGGGCTCTGGAACAGTTGCATGTGATTGCAGTATGTTCGAGAGAACAAAGGGGGCAGCCAATGACTATTTCGCCTGTGCTGATGGCTTCTATAGATCTTTATCAGTTATTAAGCAGCTAGCATAACACGATGTGAGACAGTATGTTTATACACTCTTGTGTGGTAAAAGCTCACTAACAGCTTTCCCTTGGTGACTTTTCTTCAACATTTTCATAAAGTGCAAACATTGCTGTGGTTATTTTGTCAGCGTCTTTGATGTTGCTGGCCCAAGAATTTTAAGCTCTGGGCTCTTTCTTGTTGTATGATGTCACCTTCTTTATAAGCAGACTCATCTAATGAAACAAGTCCAACTACAGTGGTGTTATATGCAGTTTAAATAAGGAGTTGGTAGGACGTACTGTGTGTAGTCTAAATTGTATAGAGAGCACAGTATTAGGCTGAGAACACAGCACAGTGTGGGGAATTAGTGCTGAGTGAGATAATGAAAGAGAGGTGGTGACTACACATTTTGTCGATGGTTTGCAAGAAAATCTTTGATGCAAGTTCAGGTGTGAGAGTGGAAGTCCAGGTAAATTTGCTGATCAGCAAAGTGACTAAAGCCAAATGACCCCCTGTGAAAGCTGGTTAGCTGTCCAGTTCGTGCAGTCTTCTGTCAGCCCCAGAGTGAGTGCAACTGGTCTGTAATGTTCAGACTGTCAACAGCAGGCTTTTTTGCTTCAAGGATAATATGAGCTGATGATAGCCTGGGTGAGAGAGGGGCATGTGCTAGAGACAAATTAAAGTTCGTAGAGACAGGCATGACTTGGTTGAGTGCATTCTTGGGTATTCCATCAGAGCCAGTAATGACTGAAAGCAACCAATGTCTGCATAGGAGGCAGACACTGGTTGAATGCACAACATACTGAACTAGAAGCAGATAAACTGCAGCAGAAGACCACACTGACAGACCTGCGATTTGTGAGTGATGCCATCATGTGGCCCAAAGTATGCGAGAAATATTTTCAGTACTTTGCACAATATATGGCACAATGGATTAAGACAGGTTTGAAGGCAAAACAGAGTGCAACCTGGTACAAGCAAGGTGTAAGAAATGAAGGGGTCAGTGAGTGTATATTTATATCGCACCCACCCAAAACACTGTGCAGCAAAGTTATTAATTTAAACTCCTTTTTAATAGTCCAATATCATATATAACTACTTAAAATTGTGCCAAACTGTAAAGAAGAAAAAGAAGAGAAAACACACACCAACACTTGCTCAAATTTCATTGTCAATATTTACTGAAGTGCTTAAGTGCAAAATAGAACAAGATATCTGTAGAATTTATCTCTAATGCTTTGAGCAAAAGGCTGTTGTAAGGGTTTGGAGACTTAAGCAGCAAAGTATATTTATTTTTCTGATACAACTCATTTAATGTAAATCTGTTTCTGGGAAGTAATCATAAAACTTTCTCTCAACTAAACAGTAACAGAGTGAGCTCAACTTTCTGGTTTTACAGAGTTCCTCAATAGTAAAGGCATAAATAACCAGTGGATGGGAGTTAGAGTCACGAGCCAAGGTCCTGGTAAAAATGTAATGGTAAGGAATGCATTCAGATTTTAAAGGAAATTTTAAGAAAGTCAACATCTTTTGTAAATCTAGCCTCCTTCCCTTTTAGACTTGTGGGCATCACTATCGGGATTGGGACACAACCCCAGGTCTTTACGTTCCTCACCTACTGACGGGTCAGTGCTACCTCTTAGGAGATGACCTGAAGGTGGGTGAAGAAGAAAGGAGCTGGCGGAGGGTCGTTTGTGATAGAGAACACTTAACAAGACGTCAAAAGGACCACGACTGGTTTGCCTACTGCCAGCAGGGTCATGGAGCATCTTTTGCAAAGGATAACATATCCCTTCTATTTGGAGCACCAGGAGCTTATCAGTGGAAAGGTAAATTAAAGCTTAGCAGTCGAGTGGTTTGACAAAATATATTCACTTATTCATGTTTTTTTTTTAATGTTTCATGTTGTTTTCACTCAAATGATCCTGCTCAAAGGAATAGTAAGAATGGAGGTTTTGGACAATCTGGACCTCTACAGTGAGGATGCTCGCGAGACTGGAAATATTGACGATTTTAACCCAAAACTCATTCCTCTTAAGTCAAACAGCTACCTGGGTCAGTTTCTTCTCTCTTGAATACTGGTTAATGGTCAAGCAAATGTTAAAATTAAAATGTAAATTTTAGTGGTGTCAGTGGGTAAAACTCTTACAAAGTGAAACATTACAGTGAAACAGCATCATCCTGTACTATCCAGGATTCTCCATTGACTCCGGAATGGCCCTCATCAGGAAGGGCGAGCTGACAATCGTATCAGGAGCACCTAGAGGAGGTTACAGCGGACAGGTGGCATTTCTGAAGGCAGACCCTGTGGCACAGAGAAATCTGTCTGTGGAGCTGGTCCTCTCTGGACCAGGTCTGGCATCCTCCTTTGGCTATGATTTGGCAGTGGTGGATCTCAACGGTGATGGGTAGGTTGGAGATTATGTCCATTAAACCACAGCCATTACATCTACATTTTTAGTTTTATACAAAAAGCTAGTTTTAGCTTTTTGTATAACCTTAGGAGGTGGAACACTAAATACACACAGGACAGGGACTATCAGAGTGAAACAGGAAATATAACAGGTATGCACAGACACAAGCTTAACACTAAGACATCAGACATGGCAACAAGGAGGGAACACAAAGATGTGGGACCAGGGCAGGCACAGAGATGCAGAACAGAAGGAACTCAAAATACTAAACCTGAGAACTAGAAATACTAGAACAGAAACCAAAATATTAATAGTGACAACCCTGAATAACAAATAATCAAGAAACACAAATAAAAAAGCTACAAAACACTGGGTCACCAACCCAGGACCATGACAATATTTTTATTGGTTGGTTCGTCCAACCCATCTATCTTCAAATTTCATGATGACAATCACCCATCTTCATGGTTCCTCTCATTGATTTATCACTAGAGTTCATTTCAGATTTAAAAATAAAGGGTTCCTGGGTGAGGTGTTCTGGGCATGTCCTACCGAGAGGAGGCCCCAGGGCAGACCCAGGACATGCTGGAGACATTATATCTCTCGGCTGGCCTGGGAACGCCTTCCCCCGGACAAGCTGGAGGAGGTGGCTGGGGGGTGGGAGGTCTGGGCTTCTCTGCTTGGGCTGCTGCCCCCGTGACCCGGCCCCGGATAAACGAAAGAAGATGGATGGATGCATGGATGGATGGATGGATGCATGGATGGATGGATGGATGCATGGATGGATGGATGGATGCATGGATGGATGGATGGATGGAAATAAAGGGTTCAGTCTGAGTATCTAATAGCCAATATGCTTTTCATGAAAAAGATTATAGATTTCTCTTTCTCTAAATTCAGGGAGCTGTCATGCTAACATTGTGAATTTTACACTCAAACACACATTATTCATCACAGATTAGGAAGTACACAGTCAATATAACTTTCTGTCTCTATTACTATTCAGTAGTATTCATAGTAATTGGTTTTATATTGTGTTCTTTTGCTGCATGCAGGTGGGATGACCTCGCTGTGGGAGCACCGCAGTTCTTTGTCAAAGATGGCGAGGTTGGAGGAGCAGTCTATATCTATATCAATAACAAAGGAAGAAACTGGGAGAATATTGTTCCAGTCCAACTTCTTGGACATAAAGACTCCATGTTTGGCCTCGCAGTAGAAAATATTGGAGACATCAATCAAGATCATTATGGAGGTTGTAACATTTTAACTACATTTACAGAATATGAAAAAGTCACTAAATAACAATAGATAATATTACATACCACAACCACATTCACTACTGGGTAAACCACATCGAGTTATGCTGTGGTAGAAACCCCAAAAGTCATAAAATACACAAATGTAATAAACCACACTCATCCTCAGCACACAGTGGGAGTGTTTTATTGCTTATGGATTGGACTTTAAATTTGTAACAGATAGGACGTCTCGTATCTTCCCAAAGTAACTAGCAGGGTTTCAATTTAAGGCCTAAAAACAACAGGAATTAAAAGACACAAAAGACAAATGATACATGGAGTATACTCCAGTGTAAATGTCATTTATGAAGATTTGTTATGTTAATTTCCAGTTTGGACACTAACTTGCCTTTGCATGATTACCAAATATCCTACTACACAGTATCTTAGCCTTCCTAGATGCTATTTACCTACAAATTACTTAGGGATAGGCCCTCTCTTTGACATCATACAGACCCAAGAGTAGGGGGAAAAAAGTGGCTAGAGCAGTCTGACACTTCAGTCTTGGCTCACAGAGATGACTTAAAAATACATTGATCTAATTATTTTGAAACTTTAGCCATGTTTAAAAAAAAAACGAAGATCCACTATTGTAGGTGCTCTTAAAATGCATTTTTGGACAAACCCCCAACTTTGTTGTCTCTGTGTTGTCACCATGATTTGTATTAGTATTTGCCTGTGTTGACAGATATTGCAGTGGGAGCACCGTATGAGGGCTCTGGACTTGTATACCTTTACTATGGCGCTCCAGATGGTGTCAACAAAAAGCCTGCACAGGTGAATTTGCTGAGCTTCTTCAACATCAGCAATTTAATTCAATAATATATGAATATTTACAATACAAAAAAACTTAATATCTTATATCTTTTCTTCTTTAGATAATTTCATCACAGTCAAAGAAAGTGAAACTGTTTGGATATTCTCTGACTGGTAACCTGGACGTAGATGATAATCAGTATCCTGACTTGGCTGTTGGATCACTCTCAGATTCCATTTTTGTTTACAGGTATATATATAGAGAGAGATCTCCAAAAGTTGAATCTGTTCATCTGGACGTAGCATTTTGTGGGAGAAACGTTTCGTCACTCATCCAAGTGACTTCTTCAGTCTCAGCTGACTGCAGGTTTCCCCAAACCTTATAAACAGTATATTTGCATAATGACTGAAACCAGCCCACTGAAGGAACAATGGGCTGTGAGGTCAGTTCCTTAATCATAATTATGCAAATTCCCATGACCATTGATCAACAATCACTGACCAAAACCCACTGATCAAAGAACACTGATCAATGGCCATGAGTACCATTATACATCGGGAAAACCAAACAACCTCTAGCGAAGCGGATGGCACAACACAGAAGAGCAACCTCATCAGGCCAGGACTCTGCAGTTTATTTACACCTACAGGCCAATGGACACTCTTTCAAGGATGAGGATGTACACATCCTGGACAGGGAGGAACGCTGGTTTGAGCGCGGAGTCAAGGAGGCCATTTACGTGAAAAGGAAAGACCATCTCTGAATCGAGGAGGGGCCTAAGGGTACATCTTTGCCATCTTACAATGCTGTGATTGCAGCCATTCCCCAACTCTCTGTGAATGGTACTCATGGCCATTGATCAGTGTTCTTTGATCAGTGGGTTTTGGTCAGTGATTGTTGATCAATGGTCATGGGAATTTGCATAATTATGATTATGAACTGACCTCACAGCCCATTGTTCCTTCAGTGGGCTGGTTTCAGTCATTATGCAAATGTACTGTTTATAAGGTTTGGGAAACCTGCAGTCAGCTGAGACTGGAGAAGTCACGGATGATGACGAAACGTTTCTCCCACAAAACGCTACGTCCAGATGAACAGATTCAACTTTTGGAGATTTACTTTCCTGGATGATTGAGAATGCATCAAGACGATATAGAGAGAGAGTTACTGCATAAGCACAAGATAAAAAGTAACCAATGATAAATGCATCCCAGCACTTAATTTTCTTTATTTTATTTATACTTGAAGCTCAGTTTAATTTTATGTAAAAAAAAAAAAAAAAAAAAAAAAAATTTGTATTCTGGATAGAAACTAACCCCGAGCTCAGATTTCTTTTAATGAACACATTTTATCATCATCTTCTGATCATTTAATTCTAATCATATTGATTTACTTTTTAAAAACAAATATGCTGTATAAATACTTTTAAACATGCGCAATAATTTATTAATGGTTCACTTTCTGACAGAACAACTTCAATTCCACAAATCACTACATGTGCTTTTAATGTTTAAAATTCCTCTCTGGTTATGATTCTATAAATATGAAGGTACAGAAAGTCTCATTAGTGATTTTCTTTCTCATATATGTTGCAGAGCAAGGCCAGTGGTCACCGTCAGCACCTCTCTTAAGATTGCACCAAATGAAACAGAGATCGCAAAGAAACGGTGTGATGAGCAAATATGGTAAGATGTTCAAAAACACAAATTATAACATGCTCTATCTGCAACGCTATTGGGTTTTAATCGAACATGTCTGCACAAACTTCAAGTTCTTTTGCAGTCGAGGCATGTTTTACCTACACAGCACATCCTGAGTCGTTCAACCCTAAGCTGAGTAAGTTTCCTTGGTTCAATATTCCTTAAATCCGTGGTTTTAAAAAGGAGGTATAGTAAAGGCTAATTATAGGACCTAGCTATGTGCACAATTTTGAGGACTAGAAAAATACATATATGTTCCCAGCCTATAAAAGGTACATATTTGTAGCATTTATTGTAGATTTTATGGTAAAATTTCAGGAGTTTGATCAAATACAAAACAGTATCTTTAAGGGTTTATTGTTCATTGACAATTTAAGTTAACTGAAAAACGTAATGCATTCTGATACATTTGTTCTCTTTTTGACATGTTTATTGGTGCTAATATGATGCAAAGGATAACAATGTTGCCAAGAAAGTCCTGGGATAAAACCTTCCTGTGCCTGCTCTAGTTTGCATTTAGCTTTTAAAGAAATATAACTGGTCATTATAAGTTGTACTGTGTAACTGTGTAACATTAGGTACATGTTGCTGTACATATATATGGGTGTACTATAATCAGGTATTTACAGTAGTACTAATACTACGTTAACTGGAGTCAGTTGTTTCTAATCTGTTGAATGTACTTCTCTATATTGCAGTGCTCAACTTTACTTTTGATGCTGATTATGAGATGAAAAAATCAAGAGTCAGGGTCAACTTTATGGATTCATCTCAAGGAAAGCTGGAGCTGTCTGGTCAAGGGAGACAGGCCTGTCACAAAACTACGCTCCAGCTTTTGGTACTGTTTCATTTCGTTAGAAGACACACAGTCTCATAATGCTGCGTGGCGCTGTCACTTGGTGTTCGCTCGCTTTGTGGTAGAGTATCACTTCCTGTTCCTGCTCAAACACAGTGGTGTTTCTGAGTAGCTTTTCTGCTTAGCAATTTAATTTAAATCTTTTGATACATCCCTTTTTCATAGTATAATCTTAACGTGCTTCATCTGAATCACCCTTTCTGTGTACTCACTACCTAATTTATAGCCAAAGTATTCACTCACTGTCTCTTTACTGTTTCGCTAGCTTAGCTTAGCTCGTAGCCGACTCGTTAGCACCATGGCTACTTCACCTGTCCCTCCTGCACTTTCCTGCTCATTGTGTCAGATGTTTAGTTACTCCTCGGCCTCCTTTAGCAGTAATGATACCTGTAACAAATGTAGTATATTTGCAGCTCTGGAGGCCAGGATTACTGAATTGGAGACTCGGCCGCACCCTTCATTCACCCGTAGCTAGCCAGGCCCCTGTAGCTGGTGCAGCCGAAGATAGCATAGGCCCGCTAGCTGTTCCCCGGCAGACCCCAAGCAGCTGGGGAAAGAGGCGGCTGGGTGATGGTGAGGAGGAAGCATAGTCTTAAACTGAAGCCCCAGGTACACCACCAACCTGTTCATGTGTCTAACTGTTTTTCCCCACTCGGCGACACACCGCCGGGGTCAAACTCTGGTAATTGGTGATTCTGTTCTCAGACATGTGAAGCTAGAGACACCGGCAACCATAGTCAATTGTCTTCCAGGGGCCAGAGCAGGCGACATTGAAGGAAATTTAAAACTGCTGGCTAAGGGTAAAGCGTAAATACAGTAAGATCATAATTCACGTCGGCAGTAATGACACCCAGTTACGCCAATCGGAGGTCACTAAAATCAATATTGAATCGGTGTGTAACTTTGCCAAAACAATGTCGGACTCTGTAGTTTTCTCTGGTCCCTCCCAATCAGACCAGGAGTGACATGTTTAGCCGCATGTTCTCCTTAAATTGCTGGCTGTCTGAGTGGTGTCCCAGAAACGATGTGGGCTTCATAGATAATTGGCAAACCTTCTGGAGGAAACCTGGTCTTGTTAGGAGAGACGGCATCCATCCCACTTTGGATGGAGCAGCTCTCATTTCTAGAAATATGGACAAATTTATTAAACCCCCAAAATATGACTATCCAGAGTTGGGACCAGGAAGCAGAGTTGCAGTCTTACACGCCTCTCTGCAGCTTCTCTCCTCCCTGCTACCCCCAAAACCCATCTCCATTGAGACTGTGTCAGCTCCCAAAAAGACAAAAACAAACCAAAACCAGCAATAAACAACTTAAACATAAAAATCACAAAGAAAGAACAATACAGTATCCACATCTGAACCAAAGAGTAAAACAGTGAAATGTGGATTATTAAATATTAGGTCTCTCTCCTCCAAGTCTCTGTTAGTACATGACTTAATAATTGATCAACAAATCGATTTACTCTGCCTTACAGAAACCTGGTTGCAGCAGGATGAGTATGTTAGTTTAAATGAATCAACACCCCGAGTCATTCTAACTACCAGAAATCTCGAAGCACAGGCCGAGGGGGCGGTGTGGCAGCAATTTTTCACACCAGCCTATTAATTAACGAAAGACCAAGACAGACTTTTAATTCTTTTGAAAGCCTGATGCTTAGCCTCGTCCACCCCAGCTGTAAAACTCAGAAACCAGTCTTACTTGTTATCATCTATCGTCCACCTGGGCCTTACACAGAGTTTCTCTCTGATTTCTCAGACTTTTATCTGATTTAGTGCTCAGCTCAGATAAAATAATTATTGTGGGTGATTTTAACATCCATGTAGATGCTAAAAATGACAGCCTCAACATCGCATTTAATCTGTTATTAGACTCAATTGGCTTCTCTCAAAATGTAAAAGAACCCACCCACCACTTTAATCACACTCTAGATCTTGTTTTAACGTATGGCATAGAAACTGAACATTTAACAGTGTTTCCTGAAAACCCTCTGCTGTCTGATCATTTCCTGATAACATTTACATTTACAATAATTGATTACACAGCAGTGGAGAGTAGACTTTATCAAAGTAGATGTCTTTCCGAAAGTGCTGTAACTAAGTTTAAGAATATAATCCACCCACTGTTATCATCTTCAATGCCCTGTACCAACATAGAGCAGAGCAGCTATCTGAACGCTACTCCAACAGAGGTCGATTATCTTGTTAATAATTTTACCTCCTCACTACGTGCGACTCTGGATACTGTAGCTCCTGTGAAAACTAAGGCCTCAAATCCAAAGTCCCTGACTCCGTGGTATAATTCTCAAACACGTAGCCTAAAGCAGATAACTCGTAAGCTGGAGAGGAAATGGCGTGTCACAAATTTAGAGGATCATCATTTAGCCTGGAGAAATAGTTTGCTGCTTTATAAGAAAGCCCTCCGCAAAGCCAGAACATCTTACTATTCGTCACTGATTGAAGAAAATAAGAACAACCCCAGGTTTCTCTTCAGCACTGTAGCCAGGCTGACAAAAAGTCAGAGCTCTACTGAGCCAACAATCCCTTTAACGTTAACTAGTAATGACTTCATGAACTTCTTCACAAATAAAATTTTTATCATTAGAGAAAAAATTACCAATAATCATCCCACAGATGTAACATTATCTACAGCTACTTTTAGTACCATCAATGTTAAGTTAGACTCTTTTCTCCAATTGATCTTTCTGAGTTAACTTCAATAATTAATTCCTCCAAACCATCAACGTGTCTTTTAGACCCCATTCCTACAAAACTGCTCAAAGAAGTCCTGCCATTAATTAATGCTTCAATCTTAAATATGATCAACCTATCTCTAATAATCGGCTATGTACCACAGGCCTTCAAGGTGGCTGTAGTTAAACCTTTACTTAAAAAGCCATCTCTAGACCCAGCTGTCTTAGCTAATTATAGGCCAATCTCCAACCTTCCTTTCATATCAAAAATCCTTGAAAGAGTAGTTGTCAAACAGCTAACAGATCATCTGCAGAGGAATGGCTTATTTGAAGAGTTTCAGTCAGGTTTCAGAGCTCAGCACAGCACAGAAACAGCTTTAGTGAAGGTTACAAATGATCTTCTTATGGCCTCTGACAGTGGACTCATCTCTGTGCTTGTCCTGCTAGACCTCAGTGCTGCGTTCGATACTGTTGACCATAATATCCTATTAGAGCGATTAGAACATGCTGTAGGTATTACAGGTACTGCACTGCAGTGGTTTGTATCATATCTATCTAATAGACTCCAATTTGTACATGTAAATGGAGAGTCCTCTTCACACACTAAGGTCAATTATGGAGTTCCACAGGGTTCGGTGCTAGGACCAATTCTATTTACATTATACATGCTTCCCTTAGGCAGCATCATTAGAAGACATAGCATAAATTTTCACTGCTATGCAGATGACACGCAGCTCTATCTATCCATGAAGCCAGGTAACACACACCAATTAGTTAAACTGCAGGAATGTCTTAAAGACATAAAGACCTGGATGGCCGCTAACTTTCTGCTTCTTAATTCAGATAAAACTGAGGTTTTTGTACTCGGCCCTGAAAATCTTATGGTATCTAAGCAGATTCTTACTCTGGATGGCATTACCTTGGCCTCCAGTAATGCTGTGAGGAACCTTGGAGTCATTTTTGACCAGGACATGTCCTTCAACGCACATATTAAACAAATATGTAAGACTGCTTTCTTCCATTTGCGCAACATCTCTAAAATTAGAAATATCCTGTCTCAGAGTGATGCTGAAAAACTAGTTCATGCATTTATTACTTCCAGGCTGGACTACTGTAATTCTTTATTATCAGGATGTCCTAAAAACTCGCTGAAAAGCCTTCAGCTAATCCAAAATGCTGCAGCAAGAGTCCTGACAGGGACTAGAAAGAGAGAGCATATTTCTCCTGTTTTGGCTTCCCTTCATTGGCTTCCTGTTAAATCCAGAATTGAATTCAAAATCCTGCTCCTCACATACAAGGTCTTAAATAATCAGGCCCCATCTTATCTTAATGACCTTGTAGTACCATATCACCCTATTAGAGCACTTTGCTCTTGCACTGCAGGCCTACTTGCTGTTCCTAGAGTATTTAAAAGTAGAATGGGAGGCAGAGCCTTCAGTTTTCAGGCCCCTCTTCTGTGGAACCAACTTCCAGTTTGGATTCGGGAGACAGACACTATCTCTACTTTCAAGATTAGGCTTAAAACTTTCCTTTTGCTAAAGCATATAGTTAGGGCTGGACCAGGTGACCCTGAATCCTCCCTTAGTTATGCTGCAATAGACGTGAGGCTGCCGGGATTCCCATGATGCATTGAGTTTTCCTTCCAGTCACCTTTCTCACTCACTATGTGCTAATAGACCTCTCTGCATCGAATCATATCTGTTATTAATCTCTGTCTCTCTTCCACAGCATGTCTTTCATCCTGTTTTCCTTCTTTCACCCCAACCGGTCGCAGCAGATGGCCGCCCTCCTGAGCCTGGTTCTGCCGGAGGTTTCTTCCTGTTAAAGGGAGTTTTTCCTTCCCACTGTCGCCAAAGTGCTTGCTCATAGGGGGTCATATGATTGTTGGGTTTTCTCTGTATTTATTATTGTGCTATCTACTGTACAATATAAAGCGCCTTGAGGCGACTTTTGTTGTGATTTGGCGCTATATAAATAAAATTGAATAGAATTGAATTGATTGTCAACACTTTCACTTCACTTAGTTATATTGGACTTTGCAGAAAGTTACTTTAAAGTGAAAATCTTTAAAATGTAGTACAATTTACAGAGACTTATAATATTTGTCATTAGGTGTTATACAAAACCTTGTGGGTAAAAAAAAAAAAAAAAAAATCACATTAAATCACAGCAAAGCTTTTTCGTTCCAGAGAAATATCAAGGACAAGCTGCAGAATATTCCCATCTCTGTCACTGTGTCTCTGAGTTCCAGTCAGACAACCACTGCTACTGCGGATCAGCTCAGTTTTACTCCTGTCCTTAACCTCTACCAGCAGAAGACCACTTCCTCAAAGGTAGAAATGAGTTTATATGCAGTTCTAATCAAAATTATTCAACATTTCCTAGGTGTATGAAGACTTAGAGAGTAAAGTTTTTCGAATAAACTCGAATTTTTGCAAATTACACCTGCATGTCCATTTAGTTAAAATATAATCAAAATCAAAGTTGCAGGATGTTTTTGTAGCAACATCAGTATCATTAAGAATCAATCTAATACTAATGTGTTTTATTTACTAGTTGTACAGTGTGTAAATTGTACAGTTAACTGGCTTCAGCTGCAATATATTTGCAACTGTGGTCAGAAATATACACATATACTCAAGTTAAATTAAAATTGGTTTCCTGGAGACTGGTGGGTTAGCTTAAGACAAAAAAATACTGAATTTATTTCAAAGACCCTCAGGGAGACCTGAGCACAGATGTATCAGACAGAAAATAATGAACACAACACAAAAAACAAAACTTAAATGAGCCTGTAGCATACTTAGTGTCAGTTTCACAAGAATAAAACTGTAACAATATCAACCCATAGATAAGGTAAAGCTGGTGTATAAAGGGGCCTATATGACATCCCCAATGTTCATGCAAAGGAGGGTCGATTCAGTTGAAGAGATATATTTCCTCTCATTTTCCAAGTATCAACCGGTGATTTGTGTCACATTTATTTTAATCCCACTGATCATTTTCAGTGTTTGAACAAGTTGAATAACCGACTTAAATTCAGAAGGTGTCAGAAGCCTGTGACAAGTGAAATACAGAATATTAAAATTAAAACTAGAACTAGAATGTTCTTGACTGTATCTTTCTGTTTACTGCAGTTATTGAAATTGTGTGAATTAAATCCCTTAATTCTCTTGTTGTGACGGATATGAACAGAATCCTGGAACCTAGCTGAAGCTTTATTAGAGAAGAGTTTCTTCTCTTTTTTAACAGATCGTTCTAATAAATAGAGGCTGTGGCAGTGACAAAATTTGTCAAAGTAACCTGGACTTACAGTACAAGTTCTGTTCCAAAAAAACTCAAGACGGTCAAGATGTTTTCAAATCACTGGCCAGGTAAACCAAAAATATCAAAGCTCAAAAATAAAGTCTTTTTTTTTTTCCTGGTAAACCAAAACATGCGACCCCTCAGCCCAAGCTGCATTAACTTTTACTGTCACTCCTTTAGTGAGGATGGTGTTGCAGTCATCACTCCATCAGATGAAGACATAGCTTTGGAGATCACTGTGACTAACAAAAACGGGGACGATGCACACCAGAGTGGTTTGGCCATTACACTCCCAGACATAGTGCGCTACTCATCCTACTCGACCACTGCAGTGAGTACAGAAAAGCTGGTTTTCCCCTTGTTAGATCATATGTTTTACTCCATGAATCCATATCCTGTTCCTTATGCTTCACTTTTAGATTCCAACTTTGATTTCCTACTTCCTACTTGTTGTGTTACTCTAAAATGTGATGGACAAAATATATTGGAATATTTTAATGATACTTTTGGTAATTTTGGTACTCCAAAATTTTATGTCATCTCCCAGGACTTTTTTATGATCACTGTATATTTATAGAGTTATACATTTTGCGATGAGATTGCCTGCTTGTTTCCTCAGGAAAAACAAGTGAGTTGTGCAGATAACAGGATGCCAATTGCCTGTGACCTGGGAAATCCACTCCAAAGAGATGCTGAAGTGAGTAGCGTTGCTCAGTTTCTTCCACTTCTGCATCACTATTTGCATGTTTGATGGTTACTTTGTTCCTTTCAGGTAACGTTTTATGTCATGCTCACAACTTCTGGCGTCACGTTGAACACAAAATTAATTAACATCACTTTACAGCTGGAGACGTAAGTAGGCTGATCTGAATGGATTATGTTACTAATCAGCAGTGTTGGGTAAGTTACTTTAAATTAGTAACTTAGTTACATTACTAGTTACTTCTCTAAAAAAGTAACTCAGTTACTTCAAGTTACTCGTTACTTTCAAAGTAACTAGTTACTAGGGAAAGTAACTTTGGTTTTACTCAGAATTCTCTTGTTAATGTGTTGCTTCCGTAACTGGATACCCAGCAAGTTTGCCAGTCTTCTAGCTTGCTTACTTGCCACAAGTGCACTGTGCCACCTACCAACAGAAAGGAAAAAATAATGTGCACATTTCCACGAGAGAAATCCCACGCCTGGACCGTCGTTGACCGCCGCCATGATTCTAGCCTGCTTTTTACATCCAACACAAAAACTGCAGTCGTGGTGCTTTTGATTGTACTCAGAACTTGGAAATTCTGCCTTCTGAATAGGAAGATGTAGGTAACACCAGACTGCAGATGAGCTGCATACAGAGCTGGACTGGGACAAAAAAAATCGTCCGGGCATTTTGACAAGAGACCGCCCACCATTATAGGAAAAATCATAAAGCCTTTGAATGAAAATAAACACTGTTGTGACAGTGATGTACACTGTTCTGATGGTATATATGTATCAATCTATCAATTGTTTGTTGTAAGACTCAGATAATTATTTTTTTTTAAAAGCGAGACATTTTAAATGAGAATAAGAAAGAAAAGTATTTCTTTGTGCCCCCCTCTCCCCGTTAATGCCCTACCTGGCCCCCTGGCAACACTTTGCTAGATCCGCCCCTGCACAGTTACCAGCTGTCAGCTACTTAGAAAAGGATCCTGGTGTTATTTGTCTCTCAGAAACAGTTCATAACTTCCTTCAACTCATTCATGTCACCTAAAAGGTAAACCTGTTTCTCCATCACCTGTTCAGCTCTGATGATTCAGTAAGGACATCTCCTGGTTTCATCTGCATGTTTCCCTCTCACCAGATAACCAAACCGATATCATGACCAGCAGCTTTACAGCTGTGGCTCCAGCAAACATCAGCTGATACTAGCAATTAATATTAAATAAATTCTAACAACAGCTGATCAAGCTTAAACGTGCTGCTGTTGTTTAACGCGACATCCGCTGGTTTCCTCTTTCTGGCGCAAAGTGGGCGATAAATAAACAAGAGAGAAAAGCCGATCAGCTGATCATTGATCAGTTTCGTGATTGAAGTAGAAACGGGAGAGAATGAGAGAAGAAGAGGCAGCTGTGCAGCTTCAGCTTTGTCTTTTTCATTGTAGCTGAAGTCCGGGACAAACTGTGTTCCTTTTCACCTCAGTACGAAACGCGTAATATTTTCTCTGAATACCAGACGATTGTTTTTTACGGGACGGTTGGCAACTCTAATAATTAACCGTATGAACAAAATAAAGTTCAACATCAGTAACATAGCACCCACCCAGCTGTATAGAAACTCCGTCATGCTAGCTAGCATGCAGTACGAAAATGTCAGCATACCGAAAATAAACTCCACCTAAACTTGGTTTATATCTGACTCAGATAGACTGCAGGTCATAACTTCTTACCTGAAGTTCAGTTCACCTGACACTCGGACCGGCGGCCGCTTCGGGTCTCTCCTCTTGCCTCCCTTTTCCCTTATCCACCTGCTGGCTTCCACCACTTGCTAATGTTATTGAATCTGTGGAAGCTCCGCGATATCCACCACACGAAGTAACGAGTAACGAGCCTATCTAAATCCCAGTAACGAGTAACGCGTTCCTGATTTTGGCATAATAACTAGTTACCGTGCTCGTTACCACAATAATAACGTAGTTACTGTAACGCGTTACTTAATAACGCGTTAGTCCCAACACTGCTAATCAGTGATCAGTGGAATGTAACTGACATTCAGTAAGCAGAAATAATAATTTACAAATAATCTTGGTTCTTCCTGTGATGTAGGACGAGTGAGCAGACCATACAGCCAATACAGGCCTTTGCCAAAGTTGTTTTTGAGCTGCAGTTGCAAGTAAACGGGTGAGTTCTCCTTTAAATTAAAATTAACATTGTTTGTTTGTCATTTTAGAAATGAATGATTTGGCTTGAAGGATTTAAAAATGACTAATATTATATCATAATGTGTTTCTTCATCAGGCTCGCTAAACCTTCTCAGGTGTCAATTGGTGACATTGTGAAGGGTGAAAGTGCAATAAAATCTGTTGATCAAATAGGAAACTCAGTTCAGTATGAATTTAGGGTAAGGTGATATTTGGTTCTAAATTTTAAATTAATCCTGCTGCTTAGTTTTTTCTCATGGGTCCAAGAAAACATGCACTGTTTCTCTAATAGATAACAAATTTGGGCAGACCACTGAAGCATTTTGCAAATGCATCACTGAGCATCTACTGGCCAAAGGAGAACTCTGTAGGAAAGTGGCTTCTCTACTTGACTCACATCACCAACGACGGTGTGCATTCTGTCCCCTGCTCACCTGTAGATGAAGTCAGTCCACTTAAACATGTAAAGGTAAGGAAATCCTGTCATTGTTGAAATGTAAGCAATGCTTTAATGGCAAATGCATCTAACCAGATCATGTCTGATACCAAGGGCTGGCATGATACAGCAAGAAAAAGACGTGAGGCTGAACATAAAGCCCTCTCTACTGATGGATTCACATTTCTTCCAACAAAAAGAAAATATAAAACACTGGTAGGAGAATAATAATTTAATGAAAATTAAACATTAATTATAATAAATTCAAATGTTGCAGCAGCTTGCTTTTTCTGCTGATCTGATGCTTTATGCAAACTGAGACTGATGAATATGCACATCTGAGGCCTGTTGTATTCCCTTTAGACCTGCTCCGATGGACTGAATTGTGTGGAGATACGCTGCCCTCTGCTGGACCTGGACAGTACTGCACAGATTGTTCTGCATTCTCGCCTTTGGAACGCCACTTTGGCCGAGGTGCTCCATTTCTGAAAAGTGCTATTGCAGTGTGTATAGCCACAGCAGGTAGCTGTTCTCAGGGAATGACTCATTCGTCTCAACGACTCATAGGCTCAGAATTCATTGTCTTTGGCGTTGCTGTGTGAAGTTTCCTCTGGGTTCTCTGTCTTCAGCTTACATCTTAGTTTAATTGGTGATTCTAAATTTACCTGAGGTATAAAAGCAAAGTAGATACATTTTTGCATGAATATATATGAAAAGGCAAAATGCTGATTGTAGTGTAAAAGCGCTTTGAGTCGTCATTAATGCTATAATGCCAGTTCATCCTGTAAAATACCATTAAACACTAAAAATCACCAACAAAGTGAGCTAAGAGAGACAAGAATATAGCCTACTTAAGAACATTTTTGAAAGTCTTTTACTATGAGGGAAGTGAATGCAACGCCTCTGATTATTTTACACAGTTGTGGTCCTGTGAGTAGGCTAATACTTAGGAACAAATTAATACCATTAGAAACCTTCATGGCAATTAAACAATAATTTAGTGTAGATTCTTATTTCTACAAAACACTCACATGGACTTGTTTCTCACTCTGTTACCCATTTCCAGCCTTACTTAGCAGCGTGTCACCAGTGTCTTATTCAGTTTTTCTCTTCCATTTAGGATTACAGCTCTTTAAACTATCTTCTCATTGTTGTTGATGCAACTCTGACTCTAACCAACGCTCCAGAGAACATTGGACTTAAACCAGACAAACTCAGGACAAAGGTAAAGTGGTTTTTTTTGTTTGTTTTTTACCAATTCTGTTTAATTACTCACACAAGCAGTTGCTCTTTAATACAGCTACCTTTGAGTTCAGTGTACTATAACAATTACATTAAAATAATGTTTGTAACAGTCTAAGATGGTCAGAGAGTCACAGCCTTCTAGGATTTGTGCATCTGAAGACATACTGGTTGTTTTGGCTCTGCACATCATCATTATTATTATTATTATTATTTTAATGTCCACAGGCAAAACTGACAGTGTTCCTTGAGAGAAAGACTGAATTCCTGGTCAAAGTTGCGTGGTGGATAATCTTCCTGACAGTCGTGTCTTTGTTGCTGCTGTTGGCCTTTTTAGGCTTCTTACTGTGGAAGGTAACAAGAAATACAGAATACATGTAAACTGTTGTTTTAAAAGTTTACTGAGCTGATAGCTATACAGCACATAGGATCAGTAGTGTCAAATCAGTCTCTCAGTAATCTTCCAACAAAGCAGTAAAAGCAGTTTGTTTTTTTTTCCAGCAGTTGTAAGCATTTAAACTGCACCTTACTCTTAGCATTCCTCCTAAATTATGAATACTTTGAATAGAAAAGTCTGAAAGCACTTAAATGCAGCATAGATGAGGAATGTAAATGTACAATGAACAGTTGAAACAGTTACTATTTTTCATGAATTCATTTACTTTTTACAAACTTGTCTGTGAACTGTCATACTGACCCTTGTCCTTATTTCTTTTTGTAAGCGTGGTTGCATCCACTGCATTGATCATAAGAAGAGGTTCTCACATAATGGAGCTCCAAACACAGAGACAGCGCCCCTTAAAGGCTAAGGCAAACCTTAAGGACACATTGAAGGTTTAAGAGGTGTTCAATGACCCGGTAACACTGAGGCTTCCATGGGGAGCTGTTGTTTTATATTTTCCACTATTAGCACAGAATTATCTGATAATTTTATGATGTGTTAGGATTTATTTTTTTATTGTTGTGGTTTTTGTTTGTGTTTTGTCAACCCAATTTATTTGCATGTTTACACTTTTCCAGCATTTTCCCTGTTTCATTTCGGTCTCCCTGTTTTTCCATTGTTGTTCATTTCCCGACTTAACACTTGCTGTTGTATGTGTGCAAGTGCATTTACCAGCATGAACATCTGCAAGCATGGTGTGGAAAGTTGATTATGTCTCACCTCGAATGCTCAGCATATTGGCTACATATCAGAAAAGGAGAGACTACCAAACATTTTTCTTTCTTTCCAGCCAATAGAAGGAAGATGCAATGTTTTAAATGCCGAGCTAATTAACTGAGAGTGGCCATTAATTTTATGCATTTCAGGTTAACGCAAAATGACATATTTTGTGGCAGTGTTTATTTTTCCATTCCTGTTAAATTTTCATAATCACCTTGGAAGAATTTTATATTACGTGTAGTCATAGGCACAGTAATTTGCAGATGTTCACAAAATGCATAACAATCACAGTCAAACCTTAAAAACATACTCTCTTTTTAATCCCACACAAAACAGTGAAGGGCAGAAAGTCTGTTTATCTTAAATAACTGAAAAAACATGGAAAGAGAGGACAAGTCCTTCTCTTGCCTGTTTGGATATTCAGCTCCCATAAATGACACACCTCTCTCAGTTGTAGCTCCTGCACTTCAGTGTTTTGCTTCTGTGTTTCATTCTGTCCTCTTTTAAATTAAATGGCAATTTCAGGCTCTAAATTAAACTTCACAGCATAAACTGTAAACCATTGCACTAGCTGCTAATCTTTCATACTTAATCCAGTTTGTTTTCTTGTGTTTCACTGAGGTAAGTTTTGCCCTCTCACACAGAAAGAAAAGATGCTACCTAATCTTTCAAAGAGGAGTGGTGAAGGTCACATGCAAAAAAAAAAAAAAAAAGCTTTCTTCTCTTCAGTGTCCTCCAGATGCAGTTTAGGAAGTGAGACAGACTTTAGTATGGTTTACTGATACTGAATTCCAGATCGCAGCAGGAAGATAGAGGAGATAATGAGGCACAAATCAGAGAAAAAAGAAAGGTCTCTAACATGTATTTATAGGAGCTGAGACAGAAGTAAACATTAGCATTAGTATTATTAAATGACCCAGTAGTTCTCTTTCCATTTTTCAGTTGTCAGTCTGTCCTGTTCTACTTCTTGTTTACCTGCCAGTTTACCTTCCTGTATCTATTCTTGTCTTCATGTTTACCTCAGTGACTTTGTTTCTTGTTTTGGATTTTGTGTGTGTGTAGTCCACTTTGGATCACTTGCTCGTTCTCTGCAGTCTTCTTATGTCTTCTTTGTTCATCCATAGTTCTTTTTGTTGAGCTGGTGAGTTGTGCATATGATCTAAGCCTTAACATGTAACTAAAGTATGTGTTGTTCAGTTTTGTATTTTGGCTGTTATTAAATATAATTACCTTAAAAAAATTAAAGAATCAACATCTTTTTCTTCAGTTTTTTAATGAAGCAAAAAATGTCACTTGTTTGATACCAAAAAACTGTCACAACAACATGAAAAAAAAAAGTTGTGCTATACTTTCACCATGAAGGAATGTGAGTCGTAGGAATGGATGCGAGCTCGGCCTCAAAAACAACTTTCCTAAAATTGAATGGAAATACTGCAGCCATCACAGACATGTCTGACTGCTGAGCACTGAAAGCACACGATTAAAACACTGTTGCTTTTAAAATACTGTGAAACACTTTGTCATTTTCTTTGTGCAATATAATGCTGTGTGTGGGGAAGTCTTAGCCGCGGTTCCTACTGTTGTTGAAGGCTTTCATTTCAAATGAACATATCCACCTTCACATGCTGGCATTTTGTTTGAGTTTTGTTCAACAAGGTGCTGGAAACAGTCCTCAGAGAATTTGGTCCATACTAATATGTTAGCATTACACAGTTCCTGTTATCCACTGAGCATTTTCAAAGGAGTTGGAAACAGTTGGTAATTGGTGTAAAAATGGATATGTTATGAAAGGAAATCCTTTTCTAGATCATATTTCTATTTTACAGGCATATTTCCACCTTAGTAGATTGAATTCTGTTACAAGCAAATGGGATTTTACAATTTCTCTTCAACTTAAGTTTCCTTTTGCAGCATCTATACATTCTCTTATATTCTCTGGTCTCCTCAGCTGTTCTATTCAGTCACTTTCATCGTCTCCTGGAAATAGTTGAGCATTTTGGAAACTGTGCTTATTTGCTTTTTTTGAAGGTGGACCTAATGCAAGCAGCTTAGCATAAAAGCTAGAAAGTGAGAAACACTGTCAACTTTCACTTTACAAAACACAAATTAAAATGCAACACTGAATAATGTTTAAGAAAATGTTACTTTAAAGATGCTGAAAAGTAAAGTGTAAAAATTGATACTGAGGTTATACACTCACTGGCCACTTCATAGGTTACAACTTCAGAAGACCTTGAGAACTACCTTAATTCTTTGCAATATAGTTTAAGGAAGGTTTTGGATAAATTCTTTAGAGACTTCGTTCTTATTGATATGACAGCATCACAAAGTTGCTGCAGATTAGTCAGCTGCACATCCATGATGCTAATCTCCTCTTCCACCACATCCCAAAGGTGCTCTATGTTCTTGTTTTCACCAAATTCTGACCAAACCATCTTCATCTGATCATCAGACCAGGCAATCTTTCTATTATCCAATTTTGGTCAGTCCACATGAATCATAGTTTCAGTTCCCCATTCTTAGCTGAGAGGAGTGGCACTCAGTGTGGTCTTCTGCTACTACAGACCATCTGATTCAAGATTGAATGCATCTGGTCATTCTCCTCTGACCTCAGGCCACCAAAAAAGTATTTTGTCCCAGAGAACTGCCACTCACTGCATATTTTCTCTTTGCCAAACCATTCTCTGTAAACCCTAGAGATGGCTGTGGGGGAAAATCCCAGTGAATCAGCAGTTTCTGAAATACTCAGACCAGCCCATCTGACATAAATAACCATGCCATGTTCAAAGTCACTTAAAACACCAATTCTTACCCAGTCTGCTGCCCAGGTGGAAATTAACCAGGTCATCTTTAACATGTCTACATGCCTGCCGTGACTAGCTAGGCAGATATTTATATCAACAACTGAACTGATATCATTTATAAAGTGGCTGGTAAGTGTGTGTTGGTCTATTTCTTGGCAGAGATTGCATTTTTATTAGCAGATCTGTCAATTTCTTCATGCCAATAAACAATCAGTATGTAACCCATCTAAAATGATCAATTGTTTTTGCACAAATCAAAAAAGTTAAAATATGTTAATTTGCAAAATCAACCGTTCCTTGTATATAGATTTTCTCATCCAAGCTAGTTACTTTGTTTTAAACTAATCAGCTGCTGAATCCATCTTTTTGTTGTTTTCTTAATCTTAATCATAAACTTCTCATCTTACACTTTGCAAGCTAAGCACACTTCCCAGAATGTTAAACTAATCTTTTCCTCTCCTCTTTCCTGATGACAACTCCTCACAAGCTTTGTCTTGAAAAGTCTTTGATTTCATCTTCATTAAAACAGCACATGAAAATTAAGAACCATCAACTAAGTTCTGACATCATTTTTCTCTCTGAAACCATTCAGTCCAATGTTACAATACGTAGTGTGCTCACCGACTGTTTTCAACAACTTTTGTTGCTTTTAGGAAAAATAAGTACAAAAGCGTACTATTAAAAAAGGTCCCAACGTCCTCTCAACAAGACCGGCACATATAACAAACATTATAAAACAATCACACAAACACACACATACGCACACACTCACACATGATGCTCCTTACCCCTCTCTGTTTAGAAGTAAAGAAGCCAAAAAACAACTACAGCTGATAATAAGTGTTCTGATGTATATGATAATATTTTAAAATGACTGGTTTACAAAAAAGTATTAATACAACTTGATTTTTCCCTTTTTTCCACCACCAGAGAACTTGAAAGACAAACTTACATTAGAAGAAAACACACAGCCATCGTCTTGAAATAATAATAAAACAAAATATGATATTACAAATAAATTAAAAACAGCAATATATTACACTGATATAAGCAACCCAACTTGGTTTGAGCTTTTACATTCAAAATCAGCCCATTGTTTGGTTTCAAGAGTCACACTTTTGCCTTTTTCAAATGTTTCCAAGCCAAAATATGGAGTTTTAATTTAAAAAACTTAAACTTCATCTTACTGCTTTAAAAAGATAGAAAAATTAATTAAATGAACATCAGCTAAACTGAACCCCGATGTATTGAAGTTTAATTTAATGAGAGAAGCAGCAAATAAATGTATTCATGTTAAATCAGCTGCTCACTGAAACTACATAGTAATTATGGGCACGGCTAATCTCTACCTCACAGACCACCAAGCGGTCACTGCCATCACCCACACATCCTGCCAATTCATTTGATGATAAAAAGTTTATTCCTTTGTTCCCCTTAAGACTTCCAGCACTGCACACCGTTCAGCATCTAAGGCCAATCAGTCAAACATGACACAAAAAAATAAAAGATGATATTTTTAAGTTGTGTTTTTAATTATCAGTGTGTTTTATGTCTCATTAGTTGCTTGGGGAGTAGGAAAAATATTCAGTGTTTATTTAGTGCTGTAAACAGGTCTTTGATTATTGCTGAATTAGCCTGTTTTTACTGTTGTTTTAATGCTGGTGTAACCGAATGGAATGGCAATTATTTTCTTAATAATGTGCTTTAGACTCCAGCATGACAGAAATTTTCCCCTTCACCTCCACACTTTAATAACCAGCTATCTCCACATGGTGGCAGCAGTGACCACAAAAGGCAGAGGCAACAAAGAAAACGGGGAGAAAGGGAGCAGACCAGCTGCAGATCGAACCCGTCCCTGCCCGTTGTTTCTGTTCCACTTGGACCCGTTTCTGTCTCGGCCTCGAGGCGGCTTTGCAGGGTTGGAGGCGGGGTTATTTGAGGGTTTGGTGTAGGGTGGAGAGTAAGGCCCATAACCTGGCCAGTCATGATTGTACCTTTCGCCATGATCTCCACCTCCTGAGCCACTGCCTTCCTCACCTGAAACAAGAAAAGCACATTTTCATCTGATATATGGAGCAGATATAAGAATATCAAATCAAAATTTTAGGAACACTCACTGTCCATGAAGTCCATGTCCTGTCCACTCATAGCATGCCTCAGTTTATTGGTCACCACCCTCAGCTCCATGATCAGCTGCCGGGTCCTCACATCTGGACGTGCAATATCCACTTCCACCTCAGGGTTATTGATCTGGCTCACCAAACCGTCACCTGTCACATCTGGCAGGTACCTGAGCATACGCACAAAGAGGCATTCACATACATAGTAGCTTATTCTCTGCTATTTAATTTTCTTAAGAGCACCGAAGGTTTATGTGCAGTGATACCTTTTGTAATCAAATCTTTAATGGCGAGGCTCTAGAGATGGTTATGGCCATTCAGTCCCTTTGCTTTAGTCCAGACAGAAACATCTCAGCAGTCATCATCTGATGGATTGCTGTGACATTTTGTACAGACACTAACAGTCCCCAGAGGATTAATCCTACTGACTCTGGTTTCATGTGGCTGCCTGGACCACTGGGCTGACATTTTCGGTACAGAGCACAATGTTTCAGCAGCTATTGGTTTGTTTTATGTCAAGCTTTATTGAATTTTTAATAATGTATGTATTACTTTTTGCTTACAAGACAGTTAGCTGCAGCATATATTTTTAAAGTTACAATCTGGAATGCCCAAAGGACATTTCACAGTTATTATCACTTATTGTATATGTGATAATACAAGATAATTATAGCACAGCCAGCACATCTGGTTTGTGACAGAAGACGGATGTGCTTTTATATAAAAAGCTGACTGATGAAGGTGGGCAATCAGTTCCTCTCTTTCTGTGTAACACACTCACTAGTGTTTCTTCTCAAATGAGCTTGATTCATTGGTGTGTACACAGAACAAGCAGACCCAGGTAGAGAACATGTGGGTGAGTGGCGGTGGCATAATTAAATAAACTCAGTTCCATCTGTTGCATCCTTCCACCTCTGCACCATCACTCACTCACTCACTCCTCCTCCTCCGCCTGTACAGACCCTCCCCTCAGCAGCCTTTTGCTCTGATCTCGCTCACCTCCCCCGGGTCTGCCCGTTCCAGCAGCGGTCCTCATTAGTGACGTCGGCAGCCATCTTCTCATCGTTGCAGATGGTGTGTGGGAGGGACACCCAGAAGCCCCGCATGGGCCGCAGTCGCTCTTTCAGCTCGGTAACCTGTGTGGAGGTGGAAGGAAACTGGCTATGACTCAGACATGGTTTTAAAGTATCTTTGTATGAAAGCTGCAGGGCTGATGCTGGGTAAAGGTAAAAACCTAATACAGCTTTGCTTCTGGGTCAGCTCTTAAACCACATTTCTTTTCAGTCTTATAAACAGATATAAATATCTAATACCCTCTTCGTCTGTGTTCTGATCTTAAGCTCTTTTTTATTTAGGCCTTTCTATCTTGCAAGACCGCACTATTCACAGAAATCCTGTCTGGGCTCTAACCACAGGGCTCTCTGTTATTAGTCGCTCTGACTTATTTTAGTGTTTTGGGGGGTTTTTTTCCTTTTTTTTCCGCCTCTTGATCTGAATCAGATTCATGTGCAGAGCAAACATGTGTGACATTCTTACAGTTTTATCCTGATAAATTAAAAGAATGCTCAACACAAAAGGGTAAATTGTGCACCACTAAAACAAGTAGTATCTATTTCTGTATCAACAATGTGCCAAATTGCTCACTGTAACATGTGAAAAGTGGCACTTATCATGAACCCACCAAAAATGGTCACTCATCAGCATTCTCGAACCACTTCAAAGGGTTTTATCTGGTTTCAATGTAAGCACTTTGTCTCTCTTAGTGAAAAAGCAGTAAATGGCCAATGGATGGTACTTACCAAGCACCAAATGGCAAATACAGCAGAAATACAATAATTTTAGGCCTTAGCTGATTTTTTTTTTCTTTTCTTTTCTTTTCTTTTTACCTTTATTGTCAAGTAAGTGCAACCCAAGATTAAGAATTCCTACTGGTACCGAGTCACCGTGCTGTTTGCTCCTTACCAATCGATCCAGGTTGGTGCCTGCAGCAGTGGTGGGTTTCTCTTCAGGAGTGTAGGTGCGGAAAGGCCTCCTGTTGCCCCCAGACTCTTTGGGCGAGCGTTTGGACCTTGCTGGAGCTGGCCTGGGGTTTCCACAGCCTTGGAACACCTGAGGTACACAGCAACAGCAGTTTTAAGATTAAGTTTGAAGATTCTTCTATGCGGTGTCAAGACAACTGTATATTCTCGAACTAATATGTGATTTCTTAGAATTTCTTCTAACAACACCTGGAGAATAAGTGCAAAAAGCTTAGTGCTTCCTTCTGAGAGAAAAAAGGTAGCTTTGATTTAAGTTTTGAATTAAAGCTTTAAAAAAAACACCAGGGACCTTGGATTTCTAGGGAAAAGAGTCAATGATGTCTACAGACAAAAATGTTGCAACTGAACAATGTAACACTTTTGAAAAAGCTCCCCCTAACCTCAACAGTCACGCTCTGTTAGAGTGCAGTCGCACAAAGCTGGATTGTAAAGCAGAGAGCTGTCAGTTCCTTAAAGCACTACCAACACAAACCAGGAGCTTTTCTGTTTCTAACAAGACGTGGGTGTCTCTCTGGTGGATTCACTCCTGGGATGTCTGCCATGTTTTAATCATACTCCGAGGCTATCATGTTCTCATCTTTACTGCATGCTGTCTCATTAGAAAGATTAAAAATGAAATTAAACAATAATTAAGATTACAGCTTTTGCTTGAAGATCGAAGAAGATCATTTGCACGTCCTCTCAAAGGTTCAGTTAACATTTCACTTGATTGATTCACAATTGCCAAACTCTTGGAAAGCAATAAAAAAATATAACAATGCTCATTTGGGTTTCATTTTTATGTACTGATCATCTGCTGTGCTTTCTTACTTTGCTGGAGATGCTGACACTGTTTTCCTGCATGTGCATAATGGCCTCTGACACTTTGACAGAGATAGAGTCAGCTGCAAGCTCCATGTTGAAAGGCCCCTCCAGCTTCTCTGAAACCTGGTACAGAGCATCTGAAAAACATAGAGATGGTAGGGTGATAAAGTTTGCTTTGACTTTAGTTCTCACTTTCAGGTAATATATAGAAGAAAAAACTGTGTGTAGGTGGGCTTCTGTAGAGCCTGATGAATGTCAAGACAGTGGTTCCCTGTGTCTGGAATCTCCCCCCTGGCCAACCAGCTAAAAGAGTGTGATTTACATCTCTTTAAGGGGTGTTCAGTAAGATAAAGAAGCAAGCTGTCAAAATATAAAGAGAAGTGTGAAAAAGAGAGGAGAATGGTGGTCAGACAAAAGGCTGCATGAGGGTAAAATGGTTTTGAGTTCAGCAGGCATGGATGGAGCAATGAAAGGTAAGAGGAAGCACTCCAGATGACAAGAAAAAAAATAGAGGGAATGTATGGGTTTGATGAAAGGAGAAAGGAAACACAGGAAGACAGATCAATTGTGAAGGAGCAGAGAGGCATGAATGATTAATGGAGGAGGAACTCATTAGGGAAAAGGACGTGAAAGTAAATGAGTGACAGGGGCACAAGAAAGGATGCTACTTTTTGGGATGTCTGGTTTAATTATGATGAGAATAATTCAAAGTGCTTAGACGCTGACTCTTCTTTCCTAAAGATCTAAAAATGATGCTGAAAATCTGCCATCCACACCTATGAAATCACATATAAAAATATTCCATCACCCACCAATGAAATTGTTCCATTCGGTGTCCAGGTCAGCCTGATTGGCTAAGCAGCCCTTCATCACGTTAAGGCACAATGAGCGGCAGGGGCGCACGGAGGGCATACCTCGACACAGTGGGCAGTACCACTGACGCATCAGGCCACGCACACACTCTGAATCTGCAGTTAACTGAAAACAAAGGACAGAATAAAACAGATTAAATACACAAACACACAATGACATTACTTAACAAAGGGGCTTTACATATTTGCAGCTCCAAAAGTCAACCACAGCTGAAGAACTTCAAAGTTATGTTTAGAAAAACTAATTTACTCAATTACCAGTTGACACTATACTGGACAATGATTCACTTCCTGCTGGTAACAAGATGATTTTGTTTTTGCTTCAAAGTTTAGATTTGAAATTAAATGTCTGATAATCTAATAAACAGGATTACTCTATAAAGTCTAGACTAACTATTGTGTTTTTGAGTGACTAGCCGTTTAAACAAGAACATAATGAAAGGGTATAATTGTTTGCCAGTATGCTTTAGACAGCAGAATATCATCGATGCCATCTTGGATTAAATATTCCATTCAAGATAAGCATGAAGAGATGCTGAATAAGATCCACTCACCTTTGTTGCTTTGTTGACAATGTCCCGACCAGTAGCAAGCCCTTGAGACAACGCTCTGGCTGCTATGAAAGCCCTCGACACCTGAATGTCAAACCAAAGATAACAGATTAGGGTCCCCCTTTGCCATCCTGCTATATAAGTACAGTTTATATCAGCTCTGTAGATTTTACTATATACACACTTGTACACGAAGTTTGCGAGGGACATCCCCAAATGGTTGCAGCTGTTCAGCGTGCTTGCTGACACACTCTAGGTAGTCCTCACTGAACTGATACTGGGGGTTTACCAGAGAGAAGACCCGCTCCACAAGTCTGGACCAGAAATCTGACAGAACCTCTGCCAGACTCACACTCCCCCCTGTGAACAATAGAGTAACAGTTATATTATATTAGAATATGGTTTTTTTCTTATCTGATAAATGCTTTGAAAAAGAGTCACAGCAGTTAGAATGGATTTCACCACGACAATGCTGTTGGAGAGTAAAGACAAATTTCTCTCATCTTCTTCCAATAAAAGCTATGTTAAGCTTTAAAAACCATCAGATAAATTAGTTTGGTAAGTACGGCCATATTTGAACAGCTAGAAGGACAAAGAAACCATTCTCAATATTTATATGTGCTGTTTACTTTGCATTCAGCATCCTAATGACTAACTGCTGGAGTGTGTGCATTAAAATTCCAAGGTTTTTGAAGGAAAGTACAGAAAAATACTTTTATAAATACCTGATTCTTTTACTAAAGTGTTTTCCAGATGCTGCGAGCGGACAGGACGAGAGAGAGCGGTAAGAGGAAAGGAGGGGGACTGACAGTGTTTGTGAATGACAGATGGTGTAACCCCGGGCACATCACTGTGAAAGAACAACTGCAGCAGAGACATTGAGCTGTTAGCTGTTAGCATGCGTCCGTACTACCTGCCCCGGGAATTCTCGCATGTTATCGCGTTAACAGCGTATGTCCCCCCCTCAGCCAACGCGGATGCAGCCTGTGACTCTCTCCACTCTGTGGTCAGCAGACTGCAAACACAATCTCTGAGAGCCCTTCTCATAATATCAGGGGACTTTAATCATGCCTCACTGAACTCCACACTGCCCACCTTCACCCAGTATGTGACCTGCCCAACCAGAGGCAATAAAATACTGGACTTACTGTATGCCAATGCTGAAGAGGCATACAGTTCATCACCTCTCCCTCCCCTGGGCAGATCTGATCACAACCTGGTGCACCTTGTCCCTGTGTATGAGCCCTTAGTGCGCAGGGAGCCACCAGCCACCCGCACAGTGCAGAGATGGTCGGAGGAGAGCGAGGAGGCTCTTAAGGATTGTTTTGAGTCGACTGTGTGGGAGGTGATCTGTGACGACCACGGAGAGGACATCGACAGCCTTACTACATGCATTACTGACTATATTAATTTCTGTGTGGATAACACCGTACCTACCAGGACTGTACGGTGTTTCTCCAACAACAAACCTTGGATTACCAAAGAAATTAAAGCTGTCCTCAAGCAGAAGAGGAGGGCCTTCAAATCCAGAGACAAGGAGGAGTTGAAAAGGGTGCAGAGAAAGCTGAGGGGACTGATAAGGAATGGGAAGGACAGCTACAGGCAGAAGATGGAGAACCAGCTTCAGCAAAATAACGTTGGTTAAGTCTGGAGAGGCCTCAGAACCATCTCAGGCCACAAACATCAGAACTCTCTGCCTGGGAGGGATGTGAGGTGGGCAAATGAACTGAATCATTTCTTTAATAGGTTTGATTCAGCCATGAGGCAGTCTCCAACATCGGCTGCAGACTTACCCACCCCCACTGCTGCTGTTCCACCTCTGACACCTCAGACACTTCACACCTCCTGTATTCACCCTGCTCACTCCTCCCCACCCCCAACAACAGCGTCCAATACACACTCAACACAAGGCTCCAGCCTGTCTCTCTCAACCACCCAGGTTAGGAGGGAACTGAGGAGGATTAATGGCAAGAAGGCAGCGGGTCCAGATGGCATCAGCTCGAGGGTTGTCAGGTCCTGTGCGGACCAACTGTGTGGGGTGATCGAGCACCTCTTCAACCTGAGCCTGAGGCTGGGAAGAGTCCCACAGCTCTGGAAAACCTCCTGTGTTGTTCCAGTGCCAAAGACTTCACGCCCCAAGGACCTCACCAGCTACAGGCCGGTGGCTCTGACATCCCACCTGATGAAGACCCTGGAGCAGCTGGTCCTGGCTCAGCTTCGGCGTCTGGTGAGCTCATCACTGGACCCACTTCAGTTTCCCTACCAACCTGGCATTGGAGCGGATGATGCCGTCATTCACCTCCTACATCGTTCCCTCGCGCACCTGGAGACCGCTGGGAGCACTGTGAGAATCATGTTCTTTGATGTTTCCAGTGCCTTCAACACTATTCTTCCCTCGGTCCTGAAGGACAAGCTGGAGAACTCTGGAGTGGACCATCACCTCACTACCTGGATTTTGGACTACCTCACCGACTGACCACAGTATGTGAGGACTCAGGGCTGTGTGTCGGACAGGGTCGTCTGCAGTGCGGGGCCCCACAGGGAGCGGTTCTGGCTCCGTTCCTCTTCACCATCTACACTGCAGACTTCTCCCACAACTCCACCCAGTGCTTCCTGCAGAAGTTCTCTGATGACTCTGCAATAGTCGGCCTCATCACTGATGGGGACGACAAGGAGTACAGAGGACTGACCCAAGACTTTGTGGACTGGTGCCAGCTGAACTACCTCCAGATCAACGCCAGTAAAACCAAGGAGCTGGTGGTAGACTTCCGCAGGCACAAACATCCTCCACTGCAACCACTGAACATCCAAGGTATGGACATCGAGGCTGTGGACAGCTACAGGTACCTTGGTGTTCATCTGAACAACAAACTGGACTGGACTCATAACTCAGACGCCTCTACAGGAAGGGCAGAGCAGGCTGTACCTGCTGCGGAGACTCAGGTCGTTTGGGTGGAGGGCCCACTCCCGAAGACCTTCTATGACTCTGTGGTGGCCTCAGCCATCTTTTACGGTGTGGTCTGCTGGGGCGGCAGCATCTCTGCTGGGGACAGGAAGAGACTGAACAGGCTGATCCGAAGGGCCAGCTCTGTTCTAGGATGCCCTCTGGACCCAGTGGAGGTGGTGAGTGACAGGAGAATGGTGGCTAAGCTGTCATCCCTGTTGGACAACATCTCTCACCCCATGCAGGAGACTCTGACAGCACTGAGCAGCTCCTTCAGTGGGAGACTGCAGCACCCACGGTGTGGGACGGAGAGATTTCGCAGGTCTTTCCTCCCCACTGCTGTCAGACTCCACAATAAAGACTTTTGCAGCTGATCAAACACACACATCCACACATGTGCAATAAGACTGCTATATGTGCAATTCTTCTTCTGACGAAGTTGTATTTTTGTATTTTCCTACCTACTCAGTTGTATATAGTATTTGTATTTCCATTTTATTCTATTGTATATATTATTCTATTCTATTTTATTCTATTGTATATGGTATTTTATTTTATTTTATTGTATTTTATTGCTTTCCAGTGTTTTCTAATTTCTGCTACATAACTTTGCACTTTGCTGTAACAAAACAAATTTCCCACCTGCGGGACTAATAAAGGTCATCTTATCTTATCTTATCTTATCTTATCTTCTCCTTGGCTAAACACACAGTACAAGCTATGGAGTCTGATTGACATTGCTTTAAATATCTCACTTAATAACTTTTGATGCATTTGAGAAATAACAGTTTTGGGGAAAAGATGGAGATTTTAGAGCAAACTCTGTCCTTACTTCTTTAAATAACACTCTAGGAAAGTAGTATGTCTCACTTTGGTGAAAAATATTGTAATCAAATCAAATTTATAAAACTATATAAAATTTATAAAATTTAATAAAACTTAACCCAGTTGATAAATGAACACAATTTCTTTAAATGATCACATAAATCTAAATACTAAATGTTTTCTGCTTTTGAACATAATAGCATCCATAATGTTTTGTCTGCTTGGGTGTTTCTACAGAATGAGCATGTGAATCTCCAATCTGTAGTCTACTATACTGCCTTAAATTAGCCATACATGCTGTTTGGCAGAGAAGGACAGGCTGACTTAGCAGCCTGCAGATGGAAGAGTCAGCGAGCGGCTGTGAAGCCAAAAACAGAACGATCCGGAACAAAAATAGAAATGGTCTGGCATCTGTGGGAATCCAACTCGCTCTCCTTTTTTTCCTCCAGTTTTTCCTGGCATGTCGGTTCCCCTCAAAAGACAATGATGCTTTTTTTATTGCTGTCCATAACTGCTGATTTACCACAACATGGACGTGGACTGTCTGAACTATACATAAATGTCAGTGTCGGAAGGAATTATTGTACCTCTTTAAACAGAGATTAGTCTTTTTAAACATTTCGCTGCAGATAGTCTTTCGTCGTGGTGGTACCGGAGCCCAGTGTACACTACATAAGCCAGGCGGGTTACTTAAATTACTGTTTTAACACTGTGGAATAGAACGTGGATTTTTCCCTTCATGTTGTTTGGATTGGAAGCTAGTGATTGCCATTTGTGTTTTGGATCAGTAAACCATCATTACATCCCTAATCTCCTTCTTTTATATGGCAGAGCCAACCAAAGTCCAGTCAGCAGCCAGCCTGACAACCCTGTGCACTTGGTCACTTACTGTGCACTTATCAGGGAAGTTATTTTCAAGGATTATCTGAATTTAATTTTAAACTGCATGTGTAGAACTGCCAAAAAGTTGCTAAAAACCATGTAGAAAGTTTGCTGATTTGTGGTTTTCTCTTTCTCTTAGTTGGCTCTCTCTTTGATTATGTATCACTTCCTGTTCCTGTTGTTTTTCTGTAGCCAATTTTATGAAATAAGTTGTTATGTATAGGTTTTTAATTGAGTAATCTTCACATGCTTTATCCAAAGCACACTCTCTGTTGATTCACTCACTAATTATATTCACAGTATTCACTGTCTCTTTAAGGATTTGCTGGCTCAACTTGTAGCATGGCATTTTCACCTGTCCCTTCTGCACTTTCCCGCTCCCAGATGTTTAGTTACTCCACAGACTCCTATAGTAATAACGATACTTGTAATGAATGGCAGCAATCTTCCACTCCAGCTTGTTAATCAACCAAAGACTCAAAAACCATTCGTATTTGTTATCATTTATCATTTCTGTCTGAATTCTCAGACTTTTTATCTGATTTAGTGCTCAGCTCAGATAAAATAAATATTGTGGGTGATTTTAACATCCATGTAGATGCTAAAACTGAAAGCCCCAACACTGCATTAAATCTATTATCAGACTCAGTTGGCTTCTTTCACAATGTAAAAGATCCCACCCACCACCTTAATCCCACTCTAGAGCTTGTTCTGATATATAGCATAATACTGAACATTTATCACCATTTCCTTCAAACCCTCTTTTGTCTGATTATTTCCTAATAGCATTTAAATTTACAATAATGGATTACACAGCAATAGTATATAGATTTTATCACAATAAATGTCTTTATGAAAGTACTGTAACTAGGTTAAAGGATATAATTCATCCACTGTCATCTTCTTCTATGCCTTGTGCCAGCACAGAGCAGAGCAGCTACCAGAACACTACTCCCACAGAGGTCGATTATCTTGTTAATTATTTTACTTCTTCACTGCATACGACTCTGGATAATGTAGCTCCTGTGAAAAAGACAGCCTCAAATCAGAAGTACTTGACAACCTGCTATAACTCTCAGATGTGCACCTTAAAGCAGATAACTCCTAAGCTGAAGAGGAAATGATGTCTCACTAATTTAGACAATCATTTATCCTGGAAACTTAGTTTGCTGCTTTATGAAAAACCTCTCTTTCAAGCTAGAAAATCTTATCACTGATTTATTAGTGATTAATTAGTGATTAGAGAAAATAAGAACAACTCTAGGTTTCTCTTTCAGTACTGTAGCCAGGCTGACAAAAAGTCAGAGCTCTGTTGTTGCAAGCATCACAAATAAAATTTTAACCATTAAAGAAAAAATTTGTCACAACCATCACACAGAAGTAGCATTATGTACAGGTACTTTCAGTACCATTGATATTTATTTTTTTATTTCTTTCTTTCTTACCATTAATCTTAAATGTGATCAACCTATTTCTATTAATCGGGTTTTTAGCACAGGCAGTAGTTACACTGTTACTTTAAAAGCCATGATTTGAACATTTCAATTTATTCATGTAAATGGAAAGTCCTCTTCATACACTAAGGTTAATTATGAAGTTTCACAGAGTTCTGTGCTAGGACTAATTCTGTTTACATTATGCATGCTTCCCTTAGGAAGTATAATCAGAAGGCATAGTATACATTTTCACTGCTATGCAGATGACACCCAACCTCATCTATCCATGAAGCCAGATAATACACACTAATTAGTTAAACTGTAGGAATGTCTTAAAGAAATAAAGACCTGGATGACCTCTAATTTTCTACTTTTAAATTCAGATAAAACTGAGGCCATTGTACTCGGCCCTAAAAACATTACCAATACGGTATCTAAACAGATACTCTGGATGGCATTTACTTGACCTCCAGTAAGACTGTGAGGGATCTTTGAGAAGTTCTTGACCAGGATATGCCCTTCAATGGGCATCTTCAGGCCCCTCTTCCAGCTTTCAGTTTGGAGTTATGAGATAATACTTTTAAGATTAGGCTTAAAACTTTCCTTTTTGATAGAGCACATAGTTAGGGTTGGATCAGGTGACCCTGAATTCTCCTTTAGTTATGTTCCAATAAGTATAGGCTCCTGGGGGATTTACACGATGCATTAAGTGTTTCTTCTTCAGTTGCCTTTTTCACTCACATTTTTTTGTTTGTTAACATGTGTTTATACACCTCTCTGCATTTAATTTTTAGTGATTCATAATGTCTCGGTCTCTTCCACAGCATGTCTCTGTCCTGTCTTCCTCCCCTTACCCCAACCGGTTGCAGCAGATGGCCGCCCCTCCCTGAGCCTGATTCTGCTGGAGGTTTCTTCCTGTTAAAAGGGAGTTTTTCCTTCCCACTGTCACCAAAGCATTTTCTCATAGGGGGTCATATGACTGCTGGGGCTTTCTCTGTTTTCTTTGTTCTTTATTGTAGGATCTTTGCCTTACAGTATAAAGCGACTTAAAGCAACTGTTGTTGTGATTTAATGCTATATAAATAAAACTGAATTGAATTGAACAGAATTGAATTCTTTTATAATGTCTCTGATCCTACTTAGCTGACATATCTTTGCCAAAATCATTAATTATCTGACTCTCTATGACTGTCAAGGTGGACAAAGGAGTGTTAAAACCAACCAGAATAATATCTGCGAAGCTCCAGGAAAAGCTCTTGGAAGACGTGGGCATTCTGGGTGAAGAGCAGGCCATAGGTCTTGGTAAACATCTGGTTCATAGACTTCTCTGAAAGGTCTATAAGCTCTTTGAAGAACTCTGTGCAGAGACAGAAAAAGCAGCGATTAGCTACAAACTGGTCACCCACCCTCTTTTTCTCTAATATCTCAGCCAGGTTTCTATGTAGGCGCTCCCTCACCCTCCTCCCCTCCCTGAAAGATTAACAGCTCAGATCCTGCACACTGGTAAATGGGTTTAACAAAATGTACTCTATTTAAAATCCATCTTTAAGACTCATATGCAGTCTCCCACTCCTTAAGCGTCTTTACATGACTCATCATTATATATTATATAAAAGTGTGAGGAAGGGTGATAGCAGTCTACTGCAGGTAGGAGGAGAAAGTGTAAATTCAGCTCTGTACTGTGGCTGCTACAAACCTGCAGCTGTAGACACATTATTTGAAACAATGACTGATAAAATCTCCCAGATACAGAGCACTATAAAAATATTTGGGTTTCCCAAAAACTTTAGACAAGTTTATAGTTTATAAGTCATTATAAACTAGTCCTACGATGCCAGTGAAACCTTTTTTCATAAAGACTTCTGTCTGTATAACCCTGGCAAAATCATAGCAGCATAATCATAGTTAATTCAGCTTAGGCAAGCAGGTTATATATTTTTAATGGGAGGCCTCAACTGGGATTTTCTCCAGTTAAATATGGTGTTTAGCTGCATTATGGAAAATGTTATTTAGAGCGGAAAAAAAATGCTCAGACTAAAATGCAGGATAGCTTGGCCCTGGTTGCTTGATTTGTAACTAGTTTTATAATCAGTCTCTTGTGAGTCGCCACTTGTATGAAAAATGCCTCACAGTTGCTGAAATTACATAAGCAACAAGCATTGTAATATATTTGCTGTGCTGTGCTTCAAGTATTTAGCAGTAATTTTAATAGCTCAGAAGTATCATCTGAAGTAAATTAGGAAGGTAATTTTATAATTAAAACTCACTGGTTTAATTTCGGGGAGGGTAATTTTTTCACAAACTATGGTATCAAAAGTAATAACTAGGTTTTAATCAGCTTCGAATCAAATAATGTTCCCATTACAAACACAAGAACTACGAAGGTGTCAGCCTCTCACCGTCAAACCTGCGGTGTCTCTGGGTAAAGGTGGTCAAGAGAAACTGGCTGTTGTCTGAAACTGCTTTGAGGAAGTCCCTTTCACTCTGCTGGGCCAGAGTCTCCTCCATCTGACTGGAGCAGCAAGTGTAGTCCTGAGGACAGAGCCGCAGGTGCTCACCTAGAACAAACATAAAACCAGGCCATAAGAGAAAGCAAGGATTGATCCCACAGTTAAACCTATGGTGAGAAATCTGATTCCCTTGGGTTTAATTATATGCTTCTACTTTAAATATGCACTTGGTTTTGTGAAGCACTTTGTGCTGTTTTTATGACTGAAATGTATTATTAAGTGCAAGGCCAATTTCCATTATGGAGGTCAAAGCTGATTTTTTTTTTAGTTTGAAAGTCAATTCCTCTACTTGTCAGTCCATTCAGTGGGGAAATCTTATTAAAGATAATGCCGTGGTAGAAAAAATGTAATTTCCATGCATGAATTATTCAACTTCAATCTGTCTTTCTTTGTCAGCCCAGGTTGGGTCTTTGATATGTCTGAGGTAATGATATATGCAAACCACGCACAGGAGGGGGGGGGGGATAACACAGGAGTACTCAAAATATGCAAAATCCTTGAATTCTTTGTTTCTATAATATTGCATCCGACATGAATATTGCGCCTGTTAATAGAGCCGAAAGTCTAATTCCTAACTCCACCCTGGCCGATGTTCCTCTCTGCCTCTTTTGTTCTCCCTGTGTCTCTCACTATTAGCCCTCTCTCATCCCTCTATTTCCATTGCTAAACTGCCTCCCTTCATCCTTCACTCTCCCGGCCATCTGCTCCCCTGGCCCACGGGACAGTGAGCCAAGACTCAGGCAGTGATAGCCCAACATACACACACACATGCACACACACACACACCAAAAAAATCAATTCTGCAGTTGCCTCACACACTAAGCTAAATTGCTGTGAAAGAAAAGGGAGGGGGAGAAAACCACTTCAAACATACATTTTATTCACAATCACTTTTAAAAGCAGCTCTATGTGTGTCTGAGAGGAACAGACACATCCGCTCACTGATTTACATGCAAAGCTAAACCTCCAAGAAGTAAGCTACATCTTCACTCTGTCATTTGCACCCTCACATGGTCAGACATCTTTATTTTGAACAATTTAACATATAAAATCCGCTTTCCTGTACCCCCTCCTGCTCTGTTCTACCCCATCACCAACTTCAAATTATTCAAAATCTAAGTGTTTGTAATCCGCATCCAATCTTCTCATTCTCAAGATAAGATTATCAGCAGTGAACAGAGCCTATGGGTGTATATGCAGGGATTTAACAGTGAGCCAGTAGCCAAAGACTAATTAGGGGCGAGGTTCTTTGTTGCACCGGTGTTGGCAATTTGCTCATCCCCTTAATCATCCTATTTAAACTGCACAGAGAGGAGGAGGGGGCGGGTGTAATTTGTTTTAAACCATACTGCATTGTTTCTCTTGGGGGGTAAAAACTCACCGTGGTGATCCTACAACGGCTCTCTGGGGCGTTTAGTGAGTTTGGATCCACCTTGTACTTCTTTATCACTTTTCTACAGAGATTTGTTGCGTTTGTGTTTATAGGGCACATCCTGCTACAATATTCCCTTAAAGATGCTTGCAGTGCGGAGCAGTGAGTTTACACTGACCTTAATGTGCATTATGTTATTTTTATCCCATGCTGATGCGCCTACATTTCTGCTGCGACATAACTGCACCCTACCCTAAAATTTACAATTTAACCTTCCCCATATATATCATTACAGACTGCCCTGTGTGGGTCCCGAGAACTATGTACTTTAATTTATTCCCGCTTTGCGGTATAGGAACAGTCTTACCAGAAATTTGAGTCAGCGGAGCGGTGCTTGTGCTGTACCCCTTCTCCAAGTACACCTGCCGGGTGTCCGAGCAGCTTCTCCCCGCTGCAGCCAAAGGGCTCCGGGTCCCTAAAAGGGCAGCAGCCGTGCAGAGAAGTACCAGCAGCCGACGAGTGGGAAAAGACACCCTGGTATCCATCCTCACTGCAGGACTTAGAAAAAAAAACAGACTCCAGTAAAGGGTTCGGATAAAGCCAGACTGTGGTTGCAGCAGCTTATAAATGAATGAATGTCTGGCCGGTTTGGATGCACGCAAAAGTAAGGAGTAACGGGATCCCAAATCGTCAGTCGTTTGAAACAGTCATAGTTTTTCCCCAATAAGTGCAATGAACATCCGGGCCGGGCTTTTACATCACAGACAGGCCTGCGTTTCCATCGGCCGTGTTCATTTAATTTGTCCTTCCTGGGAGACCCGCTGTTGTACGTAAATACACAGGGAGTGTGAAAGAGGCGCTCCCGGCCCACAGCATCATCTGACAGGCAAACTGCGTCAAACACTCGGGACGTAACCGGGGTGATACCGGAAGGAGGGCTGCTGTCAAAATAAAAGGGGAGACTTTAGTTGTAGTTGATGGGACAGCCAGAAAGACTAACGTAAGGACATTAAAAAACAACAACCGTATAAACATGTTTTTATTATAATATTTGAGCATTTGAAAGAGAGTCCCAATTTTGATTTATACTTTATTCATTCCACATGGGAAATTGTTTTACAGCAGCAGCGAAAATAGTAGTCTACAATAGATAAACAACATAACTAAAGTAAAAGTGCCATAGTAGTGCAAAAACTGATGTATGCATAAGTGATTTTTAAAAAAACAAAGCATAAGGAATTAGGTCAAGTTAAGAGTAAATGAATGAGCAGGACACAGATGTAACAGTGGAGCTGCAAGGAGCAGAGATGGTGGATGAGTTTAAATATCTGGGAGCAGAGCATGTCCGATCCAAGCAACGGACAGTGAAAAGAGGGTGGAGTAGGTGGAGAGGAGTCAGCAATGATTTGCGGCAGAATGACAGCATCAAGGGTTAAAGGAAAAATTTATAAGACATTAGTGAGACCTGCTATGATTTGTGGATGGGAAATGGTAATGCTGACAAAAACGATAGGAGGGAGCAGATTTAAGATGCTAAGATTTTCAGTGGAAGTGACGAGAATGGACAAGGTTAAAAAAAAAAAGTAAATCAGAGGGACAGCTCAGGTTGAACAGTTTGGAGACAAAGTTAGAGAGGCAAGGCTAAGTAGTTTGGACATGTGCAGAGGAGGGATATTGGATATGTTGGACAAAGGATGTTGAAGATTGAGCTGCCAGGCAGGAGGAAGGCCACAGAGAAGATTCATGGATTTAGTGGAAGAGGACATGTAGAGGGTTGATGTGATGGAGAAGGATCCTAGGAATAAGGTGAGATAGAGGAAGGCAGATGATCCACTGTGGTGACCCCTAAAGGGAGCAGCTGAAAGAGGATTTATCAGCATACATGGAAGCTAAAGTTAGTCTTTATACACTCCTGTTTTTACATTTCTATTGTGATAACTGCTATTAACTGTTATTTCACTGGCTGTTCTGTCGATCATCTTTGAATTCCACTATGAATGCATCCATAAGTCACCATTTATGTGGAATATTGCCCTGATATGTTGGACAAGACAAGAGGACCCCTTTTCCCAGAGGAACAGTGCACATGGTCTAATATTAGTTATATGACAGTCTGCATTATTGTTTTGTAATCATTGGCTGTGGTTGTTCAGTGAGAGAGTTTTTTGTAAAGAAAACTAATGTGTACACTTGTCTCTATTTTTATTTTGTTAAATACGAACACGAATTACAGGAGAAGTGCTGCCACGTGTCTGGCCAGAAAGAGAGTACCAATTTGTTTATTTGGTAGTTCGATGAAAGGCTTCAGTTGGTTAAGCGTAAGAAAAAGAAAATTGTGTTCACGTTTGCAGTTTTGTCTTATACAATATTTGAAATTTTAAAAAAACAAACAAAACACTTTTCTTGTTTGCTCTGAGGTTGTTGTTGTTTTGTTTGTTTTTTTTGTACTCCTTGTACACTAAAGTGGCCCTCCAATGAAATGACAGTACCAGCAGTGGCCCACAGCTCATTTAAGTTTGAGGCCCCTGCTTTAGAGTAATCTCATGTGATTAACATGAGAACATCAATATTTTATTTTGAAGGTGAAGACCAGAAGTCGTGTTTCACCCGGGCTGTTTTGACGCTGGTCACAGCCTTTCGAACACAGAACAATGGACCAACTGGGAACTGAGGGGTGAGGATCCTGCGGTGGTGGGGCAGGGACCAGTCAACCACCTCAGGGTGCTACAAGCTATAGATGCAACCATGAAACCTATGAACACAATATAAATAATGAAAACTATCTATATGAACACAAGAGTAAATTAGCTGCGAGGTGAAAGGGTTGCAAGTCAGGGAGATGTGTTTAACTGGTTCCTTTTATTGCCAATACTACTAGACAACCATACACAAGAATTGACCAATGAACATCGACTAATTTTGTGCTAGGACCAATCACCTTCTAGTAACAATCCACAGCAGCGCGCTTTCGGCAGTTCTCAGTTTATGAGGAAGAAAAGTTAGCCGAGGCAGAAAATTGCTCAACACTAACAATATTATCAGGTGGTAAACTTATATCCTTAATCTGCTAGTGGTGGTTATTGAGTAGTTTCATTTGAAATACTTTAAGTGCGTCTTAAGAGCTTCATAAGTCTAGTAAATGTTTATCAAACAGGCTAATGAAGTTTAGCTTGTCATCTTGCTAATTTCATTTTATATCGTTCTTCACGGCCTCCACTCCTGAATAAAGTGAGCCTGGTACCTTCCTTCAGCCAAAATGGCAAGTAGAAGTTCAGCTTTGGACAGGTAATGCTGATACTTTGTGCTAAAATGCCAAAAGGTTGAGAAAAATTTAAATAATTGTAATTTGACAGCGTTCATATTAAAAAGCATTGTGAAAGTTGCTACTAATGCTCTGGGTGCTCTGGCTGAAGCTAATAGCTTAAGGGTTGTATAATAATTCTACTTTTTCATAATGATACCTGTCTGTTTTCTTATCAACCTTCATTTAAATTCACCAAAGTAAAGCTGAATTTTTTTTGTCAAACTTGCCAATTATTTCCCTTGTCTTTTAGTCTTGAGGAGTTAGAGTCCCCCACTGACTCAGGCAGTGACTATGAGGCCACCATGAAAGGAACAAAGCGAAGAAAACCAGCAGTATCTAAGCAGGTAGATTTTTGTTTCCTCTTTAAAATAACTTTATGCTTTTTTATTAGTGATTGTGAAGGATAAATCTGCCATCACAGTAGCTGCAAATGTTGTATTTATAGACCTTTCAGAAATTCCGTTTGTGTCATGTGGCGACTGTCAGACGGATAAAACTACAGCAGAAAAGACATCAGAGCCACGGCTATTCACTTTCTTCTCTTGGCTGCTCCGCTCAGGGGTTGCTACAGCAGATCATCTGCCTCCATCTCACCTTGTCCCTAGCATCCTCCTCTCTCACACCTGCCCTCTGCATGTCCTCCTTCATTACATCCATGAACCTTCTCTGTGGTCTTCCTCTTTCTTCCTGTCGGGCAGGTCCATATTCAACATCCTTTGTCCAGTGTAGCCATTATCTCTCCTCTGCACATGTCAAAACCATTTCAAGCTTGCCTCTCAACATTGTCTCCACACTCTTAATGATCCTCATTTGGTGGCCATATGCCCTACCTTGATGCAATCCTCCCCATTCATCCAGGCTTTGAACTGATGCTAAAAGTATACTAGTTTGTCACATTGTCACCTCCTTTCACTGGGTTTTTCACCAAGATTAAAGACATTAGAAAAAGCATCAGCAAAAATCAAATACAGCTATCTGCAAGTGACATCCACATCATTTCATGTCACCTAGACTTGTTCATCAGAAGTATGCTACTAGGTATAAAAGACCTCTGAGCTTTAGATGTCCATTCTGATGGTGTATTCACCGTGAAGAGCCTGTAACTCATCACTGATGGTTTCTCGCCCCACCACCCTTCCCAAAGTTGCTGAGTTGTTGACTGTATTGTTGCTGACGTGCAATCTTACCTCCCATGTAAGAGATGTAAGATTGCAGTAAAACAAAAAGGCAGTAAAACAAAAAGTTAGAGTGCTCTCAGCAAATTACCAATAAAAAAAAGAACAATATATATCTGTCCACATCAAACTGACTCCACTTTCACATCAAGTATAAATGTTATAATCCTTTTTTTTTTTAAATGACACTTATGTTTGATTCCTATGATAGTTTTTCATCAATCACTATCCCTATGGATTTGTATTCATTTACAAATTCAGTACAGTCACCACTTACCACTACCTGTTGTTGTCTCTGCCTGATGGCACTAAAATTTAAAAAAATCTTTTGTATTCCTGGTGTTTAACTGAAGTAAAGCATCAAACTCATCTAGATATCCACAATACTTTGCTCCAGGTTCTGTGGCCAAACTGGTAATCACTGTGTCATCAGCAAAAAGACAACAACACTATAATGGATGTCTAATATACTTTATTTTGGCATGTTACTAGTTCAGATGACAAGCAAAATGCATTCTAAATCCCTAAATAAATCTCTTTCATCTCAAGCCACCCAAGAGAACCAGGCATAATGCTGCACTGAAGGGGATGTCTAGCCCCAGTGGCATCTCAGTTCCCACCCCTCCAGGTCCTTCCCCACAATCCATCTCCCAGGGGACATCCATGCAGCTCTCTGCTAGATCTGTCAGGAGCATGAACGAGGAGAGCCAGATTATCAGCGCAAAGGATATCTATGATGCTGTCTGCTCTGGAAAGAGTGCCATGGTGGTGAGCAAACCCCAAGCAGAGGAGTGTGGAAGGAAGGGGGAAGGTAGCTTAGAGATAAACACATGAAGGGAGGGGGTGCTGAATGAGGAATGTGTAATTATAAGAGAAACAAGCTGACAATGAGGGGTTATCATGTGCTGTCAGTGGCTGACTGATGTGATCCTACAGAAGTGACTCTGATACATTAAGAGAGATGGGTGTTCTCACTGGACCATGTAGTCAATGATTGACAGCACTTGTCTATCCCAAGTATTGTTCTTGCTATAGCTGCTTTTGGGTAAAGACTACAAAAGAAAGGCCGCATAACAAAAGAAATACAGTAATAAATAGTCTGTCACTACAGTGTAGAACTGCAAGACAATGCAGATGGGGACTCTGGGGGGAGGCTCATTATGCACATTCAGAAATTCTGGCAAATGGCAGTTCAAGAAATCTGTTTTGAAAAGGTTTCACAGTTCTCAGCTTAATTTGACTGCTTTACAATAGGTTACACTTCCAGTATCAAGAGAATGGCTTCTCTGCAGGGGTGTCTGCAATACAGAATTGTTGGTAAAAACTGCAATTTAATAGTTTTAACCACGAAATAAAAAGCCCCCGCCTTATAGTGCAGAGCATATAAAAAGCCAGTTTTTAAGCTGAAATCAATAATGTTGTTTGACTGATATATTCTTAACGTGTGTATCTGCTCTTTGATCTGAATGAAGCATTTTCACTGGCTGCTTTCTCCCTGTCAATCTTAAGACGGTGGTAGACGAGTGGCTGGATAGCTATAAGCGGAGCCGAGAGGCGGGACTGCTGGTGCTCATCAACTTCATTGTTCAGTCCTGCGGATGCAAAGGTCAGAGGTTAAAAGACAGGCCAGAAGATGGGTAGTAGAGGGGGTGGGGGTGAAAGTTTTAGAGATTGAAAATTTGACTCAGTCATCAATAGCATTTCTGCTAGTAACCCAGTGATGCAATGTTGAGACGAGAAAACTGATATTTTGTAAGAGTGGAATGAAAATGAGAGGAAATTGTGTAGATGAAATTATTAATAGGTGAAGTATTCTAAGTGTTGGTTTATCTGAGGTGGTGGGGGGTCACTTCATTTCCAAATCTGGAACATTTCTTTATCCTTTAATTTTTTTCATGTCCAGGTGTTGTTACCAGAAAGATGTTTGACAGCATGCAAAATGCTGAGATCATCAGCACCCTAACCAAAGAGTTCAATGAGGTGAGGGAAAGGGGGAGAAAACAGTTCAGCTATAGTTTGGTTAAAATGTATTTAAAATATAAAGCTTGTTCCTACAGGAATGAAAGTTTGAATCTAGTTTGTAGTCTTTGTCTGTCCTCTCCCTACAAATAATCCTTCTGGAATTAGTTCAGAAACTTTAATAGCCTTCATGTCTCAAGAGATTGTGATCTGAAGGTTGGAGCACAGCATGATGGAAAACTCTCATTAAAATTTAATGCTGATAAATGGACACATTAATGAGTTAATCACTTTGGTTTTCCACTGATGTAATTGTCATTAGCAGAACAAACCAGAAGTCTGTGCTTCAGATAACTACATGAAGCATAGAATAGGAAGCTTAAAGCTCTTTGTCTCTCTGCTTCCCCCCCTTTTCTTCCAGGATTCAGTGAACTACCCTCTGTGCACTCCAGGGCCCCAGCTGAAGCGTTTCAAAGCAGGCCTGTGTGAGTTTGCTAGGGTTCTAGTGCGCTCCTGTCGGAATAGCCTTGTTTATGATGAATACCTCTTCCCTTCCCTGCTGGCTCTGCTCACCGGCCTCTCAGACTCCCAGGTCCGAGCCTTCAGACACACCAGTACCCTGCTTGGTGAGCGATTTGATTCATGTGTATAAAAAAAGAAAGGCATAGAAACACTTAGAACCGCATGGTGTTTAAACAGAACTCTTGCCATGATTGGAGAAAGGTAATTCAGTGCAATTTACTTTTGTACTTGATACATGGAAGAATGGTAAGAATATACTTGCGCTTTTGTACTTGTCAATAAAAAGTACGTACACCTTCTGCAATAATATGTTGTTAGAAAAGTCTATAAAGTACTTCTCAATCTCCATGTTTTCCTCTGCTAGCCATAAAGTTGATGACGGGGTTGGTGGAAGTAGCTGTAGTAGTTTCTGTTCAGCTGCAGACCACCCAGCAGCAATACAACACGGAAAACAGCAAGAGGGCGCACGACAGAGCCTCTGACAGACTGGAGGAACTGCAGGCCACCGTTAGAGAGGTGACACATGTAGACACACAAAGAAAAACAAAAGTTTAGAGACACAGCCACTTTTTCGTTAACACATAGGTCACAACATTAAAGCTGTGACATCTGCTTTAGGAAAAAGTAATTGAAGAACATTTTTTGCAAATATCCCTTAAAATAATTTAGTTATTGGCACTACTACACCAACATTTTTTTCTCTTGTTGCCCAGGTTGTTTAATGGCTGTCGTGTTTGAAATAGTTTGTATTTTACTAACAAAATATCCATCCATCCATTCTCTTCCGCTTATCTGATTTACGTGCTTGCTGACATTTCCTATCTTGCTCGTGTTAATTCTGAGTTGTGCAAGTATAGGGACAACAGGAAGTGCATGCTCTGTGAGGAATAGTAAAATATGTAAAGTAGCATTTATACAGTGTTTTGTGTCTGTGTTAATCTGATAATCATCAGAGTTATCACCTTTTGTTCTATAAGGACTGGTCGTTGCTATTTATTCTGCCCACTTCAGCAAAAGATGGTTACCACAGCAGATCAATATACCGACAGTGTTGGAGTCCTGGTAGACTCATTTATTTAGTCTTTCTGTACAGTATGTGTGTGTCTGAGTGGCTCTGTTTGATATTTGTGTGTTGTAGTTGCGAGAAAACAGAGAGGAGCTGTCCTCCATGATGAATGCCACTTTCCGTGGTGTGTTTGTGCATCGTTATCGGGACCAATTGCCTGAGATCCGGGCAGTGTGTATTGAAGAGTTGGGCCTTTGGTTGAAAATGGACCCTGAGGACTTTCTTAATGATGGATGTCTTAAATATTTGGGATGGACCATGCATGACAAGGTATACACACATAGAGAGGACAAAAAGTACAAAATAGTGTATGTCCACTGACTTTTGGAACGGTGACTGCATGTAAGCACTGTTTGTCTGCAAATAGTTATAGAAAAGTCTAGGTGTTGTCTTGTCCTTTTTGACCATTCTATAAACAAATATGTATTTTAAGCTTAATTTCAGCTTAAAAAGTTTTTTCTCTGGTGAAGGGTGGAATATTAAAAATCCTGACAACTTCCTGTAATGTCATCCCATTATTCACATAAACATAAACAGCATCATTTATCACCGAGTGCAACCAACAGTAGAGATGGAAGTAATTATATATGAAATTCCTTTTTTTCCTCAATGAGAACCTTCAATTTTGGTATTCATGCTCTTGTAGACTTCCTACATACGACACTATGGCAGAATATGTACAGACAAAGGAAGACTCACATTTTCACAAAGAGAAATTCCACTATGTACAGGCTTGAGCACAAGTCTATATTCAGGTTATAGAAAGAGTGTTGCCATACTTTGTTTTTTCCTCCCCCTCAGCAAAGTCCAGTGCGTCTGCAGTGTGTGCGTGCCCTGCAGGGTCTGTACCAGGAGAAAGAATTCATTGGGCGCCTGGAGCTTTTCACCAGCAGATTTAAAGTGAGGCATCCCTCTGGATTGGATTCGGCCCATTTAATTCTTCTTGTCTCCCTCTTTTCTTTCTCCCCCTTGACTGTCTGCCTGTCTCAGCATCTGCTTTTAATCTATTGTTTCAGCTTTTTCTATTGTTTCTATTTTGTTGTCTGCCTATGTCTTCCCTCCCAGTATTTTGTGCCTCCTCCCTGTATTTTCTTCCCTTTTGAGGGATTTTTTTCCACCATTCCTGTTTGTTGTTATGGTTTCATCCTTTGTCTGGGCATATGTCTGGGTGCATTAATTGCTGCCAATTACTGATGGTTAATAAGCTCTTTTCAAACATATAAAAACCCTCCTAAGCCACATGTGCTGCAGCAGATAAATGGTATTTATGCCATGGCTTAGTGCCTAATGATGGGGCTCGTGTGTGTGCATGTATGTCTGTTGATGTGGGTGCATTATGCATATCTACCGAATGTCTGTTGGCATGATTGAACAGTATTCTGTTTATGTGCCACTGCATATCTAAATGTCTGTGTGTGTTTAGGAGAGAATTCTCAGCATGGTGCTGGACAAGGACCCAGACGTGGCAGTGGAAGTGGTCAATCTGCTGCTGCTGATCCAACAGTAAAGGGCTTTTTCTCTCTCGTCCCCATGCTTTGTTCTCATTATCTGAGGAAGAGTTGGAGCTCAAAGTATACCAAATATAGCACATTTTAATGCCGGAAGTGAATACTTTTGAGTTGCATCACAGAAAAGTCATATCCAATTCTGTGATTCAGTCTTGTTTTCACACATTTAGCATTCGTTTAGAAGTCAGAATAAGAAACTTTAACACCCAGTTTCTTGTTTTAAATATAAAGATGCTTACTCAACCAACATATGTGATGGTTCCACATAACTCCTGCAGTCTGCTTGGTCATGATTGCTGATGATTCATAGCATCAGTCGTGATCTAATGCTTGCCAACATCTCACACCTCTGACTGCAGTGAAATTAGATGTTTTTAGGGGAAATAAAAAAGATGAACAAAAATGAACTGAAACTGCTGGTTTTTGAAATGTTTTTCATCTTCTTTATCTAGTGTATTTACCTCAGTTGATCAATACATTTTTGTGTGCTTACTTGCAGGAGAACAGAGGAAGGACTGGACGAAGAGGAGTGTGGCCACATTTATCCACTGGTTTACGCTTCACACCGAGGTCTGGCATCTGCAGCTGGTGGCTTCCTATACAACAAGTACGCTTTAACCACACTTGTTCACATACATTTACAGAAGTGTAAATGTTGCTGTTTATTTATTTATTTATTGCATATTTCCCTTGGATTATCTTTTACAAAAATGTTCAAATTTTTGTTGGATTTACTAATTAATTATTGGCCCTCAAAAATAAAGTGGAAATTCTATACAAACATGTAGTTTCATTTATGATTGGTCAACAGTAAAAACTCAATCTCATTTGCATAATTTCGCCTGTATTTTTATTTAATATTATGTAAAATGTTCTTTTTTTTAATTTTATGTGCATATGTTAGGCTGAAAGGTGTGATGACCAGTCACAGCCAGGAGAATGACAAAGCCAACAATGCAGCCTTTTTTCAAATCCTCATCTCCTTCTACATCCAGAGTGAGGTAGTATTTCTTTCTCTCTATGCCCCCTCTCTTTCATTCTCCTCTGTTTGGAATTTAAGGCGACATGAAAGTACAAAAATGGGAGCCAAGATGAAGTTACTAAGTTGGTCAAACTTGTTAACCTTTCTGTGAACGCATCAGCTTTCTGGCAAGAGTTCATCATAGATGGACAAATGATGACTCTAAACATCTGTCTCACATCAGGGAAACTACTCTTGACCAGCGCAGACGCATGAGGACATGCTTTAACTCTGACTTAATTTCAAATATAGAGACTGTATAATACTTATTAACACACTGTAAAATTTTCTTATGAAAAAATTAATCCAACCATATTCTGCTGCTAATCTTGTGGGTTCTGGGGGCAGCAGTCTTGTGGAGATGTCCAGAGCTTGCTGTCCCCAGCCACCACCTCCAGCTCCTCTGGGGTGACACTGAGGCACTGAGGCTATGTCCACACTAATGCGTTTTCGTTTGAAAACGCATCGTTTTCTCTCTGTTTTGGCCTCCCGACCACACTGAGACGGCGTTTTCCCCAAGGAAAAACGCAGCGTTTTGAAAACGCTCTCGAAAACGCATACATTTCAAAACGGAGCTGTCCCGTCGCAGTGTGGACGCTCGAAAACGCAAACTTTCTAAAATGATGACGCATTTTAGTCATGTGACGCAGTCATGTGACCAATTAAACAAAGATAGCGGAGAGCATTATACAGCAGTTGTTTTGATTGCTCTCAATTTTGACGGCCCTAAGAAAGATTAATATCAGTTTGTACATGCTCCAAATAGCTTTTCTTCAAATTCTTTAATTCTCACTCGCTTTTGCAACTTTGTACTTTTGTGTTACTCGCAGCAACAACTCCACCTCATTGTTAGTCCATTTAAAAAAACTCGGTGCTTTTCCTCGACATTTTGCCGCAACGTTTCAACAAGCCGGAAAGTTAAAAAAAGGCAGACAGAAATGAGGCAGGCCGAATCTTCTTGCGTTTCACGCATGGGCAGGACTGGAACGTAAGCGTTTTCGGCCGTTTCAATGTGGACGCACAACTCTGTGAAAACGACTGAAAACATTAGTGTGGACGAGGAGCGTTTTCAGATGAAAACACCGTTTTCAAATCTATCCAGGCTAGTGTGGACGTAGCCTGAGACAGCCAAGAGATGTAAATAGCTCCAGCTTGCCCTGGGTCTTGTATGGGGCTTCCTCCCAGTATAATGTCAAAAACACCTTTGCCAAATAGGCACCCAGGAGGCATCCTTATCAGATATCCAGACCACCTCACCTGGCTGCTTTGATGTGGAGTAGTAGTTTAGACACATGCTAAAAGAGCCATTCTCCTAACAGTTCCATGAGCATGGGGCATATCTGGTGGACAGCCTTTGGCATGTGGCAGGATCTGAGCTGAGAGACTGGGAGACAATGACCACTTTCCTGCTACAAGATGATGGTGAGGAACAAGATAAAACTGTAAACATGACAGGAGTATGAGCCTAAGCACGTAGCCATTTTTCCCCAGCACCAATAAAAATGGCAAGTTGGTGATATCTGCTCCTTTTTGTTCCTACTCTGTTTGTTCAACTGTCTGTTTTTGTGTTGTCAGAACTGATGTATGAGGAGGAGGGGGTGCTCATAGAGCTGATGATGTGTGCGATCAGACAGGCAGCACAGGCAACCCCACCTGTTGGGAGAACTCAGGGAAAAAAGGTGGTGACACATTCAAATGCAAGAATAATGCTGTGTGGCTTGTGTTTAATGGAAAAGTGGAGGCTGTAAATGAAATATTTTGTGACACATTTTCTCCACTAAACAAATCTTGCCTGTGGTTGATTGCTGAATGGTCATGTGGAATTAGAACCTCAGTATGAAGGATAAGAAAATCCAGGAACAAGACAAGAGACGCATCACAACACACTTCATCCCTTTACTGCCACAGCTGCTTGCCAAGGTTCATTTAAATACAAATATTCAGTATTTTTTTTATTGTTGCTTTAAATTTTTAAAGAAGAGTTTATGTTTTTACTGACCTGCAGTACTCAGCGGATGCAAGGAACGTGAAACTGCTCCTCAAAGCTCCCCTGTACTTTGACCTGGAGATGTATAGCAGCGCTCAGTGGCTGGAAAAGGTAGGAAGACCAGAAATGTGTTTATTATCGTCAATATGTAATGAAATATATTTAGAAAGTATTTCTGCTTTTTTTGTTTTTTTTCAGTATCCAAGTTACAGTGCACGCTCAATGTGAATTATATGCTATTTAATATAAAGAAATCGGAGAAATTAAGCTTAATGGGAATGAGAAAAAGAGGCTACCAATGCTCTAAGACAATTTTATTTCTGTTATTTTGGAGCTTCACTGTTATTTTATGATTTAACATCTTAATATTAATACAAATATAATATTCCAATATTAGAGGAAAATGAACTGAAGCCTGTCAGGTCTACAGTTAAACAGTGGCTGACTTTCAGGTCATGACAGCTGTGAGTTTTAAGCTTACCTGCAGTTATAGATTTCCTCAGCCAGATGCTGAACCAGCGGTTCAGTTGAGTGTCCTTGAGTGGAAGGGCAAGCGATTTACCTTTAAATATTTACTATCCTAAGCGCTACATTCATATTCTACTTCTTCTGTTCAGCATTTGGACCTGCTGCTGTCCCAGATATGTGGCATTGTGGAGAAGCACACAGAGGTCGCCGTACTGGAGGCTTGCGCCCACCTGGCCAGCACTCTCAGCTCTGACTGCTACACCTTCTCCTCCCGCGCACAACTGGCATTCAGCCAGCTGTTTGATGTCCTTACTGAATGTTTCAGCACCTACGTAAATGACCTGCTCCAGGTTGGAGAGTGTGTCAGTGATGCTTGCATACCAGCAGATACATTTTATATTGTGCATGTGCATACTTTATACTTACATGCAAGTTTTGTTGAAATGTAATACATTATGTTTTCTTGTTTTTAATCCTCTGTTTTGTTTTGGTTTTTTTGTTGTGAAACACTTTGTTATGCTGGTTTTGAAAGGTGCTAAATAAATACAAATTTAGTTATGTATATAAGACATACAAGTACATGCATTGTATTGTATGTATTATCTTACAAAAACAGAGATTCCTCAAGAAATCCTTAGTGACTCACTCTTTCTAATATAGTTTAAAGGGGCTGTACTGTGCTTATTTTTATGTCCATATTTTCATGTCTTGGACTAGAGTAGCTTTGCTTGATTCACTGTAAAATAATCTTAATTAAAAGCTTGTATTGGGCCTCGTTGCTGCCCCTCAGTTCATCTGTCAAGCCAATATAGCTAATTTGTCTCTCTTCCCTTTAAGCTGGCTTTGTTATGATTGGCTGCCCTTTGTAAACAGAAGGCTTGTAAAGCATGCGGGTGGGGGATGGCATTTAAAGCAGTCTGAAAGCTGTGCTGTTTTAGAGGAATTATGTCAGTATGACTAATATGAAACATGTTTAATATCAGTTGTATTTATGAAAGAAAATAGATCAGAAGCTTTACAAGAATTTAGTTTGGGGGCTTTTTTGTTGGATTGTTTTAGTATTGCATGAGTGTTATTTAGTTGTACTGAAATACTAATAATGATGTATGATGAAAACTGGGAAACAGTAAAAACTCAGCTTTGTATATGTACATGGTTTAGTATGACACATTAAGATGAAACGGTATTAAGCTGAAATAATATCTATGTTGAACTATTATCTGTATCATTATGTGTTTGTGTACCTAGGGTACTGCAGATGATGATGACACATACAGTGGAGCCACTGCCTTAAAAAGGATTGCTGCCCTTAGCAGGTATGCTGTTATAATACATGTGGCAATAGTGTTAAATAATTCTTACACATAAGTATGTAACTGTATTGTGTGTCTGTGCATTATTTCCAGTGCTAAGGACCCAACTGCCTGGAAGCTGTTTGATTCCTGTCTTGAGCTGCTGAAGAGCCGGATGGAATCCAGAGAGCTTGATAAGGAGGTTTATGCCAATGTTTCGTATTTGAGGGGGAGGACTGTGAATGTCATGACTATTGCAGTGCCATTTTATGAAAATAATAAGCAAAATGGGGAATGTAATGAAATTCTAGTTAACAAAACATGAATGCCAGATGAACTGCAAGGCTAAAAATGTGATCTCTTAATTCTCATGTCATGTTTTTAGGTTTTTGTACAGGAGTAGTTTAAGGAAAACATTTTATTGTAATTGGAGGTCAATTTTAACTCCCTTTTGTATCATTTCAGCTGATGGTGCCAGCTATGAAGTGTGCAGCTTTTCACCTGATGTGGGCCAAAGTGAATGTGGTGAACTCCAAGCCAACTGAGGTGCTGGTTTCATGTTATAAAACTGCTGTTGTTTCCTCCAACAAGGTTTCAAATGATCTGAATCTTTATTCTCAGACACACATTCGGTTATGGGTCCCGGTAGTGTCAGTCTACCTGCATGAAATAAGCTAATCTGCATGATTAATACTTTCATAATGGCTATCACATCACAGGAAGCCCTAGGCGACCGTGCTGGTGGCCTTCTTGTGTGTTTGTTAAGCTTTTCTTTTCTGTGTTGTCGAACAATTCACCAGCTGCGCAGACAGCAGGCAATTAACGCAACAGTCTGTTAGAGTGCATCTGAGCCCACAGCGACACTCGGATATTTATTTCCCACCGCTTCACACTTTTTCTTATTGATTGTCTTCACGTGTTTCTTGTCTCATTCTTGCATTTCTTTAGTTTCTATTCTGTCTTTCTGAGCTCGTTTTCACTTTTTCTGCTGTTTTTCTCTCACTCATTTTCACACTGAGCATGTCATTATTACTCATGCAGCCATTTGTGTGTTTTTCTCAACACTGTTCCAGAGAGAACACATCCAGATCCATTCCTCTTGATCAGTTATTTTCATTCCTTGTCTGTTCATGTTTTGAGAGATGACTCACAGCTTTTTCTCTTCCTGTGTGATATGCACTTAAATTATGTTTTCCCATTGGCATCACATTATTACTGTTACAGTGTTGGATGCTCATTATAAACAAAGTTTCAAATAGTGAGTTCAGCCAAAAGGATCATAATGGGAGAGGAGATAAAACGACTTCTTGATTAACTGAGGGGCTGTAACGAGGCCTAGATAAAGATAAACTGGGATGTGTGCGTGTGTGTCTGTGTGTCACAGACTGTTTTGACATAGTTAACAAAGACAAGAGACTGGGAGTGTCAGATTCTACCTTTAAAACTGAAGATGTATGTTAAAGATTGTGTCACCTGCAATTTAAGATGTAGAGGTGCAACTTCTAACAGGTGGTTCCATGCTTGCCAAAAGCAAAAGTTTCCTGGGCCAAGTCTGGGAGGAGACACAAATCTCTTGTGAGCTATAGCAGAAAGGAGCTACCCAAGCTACCTGCTGTGGCAACCCTGTGTGAATAAGGGAGCAGCCAAAATAATCTTATCACTTGAAATGGTTTAATTAGGATTTCTGTTATTGGTGTGTGGAAGGAGCTGAATTTCTAGGTTAGAAAATTAACTTCCCTCGCCCCCAACCCTGCCAACACACACACACACGCCTTAGTAAGAAGATAAGAAAATATTTAATCTGTCTTCCTCTGTTATTGTGCGCCTCTTTCACTCCAGGCAGAACTGAAGCGCTTGAAGAAGGAGGTGCGGTCGTTCTGCAGAGTCTGTCAGGATTGTTTGTCTTTGAATCAGACAGATATCAGAGATCAAGTAAGAGCTCTTTTTTTGTCTTTCTTCTTCTTCCTCTTCTTCTTTTTTTTTTTTTTTTTTTACAGTGCGCACCAATCCCATATGTGAAGTACTAGTGAAGCCATATCATTTTTTAACTAAAGGCAACTTTATACTTGGCTATCTGAGACAAAAGTCCATCTTAGGATATCAGTCCAAAACAACAGAACTACATCACCCTGTGAGACATGACGAAGCATAACATGAAATAAAAGTGTCTGAAAATTACTGTGGCTGATCAGTTATGGCAAAAATCACAATAATTATTTGGTAAATACTAGAGATGGACCGATCCGATATTACGTATCGGTATCGGTCCGATACTGACCTAAATTACTGGATCGGATATCGGCGAAAAATAAAAAATGCACTCCGATCCATTAAATATCAAAAAAAGCATCTCACAAAACTTGCAACACGGCGTAACTCGGCTCATAACCGTAGCACGTTGCAGCAGTATGCCTCATGTGATAAAGCGGCTGTGTGTATTTGTAGCCTTGCTACCAAACCAGCATTTCATCTCTGAGGAAGTTATCCCAGAGAGAAGTAAAGCAAGTGTGTAAGTTCATCTCTGAATGTTTGTAAAGTGTTCCCATGTTAAGCTTAACAACCGATATATGGAGCGACTGCCTCTCTCTCTCTCTCTCTCTCCTGCGCTACTTCAATCGTGAAACTGCTTAATGATCAGCTGATCGGCTTTTCTGTCGCGAGTCCGTCTCTCTTCTTTGTTTTTGGCCCACTTCGCGCCAGAAAGAGGAAACCAGCGGCTGAACAACAGCAGCACGTTTAACCTTGATAAGCTGTTGTTAGAATGTATTTAATATTACTTTCTACACCAGGATCCTTTTCACGTAGCTGACGGCTGGTAACTGTGCAGGGGCGGATCTAGCAAAGTTTAGCCAGGGGGCCGATAGGGCATGAACAGGGAAAAGGGGCACAAAGACATACTTTTCTTTCTTATTCTCATTTAAAATATGTAGCTTTTAATAAATAATTATCTGAATCTTACACCCAAAGTTTTAATCTGATGTAAAATGTATAGAAGTCCATTACTATATATTCTAACTCTTAAGTCTATATACCCTAGTAAGCTATAGTACTTTTTCCTTTGGGAAGGTACCGTCTGTGAATTCTGCAATTCTGTTGAAGAAAGATGTTGAATCTATTTAATTATTCTTGAAAAATAATTTGTTTCTGTGCATTTTTTTTTTCACCCTGCATCAAATTAAAGTTGATTACATCGATTAAGCATCATGAGGTGGAGGGTGGGGGGTGGTTCCCTATTTTTTTTTTTTTTTTTTTGCTGGGAGTTTGCAACCCTATTAGTTAGGTTGCTTAATATTTCTGCTAAGTACTCTTTAAAATACCAGAATAGGGAGGATGGTGTAGGTTTAAGTTAGGTTTTAAGTTAGGTAAGGTTTATTAGATTGATCAGTGTTGCTGAACTATGAAATATTTTGGGTGCAGTGTATTTTTTACACACAGGTATAACAGAATAGCTTTAGTGTTGTTGTTTATTTAAACTTGAGTATGAACTTATACAAAATGCAGCAAGATATTAAAAAAAACAGTTTTATTGATTAAAAAACACAATATCGGATTCATATCGGTATCGGCAGATATCCAAATTTATGATATCGGTATCGGTATCGGACATAAAAAAGTGGTATCGTGCCATCTCTAGTAAATACTCAGATTACAATTCTTCAAAACGGTAACTCCACATTAATGATCGCGAGTGCTCTTGAACCTTTGTCTTTGTTGCTGCTGCTGGACCCCTTGAAGCCAAACTGTTTCCAAAGAGATGGACAGTAATTGTCTTATCTTGATTATTGTGGCTCCTTAATCATTGTAATTGGTTTTAATCTTTAAATATTTACACCATCCTGAGATTTCCAGTATCTTTAAACAAACCATCGAGAACACGGTATACGATGCACAATATATTGGCCTGTGTGAAATTGTCAGGAAAAACACCTGCCCTGTAGGTATGGAGGTGAAAGGATTAAAAAGATTTGTGAGGCTTTGTGTGCAGTGATTTATTTATTTTTTTTCAAAACCCATGAGCTGATAAAATGCATCTGTTTTATTTACTTAAACCTCATTTCAGCAGAGGATTGCAATGGAGACTTATATATATTTTTTTTTTTAAAAGCATAGACCAGTTAGACTGTGATGTATAATAAATTTGGGCTTTTAAAAAAATCAAACTTTAGTGAAGAGCAAAAAACACACTAGATAAGTTTTACTCTAACATGTTGGGCCTGTGTGTAATGATGGATGCAGCCACCATTGCATCACACTGAGGTTAGTAAAGTCCTGTGATGATGCCTTTGATGTTTTGAAACCAGACACGATCTGTGACGGTCGATGAGACTGAGGAACAAGGTAGTGCCACCCTAAGGTGCCACCTGTCTTCCTTTTTGACTCTAGTTTACTCACAATTTACAAAATTAGTCAAGCCTGGCACGTTTTTGTTACGTTTATGTATTAAAACACAGATATATATGTTAATTTATGTTGTTATTCCTTTTTTTAATCAGATTTATAGTCTATAATTTTCTTTACAAACTAAATAGTTATTCATCAGTTTAATCTCGGAGTCATATAGAGCTGGGTCTTGATATTTGGATAAAAAAAATAATGTTTGTCCTTCTCTTACAGGCATTTGAGCTGTTATGTGACTTGCTGTTGCTGTACAGTATGGGTTCAGTCCGCTCCGAGCCCGCCCTCCGGGCACTGGCCCACCTGCCATCTGATTCTCTGCGCTCCGAGTTGGCCGCTTTCCTTCTGGACTACGTCTTCACTGACACCGAAGACGTCGAGCTCGATGGTATCTTGACACCAACTGAAAAATTTACGCCTACTCTCAATAAATGTTTGCATGAACTGTGATACTTTCCAGAAGCAATTTGTCGCTTTGTCAGCCAGCGTTGACAAAGTGACAACACTGTTAGCAGATGTCAGAACGAACTGAATAATGAAAGGGATGTAGTTTTTCTTAGCTTGTACCATATTTTGGAAACTGCTTAGTTGTAACACTGCCAGAAGCTACCCAGAGTACTTTACCCATCACTGCCTGTGGGTATAGTTTTTGATGTCTTGTTTTAAGTCTTCTTCTGTATCTAATTTCTGTTCCATATTTTATAATGTTCTGCCAAATATCCCTTTCATTCATGCTCTTATAGACCCCACAGTGTGCTTTCCCTCTGTCTCTGCATTTCTAAACTGTTAACTCCTCCTTTCTGCCACCCTGGCTCTCCTCTTTAGCTGAGAGCGAGGAGGAGATGAAGATAAGTCTTCTTCAGAAGAAGCGCAACCAACTTGCCGGCTACTGTAAGCTGGTCATCTACGGGGTGCTGGACCTCACTGCTGCCACAGATGTCTTCAAGCACTACAGCAAGGTGGAAGGATTGTTGGATTTTATCAGCCCAGCCTATTACATATGACCACAAACACATTATATTCACATATATTACAATTCTTACTGTTTCTGTATCACAGTCGTGCGTGAATGTAGGCAAAATGTGTTAAAAGGTAAAGTCGTGACTTTAGTAATCTAATTGGAGATCAGTCGTTGGTCTGCTCATTCTTTGGGGGAATTAATTGGGATAGAAAGACGGGAAGCAGATTCATAAAAAAGTAATAATGGAGAGGATGTGTAAGAGAGTGGAGGAGGGTGAGAAAATCTGTTTTAGAACCACCGAGGTGCTGGGAATGAGTCAGAGAGAACGGTTGCTAAAAGAGGCACAGGTGACTAGAACAGAGTGGGTCCGATTAATTTTTTTGAGACATTTATCAGAGCTGTTAATTAAATAGATTTGATGTTTTTGGTTTGTTTGTTTGTTTTTTTCTGTTAGTACTTTAAGGACTTTGGTGACATCATCAAAGAGACTTTGAGCAAGAGCAAGCTCATCAACCCCGTGCAGAGCGCCAAGACTGTCTGTCTGAGTCTGCAGCAGGTGTGCACTTGCATGTCACTGTAATCTTTTGTATTTAGTGTAGAGGTTATCAAACTGTGCAGTGCGCCTCCCTGGCACAGTGTAGGAGGCTCACAGCGGGGGCACAGGAGGAGAGAGGTGAGATGAAAAGTGCATGCTGGTCTTCTAAGAACAACACAAAGTTATTAGTGTTTCAGTCAGCAGTAGGTATGTGGTAGGTAGATGCTTTCAAACACTTTAACTTGGGAGTCATAAATCAAACAATATTTAAGATTTGCTGTGACTTATCCAATCGAAGCATAACAGAGTTAGTTTTCTTCACTATAAAAATAGCCAGTTAACTGGTTTTGTATATTCGTGGGTACACTGCTGACAGGAACAGATGTCACCTAAGTCGGCCAGAATTAATGGTTAAAAATTCCCACAGTTTGTATTACTGTTTATCATTTCATTTGTCACTTAAGCACATTACAGTAGTCTGATGATGATTTTCCCTCAGTTTTCACATTAAAAAGTTTTTTGTTGTTGTTTTTTTTAAATAAAACACCTACCTAAAGTACACAGGGCTCCATATCAGTGACATTTTTGTATGCAAGGACCAGTGTCACATACACAATATCCTTTGTGACTTTGTGTGTTAGCTGAAGTACATTCTGGGTTGTTTTTCCAGTTTTAATAACCAGCTGCACATATTTACGGTCTCTTAATTTGAAATTAAAACACATGTTCTTCATTTTCGTGGGTTATGTGGGAGTTCTCTTCTATAATTACAACCAGTACTTGAATTACTTAAAAGTTTGCAGCCTTAACTAACCAAAAGACAAAATTTGTTTGTGCATATCCAGATATATATCATGCCTTTTCTGCAACATGTCTGTGTGTGCTCAGCTGTTTTCAGAGATGCTCACGGAGCACCACAGCAGGCAGGATCTCACTGAGATTAGAGACTTGGCCAAGAGGCTTGCCATGAGCTTTGGCATTGATCTTCATCGTGTCCGCAAACCACTGGTGGCCCTGCACATGTCAGTAACACACATTTCTCTTGACAAACGCACACAGGCCAACCTTGCCATGACCTATTTTACCTATTTATTTATTTTTTCTGTTACTTCTATGATAGCATTTTTAGAAGCGGCTACAGCTTCACATAGCGTTTTTCTATTTCATGGCAGAAATCGTGTGTAATAATTAACTCAGAGCTAGTAAGAAGTCATCAGATTTGAGGACTGTAAAGAGAAATTACAGTATTTTTCACACTTTGGTTGTTTGTTTTGTGTTTCTCTTTATGTCAAGAGATTCTGTGTGTTGTCTTTTTTTTTATCAGGGACGGCATACGTTTCGCATTTCGGGACCCACAGGAGGGAGAGGAGCCAAATCCAAATGTGGCCTTCTTGAAGATCCTCAGCGAGTTCAGTTTTAAGTTACTGCAGCCGGACCGCGCCCAGCTGTGAGAAGCAAAAACACACAGACATGCTCAGTCTTAACACTGCAGCTTTTCTGCACATGTATTTCTGTATGTTATACATATCGAGGAAAAAAATCTCACTTAGCAACAGTCTGAGAGAGAATACTTGTGATGTCTTGAATCCACATTAATTATTATATTACAGGTAAAACAAAATAAAACAGTGTTTTCATTCTTGTTCCATAGTCGGCGTGTTGATCATATTATTCATTTAACTTAGATTCAGTATTATTTGCTCAAATCCAGTGAAACTGTTTGAAATGCAAACAAAGGTTTCCTCAGTCTTTGTCCCATCCTGATTCTCTGTCATCTCCTCCCAGAGCTGAGTTTCTAAAATCTGCATGTCCCAGTGCTGCCCTCTCCTGGCCGCCAGTCAAACTGTATCAGCGTTCTTTGGAAGCTCGCTCCACCTCTAAAGCCACTGAACAGGAGGGAGGTGATGAAGTCCCTTCTCATGACACACCTGTAGTGAAACGCAGGAGGACCACAGCTCAGGGTGATGCACATGCTACACAAAACACTCTGCATGGATATACTCTACGTCATAGCAGCAATAAATATTTTTTTTAAATGCTTCGAAGTGGGAAGTCAATTTAATTTAACTTAATTTAATGGAAAATTCAGTCTTACCCTGTCTTATGGTCAGAGGGCGAGGGTGAGGAGAAGTATACAATTATTGGACATGATTTAAGGCAAGGAAGTGCTCTTTAATCCTAAGAAGTGTATCATTATTATTTTCAGTATTAGCTACTATTCGGCAAGGAGGTTATGTACAAATTGATGGAAAAAAATGACACTGGCACACTGGTTTGCACTACCACCTTACAGCAAGAAGGTTTGCATCCACCTTTCTGTGTGGAGTTTGCATGTTGTCCCCATGCCCTCTATTTGTCTCTCTGGGGCAGCCCTGAGATGAACTGGCTAGCTGTCCAGGGTGGACTCTGCCTTTCGCCCCATGTAACTGGATATGTGGAAGAAAATGGATTGATTAATATTTGGGGCCAGTCAGAGGATGAGTGACCCAAATGTCAGAACAAAGCAGTTATTTCAACCCAAACTGTTACTTTCAGTGCATGGATTCCTCAACAAATTACAGTATAATGGATGAATTTGTGAAATCGTTTATCATAATCAATTATAATAACAAGAATATTATGCATTTATTTTTTTTAGCACATGAACCATGTGCCCATTATTTTCTTTCTGTTGTTGGGTTGGGTGGTAACTTTTGGAGTTGATCTGAATTTGAGTCCAGGAATTGCTGTAATGACTCTGTACCATTAAGAGAATCGGTGCAAAACTGGACATTCTAGATCCTATTTTCACAAATATCTATCAAACTTTTTATAATTTTGAGTCGCGGTCTACAGTCATAGTTGTTCAAAATACAGTGATGTAAAATTAATAGCATTCTTCACATTTCGAAAGCTTTAAAAACATTTATTCTGTGGTATTTTTGCTTCACACATCTACATTTGTGTTTGGGAATCTGCTGAATTCTGCAGGAAGCAAATTTGCTACTTTACCTTGTCAATTAAAGCGTCATCATCAATAACCTTGTGTGGTGACTTGTCACTCCTACAGGTTCAGCGTCCACCACCAGAGGACCCTGGTTGGACAACAGCAGCATCCAGAGCAGCCTGCACACCCCAGCCCTCACCTCCACTGTGCAGAAGCAGCCCGCCAAGCGCATGGCATCCAGGAAACCAAGACCCGTGGAGTCGGATATCAGCAGCAGCTTAACTGAGCCGGAGTCAGAGGATGAGTTCTCCCCAGGGTAAGTAAAATTTTATGATCAGCATGTCTGCAGTATCTGCTGCCTCTGATTCGAGCATTTGTAAATTACTGCCATGGGTCAGATGATTTCATGTCTAGGGATGGGTATTGATAAGATTTTCACGATTCCGATTCCATTTTCGATTCTGTTTAATGATTCGATTCTTTATCGATTCTCTTATCGATTCTTTTTAAAAAAGGAGAACACTAAGGTCGATTAGCTTAGAACTGTTTTATATCTTCTCTTTCAACAAGATAGAAATTTAGGAGTAACATGGCCTTACAAACCCAACAGTGAGATCTTAAGAGATCCACAGCCTACGGCTCTTCAATGGGGTGTCACAGGGTCCCCAGGAAAAAAAAAATTGTAAATGTAAAATAATAAAATAAATATTCTTAACATAACATAAATTATTCTGTAGCAATTACACAAGAATATCCAGTAATGTCACTGCCTACAATTAAACACATTCACTTACCGAAAATCGGGAGCATCTGCTGTGGCAAATGGGTGCAAGCCTTTGACCACAAACTTAGTCACTGCTCGGTGACATTCGTCTATCCTGGCCTGAAAGGAGACGCTACCGGTAGACTGCAGCGAGAACTGCCAGCCAGACTCTGTCTCTCTCATCATGGTCTCCTAAATGCAGCGCACAGTAATGGTAGGTTTTGTAATAAGGCAGATCGCGCTAACATAATATGCACTGTTAGTTGATTATTTACCTGCCGCATTAACGGGAGAGGACGTGCAAACGTTTCCGCTGCTGCTGGGTTGAGATTCACGAGTCCGGAGCGGAATTAAAAACACGACATTCATTTAAGGTTATCGCGTGTTTTGTGAGCAAATGCTTTTGCATATTCGTAGTGTTTCCTCCTTTAAATGAAATATCTACTTTGCAAGTATTGCAAGTTGCCCTGTTGTCATCCGTTCTCGTAAAGTATAACCAAACTTCTGAGTGTGTGAGCCGCTTAGGCGCCCTGCCAGGTAAATGACGCTCCGCAACGTGGTGACGTCATTCGGGGCGACTGGAATCGATAAGGGAATCGTTTGCAAAAATGGCAAACAATTCCAAGGAATTGAAACAGTGGGAACCGGTTCTCAACAAAAACCGGGTTTCGATACCCATCCCTATTCATGTCAGTACCTGGTCTTTTCTGTGTGCTGTGTTACTGGTCAAAAGGGCAATCAGCAAAAGAAGGAAGATTAAAGCTCCTGCAGAGTTTTGCTGATGATGAAACACATTTAATTTCCCCTGTGTATTAATGCATAATCATAGACATAGAATACAGCAGGTAGACAGTGAAGTCGGAAAATTGTCTTCTGCTGCTCTCCAGGTTACAAATGCGAAAAGTGAAACCCAACAAAAGACGGCTGGCTTCCTCCAGCAAGAACACCCCCTCTCCAGGGCAGCAAGACCTGAACTCCCACCTCAACTTGTAAGGCTGATTTTTAGACTGTTTAATACTTACTATTAAATTGTGAATATGTTTCATTTTACAAAAGCTATTATCAACCAGAAATAATCACAGAGTGGATCTGTGTGTGTGCTTCGCAGGCTTTCCCTGATTGAAGACGACATCGCAGAAAGAGATGAGGACGAGATTGAAGATTATCAAAGTGACTCTGACACTGGATACACACTGGTAAGAACAAAAAAAACAAATACATCATATTTACTCTACTTTCTCTCATGACTGTGTAATCTGTTTAATCAGCACCTGGTCAGCTAAGGTACAAATGAATTAATTCTTTAAAAAGAACATATACTTGTCACCACAAATTCATTTTGGTCCTTCAGTGACCACAGTTGTAGGATCTGTGCAGAGAAAAAAATATGTACAAGGCTATTTATGATGAGAGGAAAAGAAGCACATGTGTGATGTTTCTAACTTTGCTTCTAGTGCTATATTTATACCCTTTGTATACAAATATGTTACATAAACCTAAATCTAGATTAAGGACAACATACCTTGAAAACTAAAACTTGTTTCCTTGCAGCCTTCCACACGTCACACCTCAGTCAGTGTCCTTGACGAGCTCTTTGACTGAGGTCAGCGGGATCATCTGTTCAGGACTTATACAGTTTCAGTGTGACAAATATTAAGAGTCATCTGTTCTTCTGAATGACGCCAAGTTCACCTGTCAGACCTGTTTTTGTCTCTTAATTTTGTTGTTGATTGGGAAGTCTGGAATTAGAAGGTGTTCTGATGCATTAATAGGAATGTTTTGAAAATAACGATTTTCAGAATAAATGTTTCACTAAAGTTGGACTTGGTTCGTCTGTCTCTCCTCAGCTCTTCACATTTTTCAAAATATCCTTCACTGTTGACATCACAGTTTGTTTTTGTTTTTTGCTGAACACCTTAATGTATATTAAAGATGCCTGATTTGACAAAGCAATACTAAAAGTAAGGCATTACAATGTATTGTTTTAAAAATGAACAAACTCAATGTTATTTAGATACAATGAAGCACTACTAGTTATTCCTGTTTGTAATGTGTGATTTGTTTGCATTATTTATAGGTCAAAAAAATCACTAATAAACAAGATCAAAATGAGTAGACACTATAGTAAATGAATGAATTCTGAGGGTATCCTTTGTAAAAGATTAATAAAAGTAACAACATGCATAAAGTAACACATATTGCTTTGTAGTGAATTACACCATGAAGCAGAAGGAGCTTAGAAAAACAAGTGCAAGGAGTAAAGATATACGGTGGTATTTTACAGTGATCACAAACCTAAAGAATCAGCTTTAGGTTTTCTCTGATTAATTAATCCAAATTTGAGGTTATTTATCTAGAAATTTTGACTTACTCTGAAACGGTACTTGTCTGTCTTCCTCCCCTCACACTCAACTGCTGTGATAAATGGCTGCCTCTCCCTGATCCTTGCGTCTGCCGGTCGTTTCTTTCTATTAAAAAGCAGTTTTTCTTTCCCACTGTCGTCAAGTCCTTGCTAATAGGGGATCATTTGATTGTTGGGGTTTTCTCTTTATTATTGTAGGGTCTCTATTTTATAATATGACATTATAATTTATATAAATATAACTACTGTTGTGGTTCAGCACTGTATAAAGAAAATGAATTGGGGAAAAAATTATTAGGCGTCTCAAAATTTTGTCCTAGTTGTAAGTAACTTAAAGTTGGGGTACTCAATAAGTCAAAGTTTTAAGATTCATCAAAATGTTGACTTGGCTATGACAGGCACTTTTAAAACACAAACAAGCTTCCATACAATCTAATGCCAATTAAAATGTGCGACATTTTCATTATATCTCCTTATGTGAGAAAATGTCAGAAAAACATTTGCTATATAACATGTATGTTATAAACTGGGGAAATACAGCTGTAAATCATGACTTTATGTTGGGTTCATTCGTTCCACGCTCACCCTGTTGACACTGGGTTACGCATGAATCCAATCATCGCATTTCGCGCCATTCCTGACAAACGGGGCGGAAGTTCGCACAGTCAGGTGACACCAGCCTGCCCGCAATTTTCGCGCCACCACAGAATCCCGCCTCTCCCCGCGGAAAGAAGCGACTCTATTGGCTGAGGGAGACGTCAGACTCGCGCCACTTCTTGTACCGAGATAGGGGAGAAGCGCTGGCTGCAAGTGAATGAGTGTCCGGTGTTAGTGAAAAATTTTAAAAAGACCCAGCTTTGAGCTAAACTACGTTTCCCCCCATCGCGTTTTTGGAAGTAAGTTATCTTAACTGAAGCTCAATACCTGCAATCATGGCTCGCAAGGATTACGAAGCAGAGAAAGGTAATGTTTCATCTTTAACGTCATGGCAGCAACAGGTTGGCCCATTTTAGTTAACGTTTTACCAAACGGCTCTTCTAAAACCCCACACGAAACCTTGGTGAATGTATGTTACGGGGTGTACTGGCTATGAAGTTGGATATAATATAAAATCTGATTTATGTGTGCGATAACGCTACATTACCGCTTCGTTTCATTACTAACTCAACTTTAAAGAAAACAGTTATAGAAAATAAGTGAGTGCTTGCACATGGTGTCAAGAAACCCGCGACACAAGGGAGCAGTGTTAAAACACAAGTTGCACAAACTTGTGTGAACATTAGCTATCCTCTTGGTAACGTCTTCAGTACTGTGTGTGTGCGTGCGCGAGTGAGAGAGGCTGTTGGCTGCACCGTGACCCGGATGGATCCTTAAACAAAGGAGCAGGCGCCACTGTGCAGTGCAGCAGCAAGCACATGTCTCAACAGTAACACGAGCAGCTTGACTAAAGATAATCATTAATGTCGCGAAGTTTTTCATTTTTAATGTGTAACATTTAAAGTCAACGATAAAGCACTAACTGAAAAGTTGTTCATCGTTTCAGAGAACTTTATGAAGGCCAATCAAATGCTAGCTAAGTTCATATCAAACGCGAGTGCAACCTTAAAATTTAATGGTACACAAGGGCAGTAAGTGAACCACTACTTCGCTTTTTAATAACTGAAATTTATAATGTCCACATTTAGAGTTTAGTTTAAGTGTTTAAACGTCTTGAAATCGGGTTAAGTAGTAACCGCTAGCGAGCGAGCTAGCAAGCACCCCGTTAGCCGCTGTCAGTTAACCTGTTAACGTGCTGTTCTGTGTGTAGCACGTTTACGCCGAGGGTCAGAATATGTATATATATTTCTAAAAGCGTAAGAAGACGCAAAATGATTGTTTACTTTGGGTAAACAAACTTTATTTCTGTTACACAAACATCTAAAAATGCAGGGTTTTACTAATAATCGATCATTTTAACAACCGTAACGTTGATGGTGTAAGTTTAAATTTGCAGCGGTGCTTGAGTCACTCCAAACGTCCGAGTAACCTAAACTTTGCAAGCACCCGAGTCATCTTTCGCAGAATCTAACCGACCGCTTAAAGGCTGAAGTTTGCGGTGCGTCAGTCATCGATAGCATTAAGAAAGCTACTTCCACCGCCAAGAGGTTAAGAGCAATAAGCTCGCAGTGGTGGGGCTGCCTGCGCCTTGTGTTCACTACACCCCGGCTAGCCTAGGCTAACATTAGAAGATGGCTGGCTGTGGTTTGAAAACAACAGCCGGGACTGTTTTTAAGAGCGGAGGGATGGCGGAGGGATACCGTGAGTGACTGGGCACAAAAAGCCATGTGCTGCTTTGTTTACAATAACATCCTCGAAGAGAGAAATAAAAAAGCAGAGGTGCGGATTTGCTGCTACCGCGTCAAAGTAAGTGGAGTATTTTATTTATCACGGTCAAGAGTAGTTTCGTTCCTCGAAGCGCTGAATTAAATATTGTTAACAGTTGTGGCTCTTTCGAGAAGTGGGGGGATATTTTCAAAAAAAAAAAAAAAAAAAAAAATGGACACTGAACTGAGCGCGCCTGTTGTTGTATTTACATTATTGCCCAGGAGCTATCTGCTGCGTATCGCCAGTTATTTCGCTCTAAAACTATTATGGTGGGAACGTCAGAGCGGAATTGGCTTCATGTAACACATCAGTGGCAGTTTGTGCTTTACTGTAAGGCAGTAGTGACTCATCGAGATTACAGGATGCCATGTTACTCAACAAAGGGGGTCGTCGCAGGACAACAAATTAGCTCCCAGTGTGTAGGCCCATTGCCGGTGGTGTTAATCAACAATTTAAACAGATTTTAAGCTAAGAAATAAGATTTATTATTTAAAGAAATTTAAAGGGAACTTCAGTAAACAGCCTTTTCTTTGTGTGTGTGTGTGTGTGTGTGTGTGTGTGTGGCTAACAAACAATCTCCACCTAGTGTTTGCTGCATGTGGCCTGTCTTTTTTTTTTTTCTCGTCTCCCTCCTGTTAAATTGTGCTGAAGGTATTTTTGGTTGTTTTGCAGAAAAATGCAAAAGGTTCCTGCAGGAATTTTACACAGAGGATGACAACGGGAAGAAGCTGTTCAAGTATGGAGCCCAACTTGTGAGTATACTACAGAAATAATGAATATAGGATTAGTTTTCTAGAGTTGGTTTATTGCAGATTTGTGATATTATTGCACTTAAAAAAAAAAAAGTACAAATCTGGTGTGCTAATGAGCACTGATGCTTCACTGGTCAGTGAATAAAACATTTTAGCTACACTGTTCTTAGACATCATTTGTTGTCTTTATAAGCAGAATTTATGATTTGACAAAATCTTAAATTTAAATGTTTATTTGAACTAGTTATTTTTGTTATAAGTAGAATAGTTTTGGGCGGATTGCATTAAAATGTAAAAGTGAAAGCAAAACCAAATGGCTCTCAGTCAAACTGCCATGTGAAAGATGAAAAAGGCCCTCACTTATTTACAAAAAGCACAGCTCCCTTTCTGCTTCTGAAATGGAGATAAAGGTGTCTTTGGCGTTAGTAGTAGCTGCAAAGATGGTTGTGTAATTGTTGGGTGATCATCTAATTAATTGCCTGCGTACAGGTGGCGCTGGCCCACAGGGAGCAGGTGGCTCTCTTTGTGGATCTGGATGATGTGGCTGAAGAAGACCCCGAGCTGGTCGAGAGCATCTGTGAGAATGCTAAACGTTACACAGCGCTGTTTGCTGATGCTGTCCACGAGCTGCTGCCAGAGTACAAAGAAAGAGATGTATGTTGATCAGTTTAAAAAGTGCCAAAAATGTATTGCTATTGTGATTTTTGCCCAGTATTAATGTGGCTATTTTTTTTTTTTTTTTTGTTATACATAGATTGTTGCCAAAGATTCTCTGGATGTGTACATTGAGCACAGGCTAATGATGGAACAAAGGGGTCGTGACCCTGCAGATACAAGAGACCCTCGTAATCAGTACCCACCTGAACTCATGAGGAGATTGTAAGTTGAATCGGATTCAGAGCTGAGCTTTTACTGCATGTTTTTATTCGTCCTTTGATTATCCAACTGTGAACTTCTTCCCACAGTGAGCTTTACTTTAAAGCTCCAAGCACCTCTAAACCCAAAGTGGTGCGTGATATTCGAGCCGACAGCATCGGTCACCTGGTTGCAGTTCGGGGTATTGTGACCCGAGCGACTGAGGTCAAACCCATGATGGCCGTGGCTACATACACATGTGACCAGTGTGGCGCTGAGACCTACCAACCAGTAAGATTGTTTTTAATCATCTGTACATTCATATGCTTTCACAGGAACTACATTTTTCATTGTATCCTCTCGTTTTCGTCCAGATCCAGTCTCCTTCCTTCATGCCCCTTGTTATGTGTCCCAGCCAAGAGTGTGTCACCAACAAATCTGGAGGGCGACTCTACTTGCAGACGAGAGGCTCCAAATTCATCAAGTTCCAGGAACTGCGTATTCAGGAACACGTAAGAAACTCTGAAACTTGTTATGTTTGTATTCACTTGTTTTGGTTTACATTTGCTCACAAATTTTGTCTGGTATTACACAGAGTGACCAAGTACCTGTTGGAAACATCCCAAGGAGCATGACGGTGTACGTGCGTGGCGAAAACACACGTCTTGCCCAGCCAGGAGACCACGTAGCCATCACAGGAATCTTCCTCCCTCTGCTGCGCACAGGCTTCAGTCAGGCTGTTCAGGTATAATCTGCTTGTACACATGGGCTACCACAATAATTTCATCTCTATCTCCAGAAAGAAACTGAACTGTATTGTGGGTTTGCTCTTTTCAGGGTCTCCTGTCAGAAACGTATCTGGAGTGTCACAGCATTACACTCATGAACAAGACTGAGGATGATGAACTCGGTAACGAGGAGCTGACTGATGAGGAGCTGCGAAGCATCACAGGTCTGTTTGTTGGACATCACTACAATAGGAACACATAAACTGAGATTTCGGTCTTTAGTATCTGAAGTGAGTATTTTTCTTTATAGATGAAGGATTTTATGAGAAGCTAGCTGGCTCCATAGCGCCAGAGATCTATGGACATGAAGATGTGAAGAAGGCTTTGCTGCTGTTGCTGGTTGGAGGAGTGGAACAGGCTCCCAAAGGCATGAAAATCAGAGGTGAGGACAAACGCAAACAAGATTATAACGGCTAAATTCTTTTCTTCTGTTTAATCATATTGTAACATAGCTTTCTAATACTGATTTTAATGTATAGTTTTAACATAATTTATGATCATTTATCACTCTGGCACAAGACAAAACTTCTTTATTGCATAGGTACATTTCTTGGAAGTTGTTTTTCCTCATTAAATGTTTTAATCACTGCAGTGCTCTTACTGTGTTGTCTCATCTTCCTCAAGGCAACATTAATATCTGCCTGATGGGAGATCCAGGAGTCGCTAAGTCCCAGCTGCTGTCCTACATTGATCGTCTGGCTCCTCGAAGTGAGTCCTGTTTGTTGTCCCCTATCTGGTTTAATGCTTTATCTAGTATGGCGTTTACTTTCCATTAGGTCCTACACTGTGACGTCTTAACTTCTGGTGGGATAGTTTGACTAGAGCACTCACTTTTTTGTGTTTTAATGCAAGGTTTCGAATGCCAACAGCCTGTCATATCTAAATTGGAAGTTTTATTCTGAGTGAAGCTTGAAGTATGAACTGTTTAATCAGCAGCTAATTGTAGCTTTTCTTGTTCCCTGTCTGCTGTTCAGGCCAGTACACAACAGGTCGTGGTTCATCTGGGGTCGGTCTGACTGCGGCAGTGATGCGTGACCCCCTAACCGGTGAGATGACTCTAGAAGGAGGAGCCTTAGTTCTGGCTGACCTGGGCATCTGCTGCATTGATGAGTTTGATAAGATGGCTGATGCAGATCGAACCGCCATCCATGAAGTCATGGAACAACAGACCATCTCCATTGCTAAGGTATCCTTAATTACTGCCAGTACTCTTAATTAGGGGAAGTATCTGGAAAAACTCAATGCCTGTTTAACATCCACACTCATGTTTTTTAATCTCCCCTCCAGGCTGGCATCATGACCTCCCTCAACGCCCGTTGCTCTATTCTAGCAGCAGCGAACCCCGCCTACGGCCGCTACAACCCCCGGAAGAGTATCGAGCAGAACATTCAGCTGCCAGCTGCTCTGCTCTCCCGTTTCGACTTGCTGTGGCTCATTCAGGACAAACCGGATGCTGATGCTGACCTGCGTCTGGCCCAGCACATCACCTACGTGCACCAGCACTCCCGCCAACCGCCCACACACTTCACCCCTATTGACATGAAACTGATGAGGTGAGAATTTGCATGTTTAAAAATGAACACATGAAGGTTATTGTTGTAGCTCAGATAATTTACTTCAAATAGGTCTGCGTAATAGGCAGTATTAACTAATGATAAATGTAATTTCCATCAGGCGTTATATATCTCTGTGCAAGAAGCGGCAGCCTGTGGTGCCCGAGTCACTGGCCGATTACATCACTGCTGCTTACGTGGAAATGAGAAAAGAGGCTCGGGTCAGCAAAGACACCACCTTCACCTCCGCTCGTACCCTCCTCTCCATCCTGCGTCTCTCCACTGCACTGGTGAGAATTGCACATCCACTTGAGTAGTAGTGGGTGGCTGGAAACTTTCAGAGGCCACTCTCACTGATTGAACTCCTGCAGGAGGGTCATAATTTTGTCAGACATTTGTTTTAAGAAGTGAAACAGGGTTACATTTGTTCTTGTTTTTCATCAAGCTCCAGTGGAACTTATTTTTGCAGAAAAGTGTCGTATGGGGTTCAGTTGCACTACTTTTGTGGAGCTTTTAATGGAATTAAATTGTCTTGATCGATCGTCCAGTGTGGGATAAAGTGCTTACAGTGCAGGTAGTGATGATAATCTGGCCTACTGCAGTGTGAGCACTTCTTTCCCACGCTGGACAAAAAGCTCTGACTGCCAAAACCAGTCCCAGTAGCAAAAACGCTACACCCACTCACAACATGAATATTATTAAAAAAGCTTGAATCAAGTCTGTCTTGCATCATCTCTGCCTCTGGTTGTCAAAAGTGCTGTTTGTGCAGGTAGCAGTCATCCACCTACTGCAAAACCAGCACTTCAGGTTAACAGGTAGGCAATGTGCTGCACACAGATGTCCACAAGGGGGCAAAACACAGCCACAAGCAGTATTGGTGCCACAGCTGCACATCAGCTTATTTGTGTGTTTTCAGATGACTCATTTGGTATTTTCCTCTTCATGACCACGAGGGAGCTGCTTTAATGTCTTTACTGATCCTGGCCAGCTTTGCAGGGTGGGCAGTCAGCCTGTGTGCATAAGGACCAGCTGTGCAAACCCATGCAAAACTGACCATGGCCAGGACTGTCATCCGTGTGTTCTACAAAAAAACCCCACTTGATCATAACAGTGTTCCGATGGGATCTTTTGCGTGGTGTTTTGATTTCATGCTATAGAGAGACTAGCTGGTGTTGAGAGGCGGAGACTTGGGCAATTGCCGGGCATCCCAGAGGGCATTGCACTTGTCTCGGTCTGACAGTGCCGGCACAGCGCAGCCTAAGTTGAGATGGATATTGCAGGATTATTATTGCAGGAACTCTTGTTCGTGCATTCACTCAAACTACAGTCTTAGCATTATCTTCATCTTTAACTCCCTGCTTCAGGCTCGACTTCGCATGATGGACACCGTAGAGAAGGAAGATGTAAACGAGGCTATGAGACTGATGGAGATGTCCAAGGATTCATTACAGGCTGACAAATCCAGCACCACAAGGTTAGAGCTAAAAACCAGGCCTGTTTTTTAAATATGGCTTTCAGTGAGACTAACATGACCGGATGTCATCTGATTCAGAGCTGTTTTATGAGTTTCTTGCATGTCCTGAAGGAAGCTGTAAAACTTGATTTTTATGGAGCTCTGTTCACACGACAGCATGTTCAAAACGGGCAGGAAGTGTAGTTTGTGTATATGTATATGTCGTATGTGTTTACATGCCTTACTTTGTGCCATTTTTGAGTAGGTTCATTCAAAATTCCTTGAGGCTTTAAAGTTGACATTTTTAAATATCTGATTTCTCATTTGCAGGACGCAGCGACCGGCCGACGTCATCTTCTCTCTGGTGCGCGAGCTCGCCGCAGAGGGCCGTGGAGCCGGTGGGTTGGTTCGCATGGCTGAAGCAGAGCAGCGTTGCGTCTCTCGTGGCTTCACGCCCGCCCAGTTCCAGGAGGCCTTGGAGGAGTATGAGGAGCTGAACGTGTGGCAGGTCAACCAGGCTCGCACGCGCATCACTTTCGTCTGAACAACTCGGGACACGCCTTCATGCACATTTTGTTTCAGTCACCTGAGGGAGGGTGGGGGACTCTTTGTTGTGGGTTTTCTACAGACTTGTAATGAGGTTAAGCATTTTGTAAGTCCAGCAGAAGAAAGATTCTTTTTAAATATGACTATTATTGCAGGAATTCCAGCTAATGGAAACCCAGAACTCCAGAAGAATCCTGTTAACAGTACCTTGCTTGTAAATATGTATGTCAGAAGTTAGTATTGTGAAGTATTTCCTGTGGTTTAGCTGCAAGCATCCATTTAACATTGAGCATTTCTGTACATTTTATACTTGCTGATGCAAATCAGACAAATTTATATTGAGCCTTGTATTGTGAGAGTTAAAATAAATTGATGGTTCAATACTCTGCCTGATGCCAAGTCTTCTGTGCACATAACATGGGATGAAGAAATGTGTATGAACACCTGGTTTCACAGTGGGGACGCCTCGCTAATTCTTTGAGTAACGCCTGCCCACAAAACATACAGGTTTGCAAGTAACAATTTTCATGTTGAAAGACAACCCGCACAACTTTGGTTCAGTGACTCACAAACCCAAAGATTTCGCACAAGGCTTGGATATTCATAAAAGGCAACAAATTGTATAAATGTTTAATGCTGCCAAATCTAGCTTTCAAAACCACAAGCTTCCAGCTGTATAATGAATGATCCTGTAACCCACTAACACATTGTATACACAGTCTTGGTAGAGTAACTAGTAATCATGTGTCGCCTAAATGTTTTGGTCTAAAAAGTCCTCAAGTTGTGATGCTAAAGTACAAAGAAGGCAATTGCAGGGCATCCTAGAGAGCAAAGTAGAAGCCCTCAGTGCAAAAGGTGCAATACTGGGTGGCTGTACTTGTACTGATGACATGTATCTAAATAATTACATCTAACGCAGCAAGAAGCTAAAACAATATAAACTTGGAAATTACATTTTCATCATGGACATCAATGAGTGTTATTCACAATCTATTTATCACATTTAATATCGTTATGATTGGGGAATGTGGGAAAATAACATTAAACTAACAAGCGTGTGTTATTCCATGTATGTTTAGTATGACGGCCTCCAGTAAGAATGCAGTCTGAATATTGAACATGCTGAGACAAAAAAAAGGCGGCTTTTTCTGTAGATAGCTGTCCTGTGTTCGAAAAGCAGGTGTTCACTGGGTAAAAATAACAACCTTTAGAAACCGGTGGTGTTTTAGAAATCTGTGAAGTCTCATTATGAATGTATGTTTAAGGCAACGTGGGTTGTCTTCTATGTTTTTTTGTAAGGTTTTCTGGCATGGATATTGTGTTAGTAGGCAGCATTTTCACTACGGTTGCAGTTGCCCCAGCAGGTGATGCTTCACTTCCAGACTTAATGGGGAGTTTCCATTTGAAGTCTGTTTTGTTTTATGGCTTTGCTGCAAAAGTCCTGAGGCTTTCTGTTCTTAATTGGCGCCAAAGGCCCCACATTAAAGTGTATTAAAAGGAAGGTGGAGACAAGATTTCGGTCTCAAAGTCGGTAGAGTCCGATTGGATAGAAGATAATGTTACAGGGTGACCGATGCAGAGATGTGTATTTAACCCGCTCAGCCTTGTTCAGACCAGTGAAGACTGCCTCCTGAGTCAGGTGAGTAAAACAGGAGCGGATGTGTTTTCTTTACAATATTGGGTCGTGCAATAAGAAGCAAAAATATAATTTAGATGAATAAAGTTAATAATTGCAAGCCACATTTATATTCTACATTCTATATTAGTCTTTGCATTTAGAGCATCAGATTGCAGAAGAGTTTTACCTGAAGACATATTTTTACATCTTACAATTGAATTTCGGTATTAGACACCTTTGTTAAATGTGTAGATGTGAAATGGAATTGATTCAGAGTTATTTTGTTCGAACTAACCGTTTTTTCTCAAAATGATCATTTCCTTTTCTTCATGATCACAGAGGTTCAAGATGATTTCTTCATCGTGTTTGGCGGGGGCACTCTTCTGTCTTGTGTTTCTCCCAGGTCTGCTCTGCTTCTTTTACTTCACAATGTCACAGCTTCACCTCTCAAAAACAATCAAAATCAACATCCACAAATGATTTTTCATCCTCTTTCAGGCCTGCTGGAGGCCAAATCTTTGCTGAATGTCATAAAGCAGGAACGTAAGTTAAAAAAGAACAATTTTCTGACCCTTTATGCAGCGGTGCTGTTTTTCCAACTGTTTTTGAGAGACTCAGCTTCATCTCCTCTTTTAACAGAGATGGTCCCTGTAGGCGATGTTAGCATTGATGCAGAGAAAGCAAATGATTTTCTGACTCACTCCAGACCAAAGCGCAATGCGGACCCCCGGTGGTACAGAGGAAACCCAGACTTCCAGGCTTACTACAAATACTACAGCAGCATCGGACACACTGAGGGGGTAAGAAACACTTTGGGCTTCCTGGGGTAGCCCAAATATTCACTGTCTGTATAGGCACCTCAGAATGTGTCACTATAGGTGTTCATCGTTTAAAAAAAAGCAGGAAGAAAAAAGATTTTTCATTTTGATCTCAGAGGGTCGGGATTTTGGGATTCAAATCACATCGCACCTCTCAGCTTAGTCGAGAAGTGCGATTACAACTGAGCTTTTTAATTTAGAAACACATGTAATCATGAAGGATTTCAGATTTTAAATGTTTCTCAGGGTTTCTTTCTTAACCAACCGAAGATTATAAATCTACTCAAGGCAGCTTTTCTTTTTTTTTGCAGTTTCATGCTACATAAATAAACCTGGGTTTGTCTTTCCTTTACTCTTTTTCCGCCTCTCAGCTCTATGAGATCGACAAGCTGCGGATGCTCTACCAGCAGATGAGGTACCTGGAGCACACCTATGGCCCTGATGCTTCCTATTTCCAGAGCAAACTGGGAGTGCCTATGATCATGTGTGACCCAGCCACAGACAAGAAGTGCAAAGTTGTCGCTCCTCCTCCTCCTCCTCCTCCACCGCCGATGAAAGGGGTCCCAAGACCCACGGAGCCTCCAGCTCTTCCTATTGCTCCAGCCATTTCACAGGCTGATGTGCTCTACCTGTGTAACCAAAAGGACCCCCTCTGCAAGCCTCACATTGTCTACATGCCCACAGGTGCAGTACCTGTGCTCTGTGACCCTCGGTACCACCCCCACTGCACTCCCCAGAAGGTTGCACCAGCTCCCGTGGCAGTGCCTCAACCACCTCCTCCTCCTAAGAAATCTGGCCCACCTCCACCTCCCCCAGTGTTTGTCAAGAAGTCTCCCCCAGCTCACATCCGCACCTTTAAGGGCATGGAGTACGATTGTGACCCCTACTGGGATCCCGACTGCCTGATTGAAAACCCACCCAGGCCCATCAAAGGAAAGGTTGTGGTCCCGCCACCCCCACCCCCTCCAGTGGTGGAGGAAGAAGAGGAGGAACATGTGGAGGAGCCAGCACCTCCTGCACCCATTGAGAAGAAAGTAACCTACTACCCTCACCCTTACTACTACCAGCACCCTCTACCCTACGACCCCAGGGATGATCTGTACGATCCAGCCCGCTTCCAGTACCCACGGCCTGCTGATGCTGCTGACGAGCCTGCAGAGGAGAGCCAGTGAAACATCCAGAGGGAACAAAACAGACTATGAAAACATCCAAGTTACACACTTTCACATCTTTTAAATGTAATGTCAATAAAACCAATGTCTTAGCGCATTTTTAGATGCAGTGTAATTACATCGATGACTCAATGTGTAACTGTCAGTATGTGAAAAAGCAATTTTCTTTTTGACAAGAATAAATTGTAACAAATCAGTTTTTCATCAGCGAGTAGCATTTCGAGTTGGAATATCCTTTTTGAAAGGTGCAAAGTAGCCTCAAAAGGAAAGCTTTGCTCCACCCATTGCCACATGGCAGGTAAATATCACTTGTGAAGTACCAGCATGCATGCTGGGAGGTCATTATGTCTGTTCTGCTGTACATTTAATAGCCAAATAAATGCTGACTCCTGTTATTTTCCATACACTCTGGAGCAATAAGTCACCCTGCAGTCTTTTTCCTGCCTCTCTGTCCAAAACCTATAAGGGCAATCAAACAGCAGGAACACAACTTCAGAAGGTGATCTGCAAACGTGCTGCTACTGCCAATAAACCTCCAGCTAGGCGAGCTCCACGTAGCAGACTTTCACGTGCTCATTTGAAAGTGCAGATCTGACTTTTTTTTTTTATGTGCTTCGTTGACAGAAAATTCAAAGTCTCATGGGGAAAAAAACGAAAAATCAGCAGATCATTTATTACATACAGGAACATGAAACAATAAAATAAACTGAGTAAAATAACAGAACGTTCATGTACAGTGGACTCATTGCTGTGCAGACCCGCCAAAGAGTTGAGTGACTTTGTACATAGCTTTTAATGATCGGTGCTTTTAGATACACTTGTGGTTGGAAATTTTTTAACTGCTCTGAAAAGCTACAGTTGGTTTAAGAACTGCTTTTTAGCAAATCAAAGTAGAAACAGACCAAAATAAAGAAAAAAAGGGACAGAACAGAGAATAATAAACTGCAGTGCTCATTTTGTTTCTCTGCTTTGCTCAAAAGAAGAGTCCTCTCATCCTCCGGCCGATGCCCTGTCTGTCGTACAGGACGTTGAACTTGTTGATGAACTGATTCATACTGTTGCAAGTCTTGGTGATAGTGCCTAAGTAGGCCATGAGGCCGACGTCATTACATTGCTGCAGGGTAAACAGAAGAACGGTGTCAGAGAGTTCTCACTTTTGCAACACAAGGAGCAGTAACATCATCACAACAATTTAATCATAAATGGGGGTTTTTCTTGCATGGAGGACTTTTTTGGTCAAATGTGGATTTTATTTAGTTTAACACATATTTCTGTTTAATAAACTGTAAGAAATAAGATAAGGCACAGACATCTGTCAGACAAACTTTACCTGGACAGATTGTGCTTACTGTTACCCACCAAAGGACCACTCTGAGCCACGATCATCCCTGCTTAATTATCCAAAACGTGTCTTAAACATCAACCATAAGTGCCTGTCTCTAAACTTGCAGTCCTTCCAAACATATTAAAGATTGATAACTGTTCAGCAGAAGCTATATTTATACTTTAATGTATTGATGTGCAATGCCTGTGTTAAACCTTATTCCTCTGTGGTTTGAAGCTCCACTATCAATCAAAAACCACATTAATGAAAACCACTGGGTGTCGTCCTCCTTTAATACAATAAACAGGGGCAGTGTGGTTTATGAGTTTTACAGTTACAAATGTATATCAAGGACATCAACAAACCCAGGATTTAGCTAAATTTGAATAACATCTGGTAAAAGACTTCAGTGTAATGGTGTTTGTTATTTTTATTTTTTTTATTGTGACTGAGACTTCTTATCTTATCTAACCGACTATCTTTTATTGCCGCTTTCATTTTATTATGTAGAATTCGATGTCGATGGCAGCAAAATGTGCAGCAAAAAGGGTGTTTTTAGCAGCTACACTGTGATAAAATGACATGTGAGCTTTGATTTTAGGATTGTGTTTGTCTTCAGTTTTTGGACCCAGTACTTGGGTACACTGCGAAAGATTTATGTAATGTGGGTAAAAGTAAACAAATAGAGACTGGAGTACACTGTGTAAAAGTGACTAAATAATCACCAGCTGGTACTGGCAAAAAATACATTCCACTGCTCCGTTAATTTCTTGTACACTGGCAGATTATTAAAAAAACAATGCAAAAATAACTCAAATGACTTCACTCGTCTTGCATAGAACTTATCAAACTGAAGATTGGTGACTTTTTGCAATACAGTTGCACTACTTAGGAGCTGCTTTTCATTTATTTTCTATCTCACCAAAAATGATCCATATGGTTTATGTGGCCAGTGCAGCAATGGGGTCAGTTTATAAACTGATGCATTTGTCTTTACATCTTTGCTTCCTAAAGCAAATGCTTGAAAAGTATTTTGAGCATTTTATGTCTTGATACGTAACGAAAATTTATTTGGCTCTAAACTCTGTCCACTGAAACACTGTAGTTCCATCTTTATAATTACATGTAAACACATCATATTTGAATGCACTGATCTCTGAGTCGCGGGCGTTTCCCTGCCTGTTAACTGTTACAATGGTGCTAAATATTAGCATATTTAAAACAAGTTAGATTATTCCTTTTCTCATTTTTCCAAGGATTTTGAAAAGATACCTGCCTTGGTCCAATTTTTGTGTGTGTGTGTGAAGGAGCAACAAAGATTACTTACATCATAGAAATCAGTTTTGAATTTTATGGTGCTGAGGACTGGCAGTCTGTGGCACAGGGCGTTTGCTTCTCGAAGGATCTCATGATTAAATGGCACCTCGCCTGTGAGAAACAAATAAACAACATGTTGAAAAATGTTAAGTTACTTTAATGCTGTCAAGAAACTGTCAAACAGAAGCTTGTAATTACAGAGGCATGTTTGAGGAGCCTCCTTTAAAAAAAATGAAGGAGAGGAAACATCTCATTTAAAAACATCTGCTTTTCAGATTTATTTTCACATTCTTCGCTCTCACTCCGTCATTAAACGACCCTCTCATCCTCTCACCTGCTTCCACGGCTTTGACGTACTCTAGAATGATCTTCACTCGGCTGTGGAGCATCTTTATCGCACTGTGCTGGGCTATAAGGTGTTCAGCAACTAACACAGAAGAAAGACACCAAACATCACAATTAAACTCTGATTCATTTTGATGGTGACCAATAAGGCGCAGGTCACAGGACAGCTGACTGATGGAGGAGACACCATGTGACACCATGCCCTAACTGACAATTTTTTACACCTCACTTAAAGACATTTTAATCATTCTTTTCTGGGTTTACTTGGTTGTACACAGTAAAAATTTCCCCCCAGTGTGAGGCAGTCAGTTTGGAGTTCTACTGTAAAACCCTGAGGGAGAAAATTCAGCTGAAACCATCTAATCTGTAGATCCTGCCACCATGCATCTGGCAGCCCAGGGGCTAGATTCACCTCTTTTTTGACTTTGCCCATTTCCTAATAACTAAAATTCAAATGCAAAAACATGACTTATACACTTGAGAAGCTCTAGCATGCATCACAGAGGCATGAGTGCAGAAAGACATAACTAGAGAGCAGCCAAAGTGAAATTGTGAAAGCTTCTTTTTAAAAAATCATACCTCGTATCACAAATCATTTGTATATTGTAGTTTTTTAAAGAAAACAAATTTTCGTAAAAAGTAGTCAAGTCTGCCTTTAACCTTTGACAATGGCGCCTCTCACCTAATCTAAGCCTTTAGAAACTCAACAAAGCTACAAAAGCCATTTCTTTGGGATTTGTGTTAAGCTGGAGAAAAGCACTGATTTACCACCTTTTGTGACATATTGTTAAATAAAGAATGCTTAATTAGCAACAATTCATGACTATGCTCAGTGTGTAGCTAGTAAGACAGTAGCACATGTACAAGTAATTCTTGAGGTAACAGCTTGTCTTGCCTGTTGAGTTTTCTCCAGTGCCGGTGGCCGTCATACGAGCTACATGATCAACGCCAATTCTCTCCGCTTCCTCTGTGGCCAGAGTGTACGTCAGCTCAGCAAATAACATGGTGGCCTGAGAAACAAACAAACAAAAACAATACATATCAGATAGAACTGAAATATCTGTGCCAATCAAGATTAGATCTGCACTAGATAAAAGTGGAAGTAAACTATACCTCGCCACTGATGATGTCAATGACAGATTCATAAACGCTAACAGGAAGCTGTGGGACAAAAGCACACTTTGTTTAGAGCAGATGTGTCTGTGTTTGTGCCACTGACATCGTTGCTGAAACAATGCAAATGAACTCACGTCCGTGTGTTTGGTCATTGGGTTGAGCTTCAGGAAAAGAGGGCTCTCAATGATCTCGCACACCTGCCAGGAAGTAGAGAAATGAGGGTAAGGCAAAAGCAAATGATCTGAAGTATCCGGCATCATTTATTTGTGTGTAGACTCTATAGCAGTATAAAGGCATGTTTTTAAGTACAACACAAGTGAAGCAGGTGTGTATGGGATTTTAAGATATTTAAAAGGTTAAAACTGATACATTTCGCTTCTGAAATATTCATGGCCACAGTACACGTGTCAAAACATCGACATCCTGCCACCTGTCAGTGGGCTTCAGTGTCTGCCTACCTGCTTGTGAATGTGGATATCTGACTGGTCTGGAGGACCACCTGTGGTGTACCAGCCCAGAAACTCCATGTCTTTGAAGACCTGTTTGACTGAGAGACCAGAGGACAATGTGAGGACAAAAATGATCTGATGACTTGACTTACTAATAAATAAATATCTGAGAGGGGCTTGGAGAACATAATCATCAATGAACGCTCTCATAGTTACATGAAAACTGAAGAGTTTTTTTTTTTTTTTTTTTTTGCTTTGCTCATGCTCCGCTTTATTCAAGGTTACAGCAGTTAACTAAAGCGAACTAAAACAATATAGTGAACTTACAAAACAAACTACAGGTTTAGGTCTTTGTCATTTTAATAAAACGTGATAAAAAACTAAATAAATAAAAACTCTGCTTTATGAGGCTTTTCTGCAAACTCTTACAGAGTCTGCACGACTGTGAGTCAACTGCCTTCATAAAGAGTTGGGTTTTTATTACAAGGCCTGTTCTGATTTTCTGGAAATTAACAGCAACTTAACTGACTTGAAAACAAAATTACAAAATCCAAAATAAGAGGCAGAGAATGAGAGTTTTGGTAGTTTTTATGTAATTTTGACCAAAAGACTTGTGTGTAAATCATTTACTTATGGCTCAACAACTGGATCCAATGCTGCCATCTCTTGGTCAAGTGTTAGAAACCTCCCTTCACATGTTTTACTCCTTGCACATCCAGACATATTAACAATGTATCGGTACTCTTTGGGAACTGAAACGCCAAAACTACAGAGTCCCATTCTGGCCTTCAAGACTTATCAATTGTTGTATTGTTTATTGTTCTTTGTGTGAGAAAGTCAGAACACAGATACAAAATGTCTCAATTTAATAAAGCAGGCAAGGACAAAACTAAAGTCTAGAAAAACACATCCAACAAGCTGATGTGTGAACTGATCTCCTGAATGATGATTATGCCGGTGTTACTAATTTTAGCACAACTCCAGCTACCGAACAACTGAGTCATCAAAGAAGATGCACACACAAATATGTGCATTATTGTCCTTAAGACTTGATGAAAACTTACACTGTTCCTCCTTGGTGTAGTAGTACTCCTTGTCAATGTGCACTTTGTCGTCTATGGTGTGAGACAGCAACTCAAAGGAGTTCATCACCTCAATGTTTCTACCCTCCTGTTTCCCAATCAGAGCTCCAATCACTGAGCAGAGAGACAAACACAACAGCATATGTTTATCTTTGACTTAGACTTTTATTCCAATGCACGTAAGCTCAAAATATATAAATATGTGATTGGATAATGTGTTGTTTTTTCACACATACCCTGCATTGGTCGGCCCTCCTGCGAGCGGATTCGTATCCAGTGATCGGATATGTTTAGGATAACCAGAGGGTGTAAGGCCACAGAAACACTCCCAGTGACCCCTGAGGCCATAACACTGGGGCTGGCTGCAGTCATACAAAGACACAAATAAGATTGGGATTAACAGTATGTCAATGACAATATCAAAAAGTCAAAAAACTTGTTAACTGGAAGCACTTTGTCAAATTCAAACAATTACTGGAAAGCCAGACAAAGGGATCATTCCATTTCAAATCACCATGGGTTTTCTGCTCAACCGTCTTAGAATTTTATGGTCCCAAGCTGTAAACTTTTACCTTCGTATGATATCAATGAAAATGTGTCGATGGACCACTTTTGAAAAGAATACATCTTGAAAAGTATTTGATATATGAAGCTAAAATTTCACAGCAATCAATATGTATCCAATCTGTGGACCATTGCCTTTTTAGGCAAATCTGAGATAGTTGTGCAAAAGGGCAACAGTGATTTGAGATTAAATGAACCAGGTACAAGTGGAAATACTTCTTCAAATCCAAATAATTACTGAAAAATTAGGAAAAAAAGGAACAGTGATCAACCAAAAGTGATTAATATGGTCCAATCACATTAACTGGAAAGTTAATGAACAATGGATCAGTCCTGTTTCGGTATACGTCTAATCAAACTGCATGTATATGTGAAACACAAGAAAATAAGCAGAGACACATCAATAGCCGTAAATCAGTATGAACCCAAAACAATCAATAACGTATAACCAATGCATAACAGACAAAATAATAAGAGAAATTATTTACACTCAGATTGTAGCTGATGACAATGACTTAGCTTCAGAGCCAAGCAACAGTGCATACAACGTTTTCTTTACATTCAAAATAAGTGACTGGATATATCCTTTTGGCATTAATCATCTGTTTAGTTTGGCACAAAAGATCAGTCTCATGATCGTTCCTAAAAAGTTGTATAGCATATGCAATCATAAAACGAGTTCCACAGTTTCCCAACAGGACACCTGAGCAGGTAGATCAGTCAGTGAGTGCCCAATGACACAGTTTATAAAATTAATAAAACGCGACTTTCTCGACTCTGAGTGGTCGCCCTATGCTCGCTACATACAGTCATTTTAATGTATGTGTAACTAATCACACAGATATAGGCCTGCATGTCGGTTCCTCTCATGTACAGCTAATGTTTACGTGGTTGGTGTTGCAGCACTGCCACAGCATTTTAATCAAACTACACATGATGTTAGATTTTACTTCGAATTTCTGATGCAAACTCCTGTGGCAGAGCAGAGGGAACTGCCTCAAACATCCACAGTGATGAATGTACTGACAGCTTCACAGAGCTGAGTACGTTAACCTGCTTATGTCAGCGAGCAAGCTCCTTACGACCCCTTAACACCACGGAGTCGTCACTTCCGCTCACTTATAACACACAAAAACAACATATACGGCAACCTGCACGCAGGTTTTGGTTGATGTGGACAGAAACGATGAGATGAGGGATAAATACTCGCCTGCCCCATCCACTTCCATTCCTCCACCATTGCTGGTCGCCATCTTGTCCGGTAATCCGCGCAGGCGCAGTGGACTGTTGATGCAAAGGACGTTAAGTGGCTCTTCGTGGGGCTCTTTTTTAAAACAAAACGTGCCGCATATTCACGGTCATAAACCTGACGGGTTTATAGAAACATAGGCTGTCTGGGTCGGGGAATGTTGTGTTGAGCTTAAAGTAGCTGATTTGATTTCTGCCCAGCGGCCGCTCGGTCACACAGTCAGTGGACCGGTGTTTCCGGGGGATTGCTGATTCGGGCGCAACCCGTGTGCGTCCGTGTACCATTCCGTGTGTGAGGTTTGAGAGTTTTGTTTACAAAATGGATGAATTCTGGGGCTGCAATCTGGACTACTTTCCCGAAAACATTTTAATCGATGTGTTGTCTTACCTGAACGTACGAGAGGTCGTCAGAGCCGGGAGGTAAGGGGATTTCAACTTTGCTCTCAAGGATTTACTAGTTATTCGTCGTTTAAAACAAAACTCAGGTTTTCGTTTGTTTTGTCTTTTGTTATGTGATTTGTGTATATGTTTATATATTTTAAATTGTGGTTTTAGAGTATGTAAGAGGTGGAAACGCCTTGTTAAAGACCAAAGACTGTGGAGAAATGTCGACCTGACTTCATGGAAAGGGGTAAGGATGTTGTTGCCAGTGTGGCTTCATAATTTTTCGTTTCTGCTGTTAATGCAGGCCAGCCATTTTTAGTAATCTAGTCTGTTACTTGGGGATAATAAAAGAAACAAACCCATAGCGATAACTTCTGCTTTTTTTTTTTCTTTTTTCTTTTTTATAAAGATGAAAGACTAAGAGCTGTTGACTCATGTTTTAATATATCCCCTCACATAAAATCAGCACTGGGTTTCATCTGTGTAATCAAATAAAGATACAACACCCGGATTTTCCTGTCTCAAAACGGGCCCACTTATACAGTTGTGCTGAGAAATTTATATGAATGAATGCCACAGGAATTTGGGTCTGTGTAGGTTCTCATGGTAATCCAAGGAGCTTGGAAATAAAAGGGACTGGACTGCTTTAAGTTTCTTGAAGACATTTCACCTCTCATTCGAGAAGCTTCTTCAGTTCTAAGACCAAACGACCGTCTTAAGGGACAACTCCCACTAGAGCTTAAATACCTGGGACTTTCCACCATTTGGTCTTAGAACTTAAGAAGCTTCTCGGGTGAGAGGTGAAATGTCTTCAAGAAACTTAAAGAAGTCCAGCCATTTTTCTTTCCAAGCTCTTTACATAGGAATTTGGGGCTTTTCATAATTTCTTTGAACTGTTCTTTGTCCAGGGTGGAATAATTGTACAGAACGCATCTTTAATGCCTTTAAAGAGGAAAAACTAGATGCACAAGTTTGAATCAAATATACACATACAACCCCAACTAATATTTAGTTAATATAAATATTGGTTGCAATTCAGTTAGATACTTTCGGTAGCCATCGACAAGCTTCTGGTGCAACAGTGGCTGCATATTTGACCACTGTTCTTTGCAGAATTGGTCGAGTTCATTTAAATTGGTTGGTTTCCTGGCACAGAGCCAGCTTTTAAACACAGTCTACAAATTTTCAGTACGATTGATGTTGAAGCTTTGGGAAAGCTATTTCAGGAGCTTAATATTAGCCTGCTTTAGTTTTGACATGTCTTTGTTTCAACAACCTAGCTGCTGATTTGAGTCTTAGGCCATCTATTGACAGTTTCTGAGCTGTTACTAGTTATTCTTAACAGCCGTCCACTAATATTTTCTCCTGGCGAGTATGTGTTTTTCTATTGTGTGTGTATTTTAGTTTCTTTGATAGTAAAGTAATTGCAGTGTCTTACGTTTTTTAAAGCCACCTGTGTGACTATGGTCAGATAGGTCTCTTGTTAATATGCTTCTGACCCTAAACCTATCAGTTTTCATTGCTTTAAAGGGATTTTAGTTTCTTTGATAGTAAATTTGTAAAGCATTTTGAAATGCTTTTGTGTGTAAAATATGCTCTAAAAATAAACTGTGAGCATCTTTTGATAACATATGGGTTGTGTGTTTGTGCAGTTATTGACAGTTATTGTTTCTCTCTCTCAACACACACATATTCATGGACTGTCCACTGTGTGTTAGGTGACATCCCGCATCCTTTGGGTCCTGCTGCGTCAGTACCTGGGTTGCGGACTAAGGTGCCTTCGCTTGCGTGGTTTGCTGCTGTCCGCACGTGGCGGAACCTTTCTCTCTGAGTCTTGGCTTAAAGCTTTGTCCACAAAATGCCCTCGACTGAGTAAACTCTATCTTCTGCATGCAGACCTGAGAAGCCTGCCCAGTTGCCAGATCCTACCTCCATCTTTGCAGGTGCTGGAGCTGCGGGGTTGCGAGCTGCCTCGTGGCTTCTTCAATCAGACCCTGCCTACTTCATCAGCTAGTCTCCAAGAAAGAGCAGAACCCACATCCAGTGTTGGTTCTCAACTGAAAGGAAGGAACCAGAAAGGAAAAGGGGCTGGCTCTCCTTCAGGGATTGGTATTGAGAGGTTAGTCCTTAACAATGTGCCCTCTTTTACAGACCAGCACCTGCAGGGTCTGACATCATGGGAGAGGCTCTGTCGTCTAGAGCTACGTGACACCTTTCGCGTAACAGCTAATGGGCTTAGAAGCTGTGCTGCCAAAGATGGTGTCTGTGGTGTAGAAGGGCTTTCCAGGCTCAAGTTTCTGGAAATAGGCATTACAGGGCGGCAGGGCTACCAGTTACATATGGCCTCCCTTGGCTTGGGGGCTGGCTGGCTTGGACTGGAGGAGCTAAGTCTTGGTGGAAAAGAGGTGGGTCCAGGTTTGCTCTGCGCCAGCCGCCTGAGAGACCTGAAACGTCTGCGCCTGTGGGACTGCACACTCAGCGAGCTACAGATAGCCCGGAGCTGCAGGATGCTCCGTGGACTTCGCCAGCTGGAGTTTGTGGACGTCAGGTTCCAGCCTCGTCAGAATCCACCAGCAGAGGAGGGGGAGGGTGGTGAGGAAGAAGAGCAGGACAGAGAAGAAGCTGAAGGTGCAGATGGCAGCAGCGATGAGAACAAGACTGCAGATATGAACGATCCTATTCCAGGTCTGCGTCGCACACTGGCTGTCCTGCTGCCATCCTGCACACTGGTGTTTACCAACTGCTCTGTTCAGAATAATGAAGATTGAATGAAGCTATATGCTGCTATATACAAGCAACCCACATGGGATTTTAAAAATAAAATAAAACAACAACAAAAAACAAAACGGTTACATAGACTTTCAGATCATGTTGACATAAGTAGAGCCGGATTCAGAATGCTTTGTCAACTTTTTCTGACAATGCCACAATAAGTCCATAAATAAATAAAAATAATTTTAAAAGTCTACTCACAATGATCCATGTTTATAGTATTTTTTTAGGCTTTTAGAATGAAGTAACAAAAAACCGAAAAGCTGTACACAGTAATGTATTCAAATGTATTAGGGGATTATTGAGCGATAAAATAAAAAAAAAATAGTATGTATGAAAATAAATGACTTCCTCAATATAATTACCTTTGAGGGCTTTAGAGGAGGATTGCAGGTTTCAGCAGTGCAAGAACAACAATAAATGTTTTGGCCCTTTATTTAGGTTTTTAGAGTATTATGTTCAAAATGTTACTCGTCTCGATTAAAGCTGACTTAGAAGTAGGAGATATATTGTGATATGGTGTTTTCTGAAAAATCTAATTGGTGACAGTTGCCTAAAACTTCCAATCTGAATTGTCTGTCGTTGACAAATCAGATTACTTCATCACATTGATGCAAACATCATGAAAAACATCTTTCTCATCAGTTTGAAAGGTTGCCTCATAAACTGAGGCTACTACATTATGAAAGTTAAGAAAAAACATCTGTCATCATAGACACAAATTATATTGTCTTAAGGGATATTTCATGATCTCCTACAATACTCAGTGTCTTTGAGGTAAGTCAGTGGGAAGTCTCTCCTTTTTAGTGCTTAGAAACGATATGAAATAAAATGCAGAACAGTTGCTGTTAGACTGTAAACAGATAAGCAGGTGTCAGCAACAAAGACAAACAAGTCATGATCCACCTGTTTCCTGTTCTTTACCACTTCTCAACAACATATACTGTCAGAGAACATATATTTTACTCTGTTTGGCTGGGTGATGCACAGGATATCGTTGGGCTTTGCATATGTGATTTGTAGAAACTGAGAACAAAAAAGAACCGCTCATCCTGAATGTGTGTATATTGTCTCAATTTTAGGAAAAAACATGTAAGATCTTTGTCATCACACCGAAGTGTGTTGCATTTAAAGCAACCATTCAATGAAGGTTCATCTTGTAAAGAACAAATTTTTCTGAATAAAGCTATTTTGATAAAGTAAACCCAGAATTTGTGCTTGAATACAAATACAGTATGTCAACTGCACCTTTAAAGATGACTGATCAGTTCGTCATGAAACTGCACGTCTCATTTTTCAAGGTCAAATGCTACATTTTGTCTGGTCTTCTCTTACGTAGGTTATTTCTTGTTAGCTTAAGCTTCAGAAAATTGTCATGGATCATTTCTCTTGTTTTGAGTGTTGGAGTGGCCAGTAACGGTTTTTGGAAAGCGGAAAAACAAGAATTTAAATGAGTAAGTATTAATCCTACACAAGTAGCTTAACGGTACACAAACCGTATAATCAAAATTAAAAGCATCTTAATTAAAAGTAATTATGGGATTAAAAGTTTGGATTCATGAATTTATATATGATATACAGTATATTTTGCAGCTGGAAATCATTTTATTATTTATATGCTACATAACAAATAATTTAACACCTACATACTGTTGAGTTCAAATTTGTCCAGTGTGAACATTTCAGATTGAAAGTGACCCGAAATACACATAGATTACAATAGTTAAAAATGTTATACTGTTGTAAGGGTGCTATGAATTTTTGTACATTACGGCTGTTACTGATCAAATTTGAGCCGCAGCTATTTGGATACATTTTAGATCCACCATAGGTCAAATCAAGGAAGACAGTGGTTTTAGAGACTCTTAAACTGTAAACATGTACATGCCATGTCTGTGTGTATCTCCTTCTAGGATAGTGGTCACAAGAGCTTTCTGTATTCTCACCACATTTGCTCAGGTTCCTGCAGAGACAGGCAACTGCTGTAGCATGTGGGAATCTTCCAACAGTGAATTAGTAAAACAGCATAGATGTGGTCATATATGGTGCACCTGTTTTACCCATTTCAGAACAGGTGAGTGGGAACCACATTCAAGTCCTGCATACAAAGTTTCCTACCACTGCCCTGAATGTACTAACTAGTTGCAATTAGCTTTTTATGTGCTCCAAGTGTTGATTATTGTTGAAGTAATGTTGCTAATTATATATAGTAGTTATGAGGAATTTTATGCTATAGCAGTGAGGACAATATTAAACAACTGAAATTTCTTGCCATTTTCACTTTCAGTAAATTAATAAATATAGCTATAAATCAAAATAGCTTTTATGGCTATTGTGTTACTGTGTGATGATTTTCTGCAAAATAAGTGTTGTAAATTTGAAAATACACTTCCCATACTCTTTATTAAGGACTAATCAACGATTTATTATCATTGTCAGGTAAGCTATTTATACATTTTAATTAGATCATTGATTTTAAAAAAAATGGTCAAAATGTATGGAGTTATTTACGAGGGAATTTTTGGGCAAATATAGACTAGAACCATACTGTGAAGGGATTGATTGATATACCTTTATTAGTCCCACAAGGAGAAATTAAATATTCATATTAAGTATGTAAGAATGAAGTAATAAGTATAAAGTAAATGAAGTATAAAGTAAAATATTTGCATTTGTGAAGTAAGATTTGAAAGTAGCATAACATAGAAATGAAGTAAAATACATTCAAACCGTACCAGGTGTGTTAGGTACTGTTGGTTTTCTGTCACGTGCTTGAATTTTGTAGATTTTAGCCAATGAAAATTTGAGGCTTTATGGACGCGGACAAAGGATATAAATGCTTTATACAGCCTACATACATCACATACCATGGACGTTACTCCTGCTTTTTAAAAATAATGTACAGCATGTGGGCGGGACCACAGCCAGCGCTCACCAATGACACGCTGCCCCTTGCAGCGCTTTTGTCCAATGACTGTTCTGTAAGTGTGCGAAGCTCACCAATCACGTTCGTGAAGATTAGCTTTTTGAAAACGCTGGCGGCCGAGGAAGTTCTAGGTTACAAGATTGGGGTTTTCACGCTGTAAAGTTAATACTGTTTTTCCTTCACTACGATGCAGGTAATTTGATATTTATACATTTATATCGAAGCGTTACCGAGTAACAGTTGATAACAATTTAAACTCCCTATATAATGTTTACGTAGACGTAAATTTTAGCTTAATTTAGCTAACCTTGTGCTCGCAAGCTATCTTAGCAGACTAACGTTTAACGTTAACTCGAGGTAAAAAGATCACACGTAGTATATTCTTTGAACGAGGCAGTGTTTTCCACTTAAAGTTAAGTTAATGTTTTCCTTAAAGTTGATCAGCACAGTGACTTGTACTGCAATCGTTTGAACGCTGACTTTAATTAACAGAGGCCTGGTAAACCTTGTTCTTTGTTTAACGTTTAATTTAAATGTTTAACTCGTTGATCTTCAATCCAGTAAGTGTAATTTATGAACTGTATATAAAGCATTGAACCAGCATATCTAAGGTCAGTGTGGCGATCAAGTCATGATAAAACAAGGCGTCTTTACCTCTCAAACCGGGTAAAGAGTTGTGGTGGGTAATTCAGCCACCCACAGACAGTGTTTCGTTCTCTACTTTGTATATGATAAGGAAAACCAGCTGAAGTCAAATTTATTACTGTCTCTGGCACTAGAAAATGCTTTAGGTGTATGCACAGTTTAAAAAAAACGAGAGGGGGTGAAATATAGAAATAATCTAACCATCAGTTAGGTCACAGTAATAGCCATCTGTGCTCTCCATTATATTTCTTTATTTTACACATTAAGTAATAACTTGAAGTGGAGGGTGGCTCTCCAACTTTAGGAACGTGTGTTATTTTGGGATAAAACAGGAAGTGACAGTGATTGTAGAGGTGGCCCTTCCAGTAAGTAAAAGCATACAAATTCTGTATCGTTTCTAGAAAGATTAATTGGGGACCTGAAACTAGTTAAGATGCTGTTGCATTAAGTGAAGAGAGCTGTTAAATAAAGATCTCCAAGAAATACTGATGAACTGAAACAGTTTGGTAAGGAGAAATACTCCAGCATTCATGTTTGTCAATGTGCATGCATCATAAGGTATACATGAAGAAAGTTTCTACAATTTACATAAATAAGTTCACTTACTTTTTTCACCAGACTAAAGCTCGGTGTGTGTGCGCGCGCAAAGAAATGAAAAGAACACCTGGTTGTGTTTAATGATTGAAATCAGAATGTGTTTATAATTATGACTTGGATGAACTTCAGACCATATTTTATAAGTAATCTATTCAGACATTGAGTTAATTCCAAACTCTTGGTTAAAGTCACCATTAATGATAAACAGGGATGCACTGAGCCTTGACACAACACCCTACGTTATGAGTTACAAAGTGTGCCTTAATCTCTTGCTTGCTTTCCTTTGTTGGTTGTCTAAAATAAGTATAAAGCTAAAAACAAGGGGCACAAAATAGCTCAAATGTACTGTGTGTTTAGTGAGTTTTCTTTCTTTCTTTACAGAATAAAGAAAATTACGAGCCCAGAGGTCTTCAAAGACCAGTAAGTAGTGAAAATTGTAAAAGATTATGTTTCTTGACCCATTACTGTTAACTGTGCTTAAACCTAGCAAGCATATCTGATTCAGATTGGACTGAGGTGTTATTAAAATACTGAAAGTCACTTTGAGCAAATCAAATATATGTAGGTAAAATTTTGTAGTAATATTAATACGTGAGTGATTTAGCCATAGTGGAATGAATAAATCACTTATGGCTGTGTTTTTATGTTTGCTCTTGATGTCAGTTTGCCACACCGAACCTGTCAGGCCCTCAACGAGTTGTGGTGAAGCAGCGACCAGACACAATGAAAAATACTGTCATGGGTAAGTCTTTCTTCCTTACATGCAGATGCTGATGAGACCAAGGTTATTGTAGTTAACTAAACTAAAACTGGATGTTGGGGGGAAAATTGATCAAAATAGAAATGAAAACTAAAGTTTAAAAAAAATCCATATACCTGGAAAACTACATTTAGAAAAACAAAATTAAAAGACAGAAAATTAAGAAGTAAACTGAAGTGTTTATATCCAGTTTGGAAACTGACTGAAATTGAATTTGAAACAAAGTAAAAATGACATTTAAAAACTAATCACAATACACAAACCTATGATAACTGATTGAGACCCCTCAGGAAATTTTTAATTGCTAAGTTTTAATTGTGGTGTTATTTTTAGGTCCTGCGAGAGAATGCATTGGCTCATCCTCCAGCTCAGCTTCAAAGTAAGTGTACTACCTAAGGCTAGTTCTATATTCCTAATATGTTGCCTTTGTCCTGAATATTTAAAAGACCTTTTATTTGTTTTTATTTCAGGAAAATTTCCATTGATGACTTTGACATTGGTCGGCCACTTGGAAAGGGAAAGTTTGGAAATGTCTATCTTGCGAGAGTGAAGAAACCCCAAGCAATTGTGGCGCTGAAGGTGTTGTTCAAGTCTCAGATGGAGAAAGAAGGTGTGGAGCATCAACTCAGGAGAGAGATCGAGATTCAGGCCCATCTCAAGTTAGTATCCTGCTTCTTTGTTTTTTTTGGCTCTACTCCCTTTTATGTCATCTTAAGCACACTGAGTTTACAAACACAAGTTTAATTTGTCACACAAGATGTGTTCAAATAAGACGTGTGGTGATACATTCATTGAAATGTACAAAATAACCTTTTGTAGGACTGTCTCATTTTTAGGGCAATTATAACAACCGTCCTATAATTCACACACATTTGGCAGGCTATGTGCTACCCTCCGCTGTCTGTTACAGGGGCATTCAAATGGTCAGAAGAATGCCAAGTTAAAGCTGAGAGCTTTGTACTTCTATATCTAAACATTTCAATAATTTGTGTAATTTTAAAAAAATCTTTAACTGTGCCATTGCTATACACTGAGAAATGTAGTTAATGTCTGGGCTATTAACCAATGATTTACATGTATAATGCCTCTGGGGACAAGATACAAAGAAATGGTGTGTTCTCAGTGGTTTATTTGTCTCTTATAGATTAGGCTGATATTGTATAAATGCATACTGTATAATGCCTGCTTATATTTGGTGCATTTAGCATGCTGATTTAAATCTCTTCTGCTTCATTTCCTTAGGCATCCAAACATCCTGCGCTTCTACAATTACTTCCATGACCGTAAGAGGGTGTTTTTAGTGCTTGAGTACGCCCCACGTGGTGAAATGTACAAAGAGCTTCAGAGATGTGGCAGATTTGATGATCGGCGTACTGCCACGGTAAGAACTCAACCAGAATTGTAGGTGACAAAAAATGCTATACTCTGAACTGCATAAACAGTAAAGTTATAACCTAATGCCAACTTCTTTAAAATTCCAGTACATGGAGGAGATATCTGATGCACTAATGTATTGCCATGAGAAGAAAGTAATTCATCGTGACATCAAGCCTGAGAATCTTCTTCTCGGTTATCGTGGAGAGCTGAAAATTGCTGATTTTGGTTGGTCAGTCCATGCACCTTCTCTAAGGTAAGGAACTGCACTGTCACTACTTTACTCTCTTTAAGATGCCTGTTCACCCTTCCCTGCTTACATCTTTTAAACCTTCCCAGACGTCGCACAATGTGCGGAACACTGGACTACCTTCCTCCTGAGATGATTGAGGGACACACCCATAGTGAGAAGGTGGACTTGTGGTGCATTGGCGTCCTCTGCTACGAGTGTTTAGTCGGCAACCCACCGTTTGAAACAGCAAGCCACTCAGAAACGTACAAAAGGATTATGAAGGTTGGTGTTTCTCTGCATGTGTAATGCACTTGGTCAGTCAAATCTCATGATTAAGTTACAAGTTTCAAAGAGAAGAAGCTGATTTTACTGTAGTGAGAGGAGCCATTTAGGTATCAGTCTAGTTGAGTACTTGTTTCCCTTTAGCTCTTACTTTATACAAAAAAAACCTACCAGAAGGATACAGCTAAATTCTTGTAGGTTTTTCATTATTTCTTCTGGGAATGTAATGTAGTACACAAGATAATTTACCTTCTGTAGCATTATGCATACCAGATTTAGTACACTCATTTTGAGTTTTAGCTCAGATTAAAGTGTTACGCTGAGCTGACTTTCTTGACTCTCTCAATTTTCCCAGATCTTAACAATTATTCTGAACAAAATACATCACAAGCAAAGGTTTAATTTAAGCTCAGCTTGTTTTAAACTTATGCATTTTCTAAAACGTGCATAAGAACAGTATCTGACTGGCATATGTGGATGACTCTGAAGGGCACAAGATTTGACTGCTCATTCCTTTCACAAGTTTTAGAAAATGCATAAAAATACTTTTATCTATGTTTAATTACCTGGTTATAAATTCTTAAAATGACACATCTTGCATCTTTTTCTTTTTCCTAACTTGATTGGATCATTACATCTCATGTATCAGGAAATGATTATCAAACTAGACTGTACCTAGCAGTTTGTGAGTCAGCTAATACTTTTAAGAATCCTAGTGTTCCCCTTTGCTGATAAATGCATGAATCAAATCTTTCCATTTGCAGGTGGACTTGAAGTTCCCTAAAGTTGTCTCTGATGGCGCCCGAGACTTGATCTCTAAGCTGCTTCGCCACAACCCCATCGATCGCCTCCCACTACAGAGTGTCATCGACCACCAGTGGGTGCGTGCCAACTCTCACAGGCTCTTGCCTCCAACCTGCCCTGTCAAGAAATCCTGAGCCTGCTCACCTTCCTATGATGGCTCTTTTTCCTTCCGCAAGAGACTGTGGCCCAGTATTTTTTGGTTTCACTGCTATGGGCTTCAAACTGCCATTATACTGGCATTTTTATACATAAAAAGGGTTCAGAGTATTATGTCATGCATGACAAAGATGAACAGCAAATCCTGAGAACCTGGATATGGAGAGAATCTTTCACTTCTTTTGCTTTAAAATTACTTTGGTTAATCAGTTTTTGCTGTTTGTCTATTCACGCATACCCTTTTTTTTTTGTCTTCTTCTTGTTTTTTTTAATGTACAGTTCTATGTATAGTGCCTTCTCTAGAAGTGTGTTTTGTTTTTGTCTTTTTAATTGTGATTTCTTTACTCTTTAAAATGGACACAGCTTTGTTTTGGATTGCTGCCTCAGATGGTGTTGACACCAAAATACTACTGTTAGACTGCCTCATTTATATTCTTGAATAGTTTATGCCGAGGAGTTTGGGGCTTACGCAGGAAAGGATGTTTTAATTTCCTTCGAGATGTACTTTAACTTTCTAATAAATGTTGTAAAAGGATTTGTTTTCATCAAATGAGTAATTGATCACAGAGTTTATAACTGGCTGCTTGGCAAACCTGGGTAGTGTAGTGCAACTATAAGTCCTACCTTTGCTAAGGGTTATGTTAAGTTGCCTATTCAACATTTTTTTTTAAACATATTGATTTGTAGTGACAGACTTCTATCAAGTAAGGGTAAGTAAGTTGTTTGTTTTTTTTTTAAACCACAAGAGCAAAAGTGTATATATACACCCTCTAATATTTGGTTAAAGGTGCACCCTGAAAAGAGGCTATTGGTAGTTATCATCAAGCTTCTGGCATAATTCTGGCTGGATATTTGACCAGTCTTGGCAGGATTATGAGCAAAGTTCATTTAAATTTGTTGGTTTCCTGGTATAGACCTGTTTTGTTTTTGTTGTTTGTTTGTTTGTTTGTTTTAAAAGCGTAATCCACAAATTTTCAATAGGGTTGAGGTGGGGAAGGCTATTCCAGGAGCTTCAAGGTGGCTTGTTTTATATGTTCAAACCCAGCTTTGATATGTGTTTGGGATCACTGTTCTGTTACAACACTTAATCGTGTCCAAGATTCAACTTCACTGGGAAGTTTACAGTTCATGGCAGGGTAGCTGACCCTTGATGCAACACACTGAAAATGTTGGGACAGAGGGAACTTTACCACTGGGTCACATCACATTTTCTTTTAATTAAACACTTTAATCTTTCTGGAACTGAAGAAATTTTTGCAATTTTACACACAGAAACTTTGCAATTCCTGCTGTAAGTAAGTAACAGCCTGTGGTCGGCTGTCTGATTTTCTGTCATGATGCACCAGACAATATCAGTGGGAGACAGCTCTGGACTGCAGGCAGGCCAGTCAAGCACACAGACTGTGTTTATGAAGTCAGGCTGATATTGTTCTCCTGAAATACACATGGAGTTCCTGGGAAGAGATTATATGTTAATGGAAACATCTGTCCCTCAAAGTCCTATGCAAGAGTCTGCATCAATTATGCCTTCAAGCCCCCATGCCATGGGCAGTGTTGCACATCCATACCATCCAAGCTTTCTTTTTCATCTTTGGAATGTAGAATTTGATGCTAATTCTCCCCCCCCCCCAAAAAAAAAGCTCCAACGTGGAGTTATTTGACCACAAAACAAATTTTCCATTATCACTCATTCCATCTCAGATGAGCTTGATATAGCAGCAGATTGTGTTCAGTGACAATGATTTTCTGAAGTACTCCTGAGCCCACTTGGCTATGTCAGTCAGAGTAGCATGATGATTTTGAATGCAATACCTTCTGAGGTTTTGAAAATCACACACATTCAGCAGGAGTTTCCTCCCTTGGCCTTTACGCCCAGTGATTTCTCAGGTCTCCCTCACAATGTTGTCATGCACTAAGAAACATTGTTTTTATACTGAAAGATTATTTATTGATTTATTTTCTCACAACATCACAGTGGTGAACCACAACCCATCTTTGCTTGTAAAGACGGAACTTCTGGTGCATACCCCTTTAATATGCAATCTTGATACCCATACCTGTTTTAAATTAACCTGCTAATTGAGAATGTTACAGTTATGTTACAGAATGTTACTTGTTACTACGTTTAAAGGGTTATTTTGCCTCTGTCCCAGCTCTTTTGGAATGTTTTGCAGGCATCAACTTATGTTTAAAAAATGAAGTTAGTTGGAGAAAACACTTAACATATCTGATTTGTCCTTTTTCCTGTAAAATGTTCAAGTGCATTACCAAATTGCAGAAGACTCATTGGACAGTTAAACTGCATGCACTAATATGCCACAGACGTCTGAATAAGAAGAAGGAAACGGCAGAAGAAAAAATGGTTGATTTCAGTAGTATTGTAGCAGGTATATACTGATTTCAAAATCTGAGTTCACACGGTAGCGTGGCCGAGCGGTCTAAGGCGCTGGATTAAGGCTCCAGTCTCTTCGGGGGCGTGGGTTCGAATCCCACCGCTGCCAGTACTTTTACTTTCACACAATTCTCTCACTTCGAAAGCTCAGTCCGCAATAACAGCTGGACTTTTATTTTTTTCTCTCTCTCTCGTGTGTCAAATTTTGTAAGATGAGCGCTCTAACTTAAACTGCAATTGTTAATTGAAAGTAACACAAAATAATCTCACTGATAGTTAACCGTTACCGCAGAAATTATTGTGTTTGGGAACCATCACTTTCGTTGCTATATTTGTCTCTCGGAATCACAAATTACACACATTACCTGCAAAACGCCAGGGTTTGAATACACCTTGCAGTTTCAAACCGCTAGAGAGTGCCACACAAAGTGTTTAGTACACCTAGTTATATCGGCAGATGCACAAAACATGACAGATAACAGTTAGCTCAATACATTTCAGTAGCTGTATGCCCCTCTAAATATTACAAGGTTCATGAAAAACTGAGAAACTGTAGCAAACGGAGGCCTTTAGATTTTAAAACTGGCTAAAATAATAACTAATTCGCCTAATGTCTAAAATTTTATACCGTGGCGCTTTTATTTTGGTAAGAGAAGAGGGCTTTCAGAATTCTTCCGGTTCAACTGAAACGGCTAAGGTTTTCTTTTGACAGGACAGACGGTGTTTCCGGGTCACCCTCGCTTCGAACTTCACAAACCATAAACAGAAGGCTGGTGCTCTGTGATCGGAATTTACCTGATGTATTGACAGCCTTATCGCTTTTAGTCACCAAATTCTAAGCCAACTAAATTGAGTCATGGCTGGTTTACCACCGGGAGATCCACAGCTGGTCTCAATGATCGTAAATCATTTAAAAACCCAGGGACTCTTTGACCAGTTCCGAAGGGACTGTCTGGCAGACGTTGACACAAAGGTAAGCACTAAAAGCATGCTCATAACACATCAATAGACGGTGTTTTACTTAACGAGTGTAGAGTTCAGTTTAGGGGACTATCTGTTTTGCGTTATCTGTATTTTTGTTGGAGCTGTTTCGACATTGGGGTCTCAGCTTTGCTACAGAAGCTACCTACTGCACTTTTAATTGAGGATACTAAATGTGTGTACTACTGTATGCCCACTTTCGCTACATCCATTAATCTTCTCTGTGGTTTCCTGTCTGGCAGTTAAAAATTCAACATCCTTTGTCCAGTATATCCACTATCCCTCCTCTGTGCATGTCCAAACCATCTCTGTAACTTTCTCTCCAATACACTCAACCTGAAATATCTCTCTAATATACTCATTTCTGCTCGTCCGTCCTTGTCACTCCCATCTACAGTTCTGCCACCTCCATCTCAGGACTCCTGTTTTTTTGTTCATCTCCAAGCCATTCCTAAAAACCTATCAATTTCAACTGTTTTTAGTCAAGTCTGAAGTCTCATTTCAGCATGTAATGTCCATTTGCAGTGATGTTCTCCTTTGTGTGCTTGGGAGTGATATTTGTAATGGAAGTGTTCAAATCTTTTACAGCCAGCCTACTTGAATCTGAAACAACGAGTGGACAACTTTGTCTCCAATCACCTCTCCAATCACACATGGAGCCCTCATTTGAACAAAAACCAGCTGAGAAACAACATCAGACAGCTTGTCCTGCAGTAAGTGAGATATGGTATTCCTTCTTGTTCTGGCTTGTCGACATTGACTAAACTTACCGCAATCTGTGTCTCTTAGATCTGGGATGCTGGAACAGGGAGTGGACAGGATTGTGGCCCAGGTGGTGGATCCTAAAATCAACCATATCTTTAGGCCGCAGGTGGAGAGGGTTGTCCGTGAATTTCTGTCCCCTGGCAGCTGCTCTGAGGAGCCACCAGCCCCTCTGCCTTCAACAGAGGCCAAACCAGACAGCATCATTCCTGAGCAGGGTACACAACATTTTATGATTTTTATCAGCTGCAAATGTCACATGTGGTTGTATATCTTTGATTACTCTCAAATATTAAAATATTTGAACAAGTGCCATTTCATGTTTACAGCCTCAACATCGACTCCAACTACCACTGCCAGCGACGCCATGTCCATCCTGGACACTATAACTTCTCTAAACCAAGAAGCTAGCGTCAGAGCCAGCTCAGCACCCGAAAAAGCACGTAAAAGCCAAGCTGCAGATGACTTCATGCAGGTGGAGGATAGTGAGCAGGACATGAGTATTGTTGAGGAAGGTGACAGTCACCAAGAGGTAAAGCCACTGGAAGAGGAAGAGGAAGCAAAACTCTCAGCAGAGGTTCAGGCGTTAGAGGTAAAGACAGAGGAAACACAGGAACAGGTGGAACTGGGAAAAGAGCCGTTAAAGGAGGATGTGAAAATAGAAGAGGAGGAGTACGTGGCTCAGGAGCAGACAGAGGAAGAGAAGGATAAAACAGCAAGCAAAGTCAGTGGAAAACCCTCAGAAGAAAAACAGGATGATGATCTACTGAAATCTACAAGCAAGGCAAAACAGAAGGCCAGAGAGAGGATAAAAGAAGGTGATCTGCAGCATCCTTTGTTTGTTTTTATATTTATTTAGCAATAGAATAGAATGGAATAGAATTCAACTTTATTGTCATTGCACACGTCACAAGTACAAGGCAACGAAATGCAGTTTGCATCCCTCCAGAAAGTGCTTTAGCAATAATATAGATATATTACAGAATATAGATCTATTATAGATATGATACAATGTACATGGTTTGAAGGTGTGTTATTAATATACTATAAGTATGTACAGGCTATAACTGAAGTGAATGTACAAGCTATGAACAGGTTATACGTATGGTTATAAATATGAAAAGCTATAGCAGATAATAGATATACAATTGCGAGTATTAATAAACAGTTGTAAAACTATAATTATTGTATTGCACAGTATGATTGTCTATACAGAATTTACGTTACCAACTTCACATTACTTTATACATTTGTCACAGTGAAGGGATTTAGATGCATTTTCTTATGGTGGACAAACTTTAATACAAATTTACTTTACACAACAAAAATGTGACGATGCCATGATTCTGTGTTTATTTGAACAAGTGAAGAATTTAAAAGATATTCAGGTTTTCACTTCGTTACCTTATCTTACCTTACACTTACACTTAAAAGAAGTTTAAAATCTCAAAGTACCTTTTTCCCTGCAGAGTATTCTTTGGAGGACTCTGACCTGGAAGGCCTGAGTGACATCACAGTGAGCTCTGTCCACACCAGCGACCTGTCGTCATTCGAGGGGGAAAGTGAAGACGAGCAGCAGCTGTCTGATTCTTCCGAAGAGGGCGAGCTTCCACCTGATGGTCTCTGCTGGCAGCAAGCTTTGTATTTTTGAATAACATCACCATTATTTGGAGCACTTTGAAAATATTTTTAAATATTTTTTCTGTATGTACTTGCTTCTTTTTCTCCCAGATGAAGGTGAGAGGGAAGAAAAAAAACACAGCACCGGAGACACAGGAGATGAAGACAAAGAGCGTAAACCTCGTCGCAAGGCCTATGTTTACAAGCCCTTCCTCTACTCCCGTTACTATAGCGACTCAGATGATGAGATCACTGTGGAGGAACGTCGTCGTTCTGCGGTGAGCTGTTTAAATGTTAACATGTTACGTGCAGAGATTTAAAACTTTTTCTAGTTAAATGAAAAGCTTAGATTGATGGACGGTTATAGACTGAACACATTATGATGTTTTATGGTTACATCTGCTGTCTTTTAAATACATTTATTGAACAAACTGTGGTCCTTCCAGGCAAAGGACAAAGAAGAACGGCTGCTCAAGAGACAACAGAACAGAGAGCGAATGGAAGAGAAGCGCAAACAGAAAGCAGCACAGGCTGAAGAACAAGGTTTTTATGTCATAGACACTTGTGGCCTTCAGTGTTTCTTCATTTTCCTCATCTTGTGTATTCCACTGTTTTACTTTAGTTATATACTCCCTTCCCCATGCTTTCACAGGACTGCAAAGAGTCCACCCACATATATAATAGAAGAGGTCTTACCAAATTGCTGGCCTGGAGGATTCAATGCCAGTGCCAGAATTTCATCTGCGGTCAAAGTTCAGAGGAAATGCAAAAACCTAGACTCTTCGGGCCTCAATTAGCATGTTAAACGTTAAAAATAATGACAGTGCATTTAGAAAAAGACTGCACAAGTTTGGCTCTTGTGCAGGAACGGTTGCCAGGGGAAAGCCTCTTGTCCTCAAACCACAAGACCAAAGTGAAGGTGTTCAGCCCTAATGTATTTGTGCCATTCCTGCATTGCTGCAAAAACTAAATGTAGCATGTTAGCTGTCAAGCATGGTGATGAAGAGGTGATGATTTGGGCTGCCTTGCTGTCATTGAGTTCACCATGAACTCCTCTGTATACCAAAGTGTTCAAGATTAAAATGTTAGGCCATCTGTCCGACAGCTGAAACTTAGCTGACACTATGTCATGCAACAGGACAATGATCCTAATCACCGCAGCAATACTAAAAAAGAATGACTGGAAAAGAAAAGAATCAAGGTTGCAATGTCAAAGTGCAAACCTGAGCCTCACTGAAAGTCTGTGGCAGGATCTTAAGAGATCTGGGCATAAATGAATGCCTGCAAACTGCAATGAACTGAAGCAATGCTGCAGAGAACAGTGAGACAACAGTAAATATTACAGTAGGGTCTCTACTGTACAGTATAAAGTGCTATATAAATAAAATTGGTAATTGTGAGAGACTCATAAAGTCTTCCAAAAATTATTATATCAACTTATTGCTGCTGAAGGTGGCTACAAGCTACAACACTTGGGATGTGCTACATTTTTACAGCACCCCCCCCCCCCCAAAAAGATTAGTTTAATAAAGTGTTGTTTGTGCCTATACTTTTTGTGTTTCCCCTTGATCTATTTGGATGATCAGAATTTTTTTTCAACCTGTCGAGTTGTCTGGATGTTGTCCAAAAAATAGAGAATTTATACTCATGTTTAGTTCAAAATTCACATCACAAACTCCGTAAATTGTATTGCCTTGGCCAGGTTGCATATTTGTCCTTTATTTTCTCCTGGAAATAACTTTGTGTACTTGTAACACCTGCATGACATAAAAGGCCGAATGTCCTCCACAGATCACAAAAAACAAAAGAGCAGCGACTCTGCTGCCCTCGAAGGTCCCGGAGCCAAAGAAGCCCGCAAAGAGAGGAAAGTTCTGGAGAAAAAAATGGCTCTCAACAGGAAGAGAAAACTAGACTCAAGGTTTGCAAAGGCTTGGACACAATTTTGTACAGTAGATGCTTATTTTTTATTATACTCTGAAAATGCATATATTAATTGTACTTTTTCAGGAAAGAGGGAGATGTTTCAATCAAAAAGAAAGGAGACACGAAAGACACTGTAAAGAAAACGGTATGTAAAAGCTAACATTGATGAAACAGATTTCAGGCATCAGGTTTTCATCATGAGTTGTAACTTTGTGTTTTTCACTTATTTTTGAAAATAGGAAGTGAAATCTGCCACCTCAAAGACACCACAACATAAGCTGATGAAAAATCTGTCCGAACCTTCATATTCTGATGAGCGACACAGAGGGACAAGCGGCAGCATCTCAGAAGATTCCAGCGATACAAAGAAGATAGCTGACAAAGGAAGGACACACTCCTTCATCTTGGAGCTGGAGCAAGGCTCCCAAGAGGCTCTCAGACAGCGCTCAGTTGGAAAATTTGACCGTCTGTCTCACAAAGAGCTTCACTCCAAAGAACGCAAAGAGAAAGAACGCAGCTTGTCAGATGAACGTGTCAAGCTCAAACAGAAGCAGGAGAAAAAATCTGAACATCAGGCGGATGAATCTCAGCAGAAGGAAGGCAGTGCTGTTAAAGTATCCTCTGAAGAGAAAGGCGAGAAGAAGCCCAAGATCAAAAGTGAGAAGAAGATCACAGGAAGTACAAAAGAAGGCAAGGTGTCTGAAAATGTTTCTGAAGAGGGAGGTTCTAAAGATCCAAAGAAGGTGAAGACTACATCTGTGGAGGCTATCAAAACGGAGAAAGACAAGAATAAGGACAAAGATAAGATCAAAGAAAAGGAAAAGGCCAAAGGAGAGAAAACCTCAGTTAAAAGCGATTTCAAGCAGCTGCTTCGCCCTGATTCTGCAGGTTCCTCTGAGGATCGATCCGACATGGAGCCTGAGTCAAACAGCAGCAAGAAGAAAGATAAACACTCCAAGGAAGTCATGAAAAAGCCAAAGAGCCACAGTGAGGACAGGCCAGGAGATAAACTCAAATCTAAAACTGACAGTAAAGACAGTGAGAAGGAAAAAACAAAAGCAGATCAAGATGGACAGAAATTAAACAGGTCAAGCTCTGAAAGTGACAAAGATCCAAAAAGGGTCAAATCATCAGAAAAAGGAAGAATTTTAGAAAAGTCAAAATCAAAATCCAAAGAGGAGGCAAAGACTCCATTGCTGTCAAAGACGGAGAAGAGAGTTCACAGTCCGGATGTCAAAAGTGCAGGAGTTTCATGCATCAGCAAACCTGAAGCAACAAAAGAGAAAAAGAAAGAGGGAAATGCAAAAGACCAGAGCAAAGTCTCTGAAGAATCTTCACAGGAGAGATCTGACAGTAAAAGTGCAAAGAAAAAGCTGGAGAAGAAGGATAAAGTTTCAGAAAAGAAAGATGAGAGTCAAGAAGAGAAAGCACCAAGAGAGGAGAAACTGGAAAAGTCGGATAAATCCCCTTCGGTTTCCTCTCTGAGTCTTGAGGCAGATGAGCCGCTGAAGAAACGACCTCTTCTCCAAGACACAAGCACAGACTCCGATCCCGTCACCACCACCGTCACCACGTTGTTCTCAGACGATACCTGTGACGCCTTGAGCGACATCACCCCCGAGCCGCCCGAGGGAGAGACGGAGTCACGCCTGTGCGAGATGCCAGCTGTGCCTGCAGAGGCCGATGCCCTGCTGACTCTTATGGACGTCTGCACGTCAGCAGAGGCGAGACTTCCACCTGAGAACACTCGAGAGGACGTGACATCCGAGATGGAGCTTCAGGATGCTGATATGAAGATGAAAGAGGCAGCTCTGACCCTGCTCTCCATGGATCCCGACAGCACAGTGTCCACCAGCTTACTGTGCCAAGAAGCAAGAGAAGAGTCGGCGGTCGTTCCGCCCGCCCCACAACCAATGGAGACAACTACAGCTGAAGAGGAGCAGCCTCCTCCTATGGAAGTGCACACATCTGCTGAAACCGAGTCGCCAGCTGCTGAAACCGAGTCGCCAGCTGCTGAAACCGAGTCGCCAGCTGCTGAAACCGAGTCGCCAGCTGCTGAAACCGAGTCGCCAGCTGCTGAAACCGAGTCGCCAGCTGCTGAAACCGAGTCGCCAGCTGCTGAAACCGAGTCGCCAGCTGCTCGCCGAGTCCCCAGCTGCTGAAACAGAGTCCCCAGCTGCTGAAACAGAGTCCCCAGCTGCTGAAACAGAGTCCCCAGCTGCTGAAACAGAGTCCCCAGCTGCTGAAACAGAGTCCCCAGCTGCTGAAACAGAGTCCCCAGCTGCTGAAACAGAGTCCCCAGCTGCTGAGCCATCACCAGTTGCATCTCAAGAAACCGATGAGCTTGCTGATGTAAAATCAAACATTGCAGGTTTGTGCCATTGTGTATTATTGGCTGTAAAACAAGTAAGAATAAAGAGCTAAACATGCGTCTCTTTACAGATGAGTCAGAAAGCACAGAGGTAAAAATGGACACTTCAGATGTTGAAACTTCTGAGACGCTGGCTCTAAAGGTAAATGTCACAGCTGCAACAAATCAAAAATATGTAGTTTAACTATACTGTAGTTAATCTGCATATTTTGTCAGTGGTATTTTCTGAGTTTCTATTGTCTGATGTTTTTCTCTGTCATAGGAGGATGAAGCTATTGCAGATGAAATTCCTTCAAAAGAAGAAGCTGAAAATACTGAAATATTTCCTGAAATGCAGTCGGATGAGAAACCAGCAGTACCACCTGAAGAGGGTATACTTTCTGATCTGTCATGTTCATTAAATCCAGATCTGCATAGCTGTGTTCCAGCTGTTGAATCGCTCACTCTGTAGTGCACAGTGTAGCGGGGAGCCATTTGTAGTGCAGTTTGAACTCTCAGTTGTATTTAATGCTTGACTAAAAATGATCTACGTCAGTGGTGATGTATGTATGTGTGTGGTCAGAAAATAAAGCCATTAGAGATGGATTTAATGTATAGATGTCTCCCCGAAATCCAAACCAGAAGCATATTTAATAATTTGACTGCTTGTTTAGCGATTCATTAAGTACATATTTTAATGGATTTGAATGACTTGTAAGATTAGTAAAAGTCTCCTGGCGGCTCAGCAGATCAGAGGCTGTGACTGTTTGATGTGTCCCCGAACATGATTTTTCACATTTCTTTTCTCATTTGTATTGATTCTTATCCATATACACGAAATCTGCATTTTGGGGGTTAGAGGAGTTGGTGGTTCAGAAAAAAAAATTCACCAAGTTCCAGTCACACATGTCACAGATTTTTCCACATCATTTGTATTTAATATTTTATTTTTAAAGGAGTTATTCATTATAAATACATTAGTTGTTTAAGTTAAGGCTTTAAAAATCATATGGCTATGGTTAGAAAAAGATCACGTTTGGGTTCAAATGTAATGGTTGCTGCTGTTGGTACTAGTAGTGACAGTCCTGTTCATCCTCGTGTAGGTGGATAGAGTTCAGCCGAAGTATTTGCAATTGCATGTGTTTGCATGTGTGTTTATCCAAAGCAGCTCAAATGCACTGGCCAGCGTTCTGTTATTTGTTCATGTAAAATTAGTAACGTTACATCCGAATATTGTGCAAAATGCCTCAGTAGCTACTGAGTCCATTATTTTGCAAATACCCACTGTGTCTGTGGGTGAGAGAGTCAACAGTTTGAACACAGACCTCGCATCTTCTTCTTTTCTCATGATAATACAGCTGTAACTTATTTCCTTTTACATCAGTGTCATAGCTTTATATTAACTTAATACATTTTCCAGCTGCTGTGTGTGAAAACGAAGAGCCCACAGGAAGCACAGAGGAAAACACAGCGGCTGGTGTTCCTAACACCAGTGAACAATTTACTGAAACTCCTGGTGAACAAGGTGAGCGCTGAAACAAGTTACTGCAGAGAAAAATACAATGGTGTGTTTGACTGACAAATAACTCTACATCTCATCATAAAGAACAACCAGAGCCAGATGATGCCGTCACAAGGGAAAACCTCGAGGTGAGTAGTGATCCACAATACCCTGAAACAAATTAGAACTGTTTACTTTCATACATTTGTTTGTATTTGTATGTTTTTTACAACTCAAACTCAATCATCTTATTTCAACAATAGGCAGAGGAGGCGGTGGGTGAGGAGGATGGGACCAAGACGGACATAATTAACAGTAAGTTTGTCTGCAGATGGTGAATATTTAAGATAAATTCATAAAAACACTTTCAAAGGGCGCCGTTTTAACCTTCTTGTTTTCACCACTAGGTGAAGCTGAGAGTAAGCCAGTGGAGGAAGGAAATGTCTCAGCAGAGAAAAGCGATCCACACACTGTAAGTGTTTAGCTTTTACCCGTGCTCACTTACATGTTACTCATCCTTAACTGTTTAATCTGATCAGTTTCTCCTGTTTGGTTTAGATGGAAACCAGTGTCCCAGACAGGACTGAGGAGGCCAGAGAATCTGAGCCGGAGTCTAAGCTAGTCAAACAAATCAGTGAGTCAAGTGGCTCCTTTGGAAAATTACTCACACTTGTTGAGTTTACTCTTTGAGTTTACACTGCTGTATCTGGTTTGAAACATGTCGCCAGAGTAATGCTTTTAAGAGGATTACATTTTGTTTTTACATGCTCGGTACTTGTCAGCTGGTCCTTTTACAGTTAATCTCAGTTGTTCTTGCTTGTTTGAAATTTCCAGGTAATGTCTCCAGCGCAGATAGCCAAGATGATGAAAAAGGCTCAGATCTGTCAGAAAAGGTAACTCCCAGCAGTTTTTTTTTTTTTAATTCATCTCGTAAATATCTAAAAATGGATGTGCAGAAATATAGTACAATACTCTGTATGCAAACACTTTTCTGTTCTGTAGGAGGAGAAAACAGAGGGAAGAGGAAGGCGGAAACGAAAGCTGTCCAATCAGAAAGCTGCAGCAGTGAAAGAGTCTGGTACGGCAGCTCAGATTTATTTCTTCACCTAATTTCAAAATACAAAGAAATTAAAAGACGAAAGGGTGATTTGTAAAAAATGATTTTTATTACTCGGTTAGCTGAAGGCAATGGCTTAATGGTAACCCTTCCAAAAAAGTCAGTAAACAACATATTAACCAGTTATGACCACTGAAAAGTGTCCTTCACCAGGTTCTGGTATGATTTTTGTCAGATAATCATCACAGTCTAGTTAACTAATGCATTGACTCTGTTTCTTTAACACATCAGGTGAGGAGGCGAATGAGAAAGAAAGTAAAGAGCAGCTGCCTGCTGAGGTAAATAACGCTTCATTCACTTCACCTCTATCACAAATACTGTTAAGAATACAAAAACAATCTCTGCTTGTGTTTAAAAATACACGTTTGCTGTTATTTTTATCTCCAGGACGCTGAGCAGGAGAAGCCAGTGGAGGTAAAAACCCCTCGCAGGGGACGATCGTCCAAACCCACAGAGGAGGCGACGAAAGACGAACCAACACAAGTGGAGAAGTTGGAGGAGACTCCGAGCCGCAGGCGGAGACGATCAGCACCCAAAGAAGCCGCAGCTGGTAAGCTGCTCACTTTAAATTAGTGTTCACTGTTAATGTGTGAAAAGGAAATGACCTGAAAATAAGAGAGTTTTATTATGTAGAAATGGATTTGGCTTTGGACACAAACTGAACACAGGTGAAAAAGCTGATGCACTTTATGTGGGGCTATAACTGCTTCTTTAATTTAATTTATTATTTGTGTTATTAGATAATTAATGCTTCTTTAGCTTCTTGGTTAAATGGGATCTGTTATTCTTTTTCCTGCTGAGCAGAAGAAAACGGGTTTAAATGCAAGCGGCAGGAGAAGTGAATCGACTTGATTCAGGCAAATGAACCAAGCGCCTGCACCTGGTATAAGAGAAATAATGTTTATTCAGTACTGTGAATTGTGCCAATCTAACTTAGAAGAGTTCACTGATAAAAAATGCGCAGCGTAATAGGAAATGAGTGTAGTAGGTTCCCTTTAACAACATGTCGAATAAGTGCAAGAATTTTTTTTCTCTAGATTGTAGTTTTTTGCACTATAAAGTGGTTGCTGAGTATAAAATAATGTACAACACAAGCTGTTAGTTTTTTTTCTTTGAGTTTTGCTCTTTTTAAAAACAATATCTCAGATAAGCAGAAGGAAGACGAAAATAAAGTCGTTGAAAGTCCCGAACAAACCTCATCGGAGAAAGCAGCAGAGACTGAAGCGGTGGAAGAGGTGTGTTAAGAAAATCTCAGCATGTCCGTAATATTTAATAACACGTGTCGTTGCAGCTTCTTTGCCTTTTTTTCTCATGTGACATTGTTGGTTAACTTTGATGTTTTATACTCGTAAGAGTGAGTACATTAAGACTTTCTTTTGTTGTGTTTTTCCTATTCTTAGAGAACTGAAGAGAAAAATGAACCAATCAAAAGTGAGGTCAGTCTGCTGCCGTCTGTTCCAGAGGATGGCGAAGGAGCAGCAAGCGCCGAATGCAGCGATCCTGCTGACACCAGTGAGTTTGTTTTTTAAATGATATATCGATAACAAGTGGGTTAAACCTCAACAGCTTCTCATATTAAGAATTTTCAAATTATGCAAGTGTGTTGGATGAATATGAGCTTGGTTTTTTTGATGAGGGAAAAACAAACAGGAAGTTTTTTATGTTATTTAAATGGAACTTGAATTCTTTTTACTGTGAATGATTGATAATAAATGTTTGGTGTGAACTTGTATGGTTTCTGAATTGGGCCATGAAGGAAAGGTTTGAAAACTAGTGGCTTAAAGAAAGTCTGGAAATGAGTGAGCTTTAATATAAAAAGCTTTAAAATACATGTTTTGATTAATCATCATTGCAGGTGAACAAACAGTGGAGACCAAAGAATCAGAGGAAATGGAGGTGTGTGAATGTGTGGAGGTGAGATTTCTTTACCTGTAACTCCTCTCCTCCCAGTATGCATTCACTACCCTGTTAATGACCTTCATCTGAACTTCTTCTTGTTTTGTCCTGCAGGAAGCTCGAGCTCCGGAGGAGGTGGTGCAGGACAACAGTGGACAGGAACAAAGCGAGCAGCAGCCTGATAAAGACAGTGGTGAGGCAGCACACAAGCTAGCTGTGTAATTACCACAGTGCTTCATGTGTTTTAAAAACACCTTCAGTTGAGAGTTTGCAGTCTTTGTATCTCAGGTTTATTTTTTTTCAGGCCGTTCCCCGTCTGCGAGTCAGTCAGAGGCTCATGAGGATGTAAAAGAGCAGAGCTGCAGTGAGAAGAAGACACAAGACGTATGTTTAAAAATGATGTATCTGCATACTTTACTTTTTATACTGAGGCTGATGTTTGTGTAAGGACTTTTTACCTCAGTCACAGTTCCCAGTGTACGTTCACTGACTTATTTGAACTCTTCCAAGGGCGGGGAAGAGCAACAGCAAGAGGACCAAGAGACGACTCCAAAGAGGACTGGTCGGAGGGGACGGCCATCAAAGGCAGCAGCTACAGAGGATTCAGGTAAAATGTGATTAAATCTGAGTCAACAGGCTGTAGCAGTCACTGTGAAGCTAACATGATGGTGGGATATAAGATTATTTGCTGTGGATGAGTGCGTTATGCTTCAGTGATTCTATAGCTCCATCTGACAGACTTTATATATATTTAACCGATAACTCTCGCAAAACTTGTCATCTTTCCCTCAGATAAAAAGGTCAAAAAAGCAGAGGAGAAGGAAAGTGAGCAGAATGATGAGGAAGAGGAGGAAGACGAAGGTGAGAAAGAAGGAGAGGAAGAAAAAGAAACTGCAACTAGAGCCACAACACGGTTGGCTTCTCGCCGGGAGGCTGAAAGGTAATTCAAACGTTATCTGATGGTTCAAATTTCAGATTTCCAGTAACACCAAAACAGAGACTTTGCCAAAAACCTGCAGATGAGTTAAAACAACATATTTCTATTATTGAATGCCGAGCATTAAAATTCACCTGAACTGTGAAACTGCGAAGTTTCTCCAGTGTTCACGAATGAGCATTTGATTATTTTGGAGCTGAATATTTGCACCTCGAAGGCATCGTCGCCGTCAAATCATATTAAATAAAATCAAGGGAGATTTGGTACTAAAGCAACAACTGTTGTTTTGTACTTTTCTTTTTACTGTTCCCCAGAAACAAGCCAAGTAAACCATCCACCCGGGCAAGCAGACAGAACGGTAAAGAGGAGACCGCAGCTGGCACACGGTGAGCTTCAGCAGCATGAGCGAGCTACTGCTCAGTCGCTGCTCTGTGAAAGAAAACATTTTGCCAAAAGATTTCCTGGAATTTCAAGATGTTTTTCACTTATTAGCTCCTAAAATAAAAATAAGTCTTCTGCAGAACCTGAGCTGTGTTAAAGAAAGGTAAATCAAACAGCGGTAATAGGACTTCAGTATGTAATTGATTAATAAAATGATGATAATAATACTAATTTGGGTAATTTGGCCTCTACATGTAAATATTGTAACGCTTGTGCTGAAATCATTTGTTTAAATTTGCAAATGAGGCATTATCTATGTAAACGTGTGCTTTTCCAGAATAGAAATCTGAAACTGCGTAAAACCAGATGCAAATTCTTCTTCTTTTTTTTTTTTTTTTTTTTTTTTGGTAAATCGTGTTGATACTTTAGAGTGAAAAGTTTTTAAGGCAGGGATTTTGAATCTCTTTTTAATCTGAACATAGAACCAGCAGCCAGAAAAAGTCAATTTTTTTTTTCTTGTTTTGGGGAATAAAATGTTCCAAGACAACCTTTGTGTAAAAAAAATCAATAAATAAATAACAAATATAAGTCCACATTATAAGTTGGAAAATTTGGTAAATGTTTGTATCGTGGTCGCTGGCTTATTTAATGGAAAGTAGTATTTACTTGAAAACGTTAATAGATATTTTGGCATCTGGTTAAAAATAGTCAACAAATTATAAGTATGACTCATTTCATCATGAAATATGCTTGAAATGGTAAACAGACACACTGCAGGAAAATAAAGATCTAAATCTTTATTTTGAATGTTAACTTCCACTGAAAGGAAACAACACAGTGAAAAATATCAAAAACTGACCAGAGATTCAAAGAAAAGACACTTTTGCTTGCAGTGCCTCATCTTAATAGGAACGTAATGTGATTTTTTTATTTTTTTATTTTTTTTTTGAGTTTATAAATCAAAGGTGTCACAATACCACCAACATAAACAAACAAGAAGAAGGTGAAATAATCATTTAACGTAATTAGCTACATTAGGAATAAGAAATGTGGGTTTTTGGTGGAAAAAGGAAATTATTATAATTTTTTTTAATCACTAAATTTCTAGGTCAACTAATTATTTTATCTCTAGATTATGAATTTAAAATAAAACTTGAAAACTTTGTACAACTAAAATCACTCATTGGTGGACAAAACGGTTGAATATATACTCTTTATTTTTCTTTATTACAAAGTAGTACATTTAATACTTTATCAAAATTTAGTTTTAAGACAATAATTTAAAAACTCTGTTTCTCAGCATCTATGGTGTCTAAGCCAGCCTGTGTTTGACTTTAGTGACAGCTTGTACACTTTTTTAATTCCTTCAAAATAAAATTAATCTAGTAGGCCCTAAAATAAGGACTTCAAGTCTTGTATCTATTTTAAACTTCTAGACTTAAATTCCTCAGTTTATGGATACAGAATGGAGACTTCTCTCTCTCTACTTATTCTCCATACCTTTTTTTTAAGGAAACAATACTTTCCTTTTTGTTAAAGGCTAAACTCTAGCGGGCTTTTTCTCCTTCTATTTTCAACTCAGTCTCCAGCACTGTTTTTCAAATCCAGAGATTATGTGAACAAGCTCCACTGTTTCGACACGTATTAGTTATAGCATTACTTTTCCCAAATAATGGTATATTTAACATGAACACGACTCTTGAACAAATGGATTGACACTTGCTCCTTGTTTCCCTCCTGCAGCGGGACGAGGGGCCAGGCGGCGGCGGCGGCAGCTGCGGCGAAAGGGGGCCGCAAGCGGGAGACCAGCCCTCCTGCTGTGCGAACGCGGGGAGGACAGAAATCAGAGGAGCCCCCTTCCAAAAGAGCCAAACGCTAGGATGCCTGAGAGCGGCACAACGGTTTACCCCAGCGGTGTTGTTTTTACACTCCATATTTGAAGAGCCTCTGCAGTCAGGCACGTAAAGCTGTTTCTGCTTCACTGGCTGCAGATATCGAAGAGCTCTGGATAGTATTATACACTCTCCTCTGATGGTTGAGTGTAAACCTGAGGATCTGTGTAAGAATCCCCCAGAATACCTTCTGCAGCTCTGCACACATATGGTTTGGATCAGACTTCATATTTCACCATTTATTCAGTAATGCCCAGTGAGTATTTCAGCCCAATCAGAAGCCTAATGTGCAGCCAAGTTGTGCTTTGTGATAAAGAGGGTGAAGTCTGCAGAGGCCAGATTGTGTTTCATATACACACTTGTACGTAGAAATCAGCAATTTGTGAATTTTATAAGTACATTTTCATTCTGTGAATGAAACAAGATGTTTTCCTCCTAGCTTTATTTTTTTTATGTAATAGTCAGAAGTTAAAGAAATGATTTTTGTTTTTTTGTTTTTTTTATTCCACATTTTAAATTGATTTAAGACCTCAAAGACGGGGCAAAACTTGAAGAGTCTTTCATTACATAGTTTACTCCTGGTTTTTACTCACTAAATGAAGACCATCTAGTTATTTTTATTGTTACACAGTTAGCCATCAGTATGTATTAATGTAAAGCCAGAATTTCAACATTTTTAAAAAAAAATGTATATTAAAAAACTCACAAATAACATATTTGTTGTTCCCTTGCTACATTAAAAGCACCACAAATCAATATTATATGATCTAATCTTTGTCTTCTCAAGCTTGCAACTGATCCACACAGGAGCTGATTAAAACCAAAAATGCTCACCTGATTGTTTCACTGAAGCTTAGTGAAGAAATATCTGCAAAAGGAAACTCAACCACGCCACCCTGCGCTGCAGTCTGTGTTTATGAAAAGATTACACACGGCAGAATATACAGATTTTTATTAATTCACCCATATTATGTCTCGGACGTTATCTCCGCTGTTTCCTAAATAGATGTGCTGTCTGTGATGTGTAAATAGCCAAAGACGAGAACCAATCGCCTCAGAGCGGAGAAGGGGAGAGGACATTCCTGCCTGCTAATGGGGGATAAAACTGACAAACTTGGAGTGAAATATTCCACCATCATTAACATGTTAGGGGGCTCTAATCGCCGCACCTGAACCTTTGTGATCCACAAAGCACAGACACGGAGAAGGAGAAGGTTACAGAAAGCCGGAGCTCTCAGGTTGAAGTTTTCCACCCATTCCTGTGGATGGCCAAATTCGATTCCTTAAAGGTGTACCTCTCTCAGGTATTTCCTGGTGCTGCAATCCAAGCATTAACTTATTAGCCCAACGACTCTGCTTTAAAGGTTTGGATCAGCTTTCATTTAGCCACCAGGTCTGGCAGACAAACAGCGCTCCTTTCACTTTCCGATGCCACTGGAGCAACTTGAGATGTCATTTTATTATAGTCGTTTGCATTGTAGTCCAAAGTAATTTTTGCATTTGCTTTGCAGTCTCTGTGGCTGACTATCAGCTAAATATTTGAGGCAGATTTATTAGCATCAGGTTTCATGGATGAGAGGGGAGGAATACTTTCAGCTGTACATGGACCTCGATTTTTTAGAAAATAATCGTCTAGATCTACTCACTGAGCTCCTGCTGCATAAATCTGAGCAGATGTTGACCTGCTTTTAGATGTTTTCAGTTTGCCGTACCTGCAGTACTTTTCCACATCCTGGGAGAACAGGGGTCTCGGTTCATAATCGCAAGTAAAATTTTCCAAAATGAATCCATAACTGCAGCAGATGGTTGGTGCCTGTTACAGGTCTGCTGTGAGGCTGCAGCCAGTGTGATATCTGAAATAATTAAACATTTAAGATGTTGCCGTCATCAGGCAAACGTGACATGTTTCCAGTTTTCTTATATGCAATCCACTGACATGATGTGTTACACCAAAAGTAAGAATGGATATTTCCATTTTTTTAATAGTCGCTTTTGCAAAAGACTGTAAAATTATTCAGTTTTAGTTTCATCATTTATTGTCCAGGACCATGCACAAAATATTGATCACATAGGAGAAAAGCTCCCCTTTATATGTACCAGATTAAGCTACTTAGTTGGGACAGGTACACACAGTATTAAACAAACCATAAAATAAAAATAGATCAATGAAAATAAACCTGAAAACAAATAGTTCAATAATGTATATTTGTGGTCTTTTTTTCTTTACTATACAGGGTATTTAAATGAATTTATTTTACGTTAGACGTTCTCTGATTTACGACAATTATAACAGTTAAAAAGCAGAAAGTATTTTATTAATTAATTAAGATTTAACGTGAATCTCCATTTTATTTCTACTACTATATACACTCACAGGCCACTTTGTGAAGTACCCCTGGATCGGACCCCCTTTTGCCTTTAGACTTGATTCTTCATGGCAAAGATTCAACAGGTTGCTGGAAACATTCCTCCGATTTTGATCAATGCTGACTTGATAGCATCACACAGTTTGTGCAGATTTGTCGGCTGCACATCCGTGATGTGAATCTCTCGTTCCACTACATCCGAAAGCTTCTCCGTTTGATTGAGATCTGGTGACTTGGGAGGCCGGCTGAGTCCAGTGAAGAAACCAGTTTGAGCTTTGTGATATGACTCATTGTCCTGCTGGAAGCAGACATCAGACCATGTGGACACGGTCAGCAACAATACTGAGGTAGTATCTGGGGTTCAAACAACAGGTACTAAAACTTTGACTATAAAATATCTTCCACAGCATTACACTGGCAGCCTGAACAGGACAGGATGGATCCATGGCAAACTCTGACTCTACCATCTGAATGTCCCATCAGAAATTGGAAAAAAAAAAAAAAAATCTGCAACATTTTTCCAATTACTGTTGTCCAATTTTGGTGAGCCCGTGTGAACTATAGCTTCAGTTTCCTGTTCTTAGCTGACAGGAGTGGCACCTGGTGTGGTTTCCTGCTGCTGTAGCCCATCTGCTTCAAGGTTTGACATGCTGTGCATTCATGCTCTTCTGCACCTTGGCTGTAAAGAGTGGTTACTTGAGTCAGTATTGTTTTCCTATCAGCTCAAAACAGCCTAGCCATTCACCTCTGACCTCTGCCATCAGTGAGACATTTTCAGCCAGAGAACTGCTGCTCACCAGATAGTTTCTCTTTTTTGGACCATTCTCTGAAAACACTAAAGATGGTGTTTAACTTCAACAGATCATCTTGATCATTTCTACCTGGCTAAATGCACTGAGTCGCTGCCACATGATTGGCTGATGAGATATTTGCAGTAATAAAAAGCTTAACATATGTACCCAATAAAGTGGCCATGACAGTATAGTTTTTGAAAAGGGTGATATTAGAACTGGTGCTGATCTGTACTCATCTTTTACTATAACAGTAAAAACAAAGCAGAAATCCCAAGTAGTAAATCTCACATTAAAACTTTTTTATTTTAAAAATTATGAGAGATGGTGCGTAAAATTAGCAGTGGACAATTATTGTTTGCAATATTAATCGTGTTTAAGGTGTCCAAAGCTGTGGATAAAGGTGGAGGAGTAAGGTATAGATTTACTCCAAAATGTAGAGTAAAGCAAGAGGAAGTACAACAAAAAGTGATTAACCTACTTTAGTGATGCACAGAGAAGACTGAAACGACCCAGCAGACGGTTAAAAAGCCAAAACAGTTTTCTGGTTTTGTGAATGAAGCTCGGTGTGCTGGAAAAAGGTTGTGCAACGTGTTTTTGACTTTCTTTAAAGCAGTTTGGGACTTTTCACACTGGGTGGTACAGGACCTCTGGGCTCTGGCAGGACACGCTGCACCACCTTGACCTCAGCGCTGGCATCTGAATCTGACAGGCAGAACAGAAAACTCGATCCAGGACAACAACAACAACGTAAACTGCCTCTCGTCTCCCTTCTTTCCCTCCTGCGCGTGCCTGCTGGTGGGTAGCTGTTCAGTTTGTGGAGCAGAGAGCTGTGGAAAGATGGCGGTTTCACACAGCTGTCAACTGGAATAGAAGTAACTGTTGGGTTTGAGCAGAGGGGATCCTCTCAGGCTGTGGCAGGGGTAAGGGGGCTCACTCACTCCCACTGCTGCCTCTCTGCACTGGGAGTGGTCTTTCCTCTACTGGGGATTAGGCCAGGCCGACTGGCACTGAATATAATGCTCTCCCATTCAGCCACTCCTCTCACAAGACATAAAAGTTAACAGGTGTTTAATGTCAGAAGTGTTTCATACAAGAGTCATAGAAATAGTCAGCGACAGACAGCAGGGAGGGGTGGTGACTTACAGTCTTTATGGGTTTTTTTTTTAATGCTTTTGCAGTATTGAAATGGCCTCTGTGGCTGAGCTGAAATTTGGATCAGTTTTGGCATCTGAAGCTGCAACAAATACACACCGGAGTGCAGAAATATTACTAATATTTTGTTTTCTTTCCTACATTTTGGGGTCAAATGGATTGTTTCCAGTATGTCAGCACTGTGTGAAGTTTAAAAAAACACCACATGTTTTTACTAAACTAACTGACGCTTAGCTTTACTGTGACAAGTAGATAGATTGTAGGTCTTTTTTTCTCTAGTGCTGTGATGACTGGGGTTTGCTTCCAGAGTACATTAAGAAAGGAAAACAAAAAGGTCACTCAGGCACTCAGGGAGCTTGTCCTACTCTGAGGTTCATGCCCTATCAGTATCTGATCTACACTATAATTTAATAGGTTCTTAATTTGCCCATTCTCCATCCCTCTTTTTGGTTTCCTGAAATCCAGTCCTTGTATTTTTTCTTCTTCTTGTTGGCAGCTGAAACCATACTGCTCCCGTGCGCTGGCAGAAGAAAACAAAAACTCTGCTACAAGCTGAAAAACCTCAGAGAAGATGCTACATCGTTACACTGCGTATGTTAAAGCATTACAATACCTCCAAACAACACAGAACAAGCACATTATATTTGTTTATAAGATGTTACCAGGCAAAGCTGTGCCTCACCTGGACTATGTGCAGAGTAGGTGTGCAAGTACGGATGGGAGGAAATTAACTAGTTACTAACTTGTGTTTATTTTTCCTGATTCCAGCTTCTCAGGTTTTTGAACTGCTGGGTAAGCCGCTACATTATATTGTCAAAAGTATTCACTCGTCTGCCTTCACACAAATATGAACTTGCGTGACATCCAATTCTGAATCCATAGATTTGCACCTATGACAGCTTCAGCTCGTCTGGGAAGGCTTTACAGAAGTTTTAGGAGTGTGTTTATGGGAATTGTTGACCATTCTTCCAGAAGCGCATTTGTGAGGTCAGACACTGATGTTGGATGAGAAGGCCCTGCAGTCTCTGCTCTAATTCATCCAAAAGGTGTTCTGTCGGGTTGAGGTAGTAGTGAGGAAATTTCAGGACGGGACTTGTTGCACAGGTATCAACCTATCACGGTACTGCGCTGGAATTCATGGAGCTTCTGGGAGCGACCACTTCTTTCACAAATGTTTGTAGCGGCAGTCTGCATGCCTATGTGACCATGGAAGTGATTGGAACACCTGAATTCAATGGTTTTGATGGGTGAGTGAATACTTTTGGTAATACAGTGTATGTCAAGCAACATGAAAAGCTACTTTGCATTGTATGAAAGAATATTCAGCAGATTAATTAATAATGACGGAGGATGTGTTGTAGCCTACTTTATTTATCAGATTGTATAAACAACAGCTGATACCTGTTTCCAGTATGTAAATGCTTTACCAGACTTATCAGGGCACTGTTTATTCAAAATGTTTCTACTAATCTCGGTCTTACAAATAAAACGTCAGCAAAAAATAAATCATCAGTATGTGAATTCACACCTTTAATAAAACGGTAGCTTCACCTCCCGTGCTTTGTCTTTGACGTCAACAATTTGGCAAGTCCTGAACGAGCATCTTATCTAAGATTCACGGGAATTTCCTCCAGTGAAAACTGTTTTTCTGACTATTTGTTTCCCCTAACACAGTTACTGCAGTTCCATCCCTCACTGTGTGGGTTTGATTTAATCAGATTTGAAATTACATTTCTTCTGATGCTACGAAGCAGAACTTTTAAACTATGATCTTGTTGATATTCTACATTTGTTTGACCACCAAGAAATCCCATAAAACACCAAAAGCCACACAATTAACTGAGCTTGATTCCAACATTTTCTGCACATTCAGAACTTTGCATTGCATCTCTCATTCCTGTAATGTACTCGCATTCATATCACCCCAAAGCCTTTTAGACTACAAGTCTCATTTTAGCAGTGTTATACACACACTTTACCTACCTTGCACTGACAATATAGAATTACCTGTTAACCTAACATGCATGCCTTTGGACTGGAAACCCATGCAGTCCCAGGGAGAACAGGCCACACACAACAGTTCAGACAGTTTATTATCATCTCTGTCAGAGCTGTGGGTGATCAAACACGTGGTTTCATTACTGGACTCTAACATGCAGGTCACTGATTTCTTCTGACCAAAACCTGTAGCTAAAGACTTATTTAGGCTTACTTTTAACTAGTAGATATTATATTTGTGTCTTTTTATTTGTTTATTGTTGTCTGGAAAAATAATAAATACATTTTACTTATTTGATTGCGACAGTGCTAACCACACCGCCACCGTGCTTCATCCAAAAACTATCATTATGAGCTGTATAATGAGTGGATAAAAAAAAAGAGTTACCAACAATCATTTGATTTAATGATTCAATAATTTCTAAAGCAACAAGGCTAATGCTTTCACATGCACACAGTCACCATATAATTGAGAAAACTATTCTAATCGGTTTAAATTCAATCTCAAAATGACGTAGAGCAAATTTCTTTTTGCTTTCACATGTTGGTGCTATTTGCTTCCCACACTAGAGGTCTGTGTGTGATTAACTATTTCCTCTCCGTGGATCTGAAGTTAAAGAAAAATAGATTCATAGTTTTTTGTCATGCCATGAAAAATCAGTCAGTGCCTCCAACCTTGCTCTCTCAGGATCAGCTGTGCTTTTTGTACAATAACCCTCTAAGTACATATAGGTTGGCTCTGGCTGTTTATACCTGTGATCCCCTTATAACCTTTTAATTTCAGAAGCTACCATGTGACATTTTCAAGGCAGAAAACACATTTAAGCATCAATATCAGAGAACATTTTATGATTCCAGCAGCAAAACTGCATCAATTTAATTACTTAAATTAGTGGAAATAAATAATGCTACCTTGGATTATACTTGTGCTAAAAGGTAAGTAAAACTAGACCTTTTATATAGTGTTACCCCAAATTATGAGAAAACCAAAAAAAAAAAATCCAGGGTACCAGGGTTTCTGTTGCTCTAAATTATAGACATTAACCTGTCGCAGTTTTCTGCTGTGAGATATGCCATGATTTTGGCTTTTACATGGTAGCACGCAAAGTGGGTCTCATGTTTTATGTGTTCTTTAGCCAGGAACATTTCATACGCCTTCATAAGTCCATCTCCTGGGCGTTAAATAAATTGTGAAAAAGATTGAAGTGCTAAATTTCAGTCCAAGTGCCTGTACCTGAAATTGAAGTAAAATTTTGCTTACATTCAAGTTCTTGTACAAAAGAAAAGCTGATTCTGGGGGGGGGTCGGTGCACAGTTTTTTGTTTCCATGGCATGCTTTCTACAATATCTTGTCCACAAAGTTTTGAGTTCCTCCATTTCGCTGTTATTCATCCTCGTGATTGATTGTCTTTATGTTGTGAACTGCTTGTCAGACATTTGAACAGTTTAATATAATATCATATATCATATATGCGTTAATAACTATCATGCTTTTGTTCTCTAAGTTGTAAACAGCACCCAGAGAGGAGGTAAATGCAAAGTATAAGTGAACCGGTAGGTGCAGCTGCAGTCTGAAAAAGTCCCATAATATCTCAAGAATTTCTAAATGGTCCTTGACGTTTTCATAACTACATCAATTGTATGTTCAAAAGTGGTATTTTGCATGTGACAGGAAACCACTGAAAGGGGTTCACAGCTTTGAAGGACATCTTTATTTAGGCGTGAGCGGAGGAGAAAGGAGACGGTCACTGAGCCCTGAGGAGGCAGCGAAAAGGCCCTTCAAACCTGAGAAGCCTTTCATGATGTGCTTGAGCTGCATGCATTATCTGTTGCATGCCAGGGGTGGATGGGAGCTCGTTTGTCAGCACAGCAGAGCCGAAAATAAACTATAAATCACGTCTGCACTATCTACACACATTAATTGGAGTGTAACAGCGGGCTATCCCCCCACTTCTGCCCCGGTGTCTGCAGTATTGTAGCCTAGAAGTTTTGAACAGCTTCCAAGAGGTGGAGGAACTTTTTTTTTTTGCTTGTCTCTTGGTTCCATTTACTGTATTAAGTGTCCCCAGGGCTCTTCCATTTAGTGCTCCATCGCATGCAAGGATAATTTTTCTTTGGGAAAGTGGGTTCAGTTGTAACTTAGGGGACTAAAAGCATACTTAAAGCTGGCAGTAACCCCTCCCCCCCCCTCTGTCCCTTTCCTACCACTTTCCAATGTTGAGGTTGATTAAGGGTGCTATCACGGTGGACCTGATATTTGGTGGGAAATCTAGAGGGTGTTTGGGAGCATTTACTGCAAATGACTCTTGGCAGTGCCCTCTCATGTATTGCTCCATCTGAACACAATTTGGCAGCTCTAAGGAGGGGGCGTGGGGGCATGGCGTGCTGCGAGCCTCCTCCTTCATACCAGCGCATGAGGGAAAAAAAGAAAAAATCAAGACCTGTCATAAACACATCCTGCGGAGGAGGGGAAACAGAGATGTTACCACAGCAACTGGTATGTTACTGCATGGTGCAGGATTTCTGTTTAAAACATGAGATTAAATTCAAAGAACAGGCAGGATGGTGGTGGTGAATTAACAGCCTAATATGCTGTGAAAGTTTATTTCTGTACTGGAAAGAATGCAGGAATTTCACTGGAGGGGAGCTGCATTAATTAACTGTGTCAATGTAGAAAAAAACAGACTGAATATACCTTTTCCAGACATGGTCATCTCATCTTTTTAACGTTAGCATTTTCTAAGGTAGGCAGTTTCTTATTTTCGCCAGCAGAGGGGGCCATCCTGTGCCAAAAGCAGCCCTTTAAGCTTCATGTTGACCGTGAACAGACAAAGCCTGGGGTGTTGGCAAAGAGTGAAATGCCTTTTAAATGCAAAATTGAAGTTAGTTTTTTTTTTTTTTAAATTTGGTTTGATCTTTTTTCATATGTTATCCAAAAACATAGTTTAAAAAATTCTATTAATTATTTAAGTATTAAAGCAAAACGCCCTTCAAATTGACAAGTTTCAGCTTCTCAAATGTGATGATTGGTTGCCTTTCTGTTTTAAACTGAATAGTGTTGAGGTTTGAATTGCTGGCTGGACGAAAAGAAGCAGCATCCTGTTCTTATCTTTGTCTCAGAGTACATGTAATACCTCGTTTTTTGGCTTATTCCCCCTGTTTTTAAGTGCAGATGGCCAAAAGTTGTTGTTTTTTTCACTTATGAAATTCACAATCCTTCTATGCTTTGATAAATAAAATACATTTTGCTTAGAGTTGTTCACAGTTTTACACATAATACCCCAGTTCATGCTAAAAAAGTACAGTAAAAATCATTTTCTGTATCTATAGATCGGACTTAGGATTTCAGGATCAGGTCTATGTGTACCTTTTGAATGGTGAAAAAGATGCATATTTGTGCAGTTCTTTTTCAGTTTTAAGGTGCAAATACAAACATTTTTAATTGACTTTTTTTAATTTATTATTTTACTCTAAAATTTCAGGGTTAAACATAAGAATTTAATCCAATCTGACATGTTTCGCTCAGTTTCTGTCATTTGTATTGGAAGCAATGTGGTGGAGCACTTAGCATTGTCACCTGACAGTAAGAAGGTTCTGGGTTTGAACTTCCCTGGGGTCTTTGTTCTCCGTGAGCGTTTTGGTTTCTCTGGTTTCCTGACACAACCCGAATACGTGCTTGTCAGGTTAATCTGTGATTATGAGTTTGCCTTAGGTGCAGGTGTTGAGACACGCACGAACAAAAAAAGATTTAAGTGGTTAGCCTGAGTAGAAAAGTGCTCATACAAATGCCAGTCCATATTCAAGTGCATGAATAATTAATAATCAAAAGTACATAAATTAATTGAATGTGTACCTCTAAAATCAAGTTTATGCCTTATTTTAAAAAGTCATGTTTTTGCACTATTATAGAAAGCACAGAATTGCCAGAAGAAATCTAAGACTGGTCTCCACAAGCTGTGAAGAGTACAAAGGTATTACCTTAGAAGGGTACCACCATACTGTCTTATTAAGATATTTAAGGATACAACAAGACAATAACGTCTTTTATTTTAGGAGGAAGAGTGTTAGGGGGAAAATCTATTATCTATTAAGTCTATTAAAATATTATATTTATATTAGAAACTATTAAAATGCTATAACTGTGTCATATGGTTATATCTCCAGCAAAATAATTAGGTAAGTCATTTTCCAAGTATTGTATTTAAATACAGTTATTAGGGACAACTACGTCATCTGGGTATTTTATGATACATATTATTTTATTACCAAAACAAGAGATTACAAAACCTAAACGAAACAGAAACCGACTTAATCATAAAATAAGAAGGTTACATAAGAATGTTACAGAATAAACTACTGAGAAAGATTCGTACTGAAATATTGTTGTAATCGATTAGAAAATATGACGCTAATGGGATTATTCTGTATATCATTCATTAAAAAGTGCTCAAATATCGGCATTTACAGGTAATAATGTAACATTTCATCATCACACCATCATGGCCTGAAATGGCAGATTTTTAGGAGCCCATCACACTTAAAAGAAAAAGATATAAAGAAAAGAGAAACGATAATAAGAAAATCATTTTCTGATCGTTCCTTTCGGTGATTTATGGCACATTTTCAAGACTAAATGTAACAAAGGGTGTTGAACGCTGGGGAAAGGGCCTGATTTACCTTACATTGTTATGAGGTATTGATTCCAGTTGTTCGAATGAATCAAATGATCAAATGATCCCTTTTTTGTGAGTCAAATCAGCTGTTTACATTTCCTGCCTCTTACAGCTACTTGCCGCTTATTGCTGTTTCTCGCAGTGTGGTTACCAAAAACACAGAGTAACCCGCGGAGCTCTGCTCGACATCACAGTGATAGGCTGCACACTGGCTGACTCTGCTGGAGAATTGGCAGACTTTTCTATTTATTTTCCATTTTTCCCAGGATGAAGCGCAGTGTACGGGTCAACGAGGCTTGTTTAGGACTAAAGAAAACCGTGTGGTATGAGAAAGAGGGAGAGAGAGAAACTTTCTACAATACAAGAGATTTTTTAAGTGTGTGATGTACCACTCTGTGTGTTGTTGGCCTTGGGTGGAATGAGCAGTTTCTAAAAGAACAAGGGCAGTGTGTGTGAAAATATCCAGATGTGTCGGCGGTTTTGTGCTTTCCCTTTTTTCCAGTTGTGTTTTCATTGCTTGCGGTGATGCAGACTTTCATCCGCAAGGTCACATCCAGCCCTGAGACAATGCCACTTAATGTCATTTAATTCATTTTCACGGGGCAGGGAGATGCGGTTGCACCGAGTGATTTTTAAAAGAAGCTTCAGACGTGCGGCTTCACATATCGTTGAATTTTTGGGGGGAGAGAAACTTCTTTTTGAGATGTGTTCACTGAAAAAAAAGCAAAGCGTGTTTTTAACTTTTCCAATGGCTGGGATGACCCCAAAGACACCAGATGTCAAAAAGTTAAGAGGTATTTTCACTGGCCACTAGATGGTATAATATATGCACGCAACAGGGTTTGGACCAGATGACAGCAGCACTGATAAACTCCACTCAGCTGGGGCGAATTTTCACACTTTTTCTACGTGTTATTCACAGGATGCTGGGTTCGTTTAGCAGAGTTGTGGGTGTATTACAGAGCCGCACCAGCTGCTTTCAGGATGCACACAAAAAAAAAAGCGCTCGCAAGAAAGGGCATATTTAGATTTATCATCCAGCTCAGCATTTAAAGCTAATATTTATTCAGTTCCTCTGATTTTTCAAAACAGAAAGGATGTCCAAAAAGCGTCTGGATCGAGAACACTGACTGAAGCTTGAGCTTTTCTTGATCTTGATTTCACAGTTCAAGATTATTGAACGAAACTTTTCATCTGGTATCTTTTCAAATAATCGATTCTGCGTTTAACTGTAGATTAAAGCCGGCAGCGAAAGTCAAGCGCAGAAAATGAAATGAGTCTCAAAAGCGCAAAGGAAACAAAATATAAATATGTAGTAAAATTAGAAAAAAAGTTTAACAGGTATTCGTGCTAATATAATAATTATAATGATAATAATAATAATAATAATAATAATACGTTTTGTCCCTGTTTATCTTAATTGACGCGATTTCTTACCAGCATTGATAGAATAAACTGAATTAAACACATTAAACAGTTCCATAGACAAATATGACTCAAAAGCAAAGGTTTTAATACCTTTCAGAATGGTTTATTTAGGATCGTGTGAGGTGTCTAGGTCATCTGAAAAAGTCTTATTAATCCTAATAACTATGTCATGTCCATGTTATCCTCTGACCTGAGCGTTTAGACGGCGACGAGGTCATTATGTTAACTATTTAATCCAATTTAGTGGTAAATAAAAACAGCAGAAAAGCGCTGAGATCCGGTTTTTAGGCGAGCGACGTGCAAAACGCCACAAAGGTCAAGATCCGGACCTGCAGCTCAGATGGTTGTCCACTTAAACTTTGAGACTGGGTGGACTATCACACTTGATACCCAGCAACATACTAACGCCTAAAAGTGGTCATACATTCAGTATATCTGATACTTAGAGCGTTTCAACAAAGCTCGGCTTAAAAAAAAGGCAAACGTTCATTTTACGCACAAAATAATTATCCGTAAAAAAGGCGATTTTTAAAAGAGTCACGTATTCTTTTAAATGGAAGTTAAATCAGTTTTGATTCTTAATCATCAGGAAAAGGAATTCATTGTTTAAAGGGCGTTGCACTGAAATCAGTAAAAACAGCCTCTACTGAATCTAATAAGACTTCAGAAATTCAGTACTTGTGAGGTGCCTTTTATTTTTCACTCATAGTCTGCTTATATAGTTGAAGACGTTTGCGGATATGCTGAGGTTTTAACGATTCAAGATGCAGGGTGTAAAGAAGGTGATACATTGTGTTAACTTAATTAAAGGTAGACGGCGTGAATAGCCTGTCACTCGCTGGTCAACCCTGAAGGCAAGAACAATCACATTACGCGCAGGACTCACAGGATTCCCAGACAGATCTGAAGGTTGATGAAGGGTTAAGGTTTTTTTAATGATTACATTTTCTACAAATTCAGTCCTGATGTTGCATTTAAGTGATTTGAGGAAAATCGGAGACAATGCTTACTACTATACAGTTCTGAATGATGTTGCTGGTGAATTATACTATCTTGTGATCTCGGACATTTGCGCATGCAATCCTCATTTTTCTTGCTGCAGGATTGTTTTTATTTTTATTTTTTTTTTTACTTGAGCAACGCAAGAGAATCTGGTCTTTAGCTAAATTAACTATACATTTTGTTACATAATAAAACATTACCAAAAAGCAATCCTATACCCAGGAGTCATACATGCACGGAGATCGTCCTCTTGTTTTGGATGAAGTTTCGGTTAACATAAATGCGTTGGTTGACATTTGCTTCTCAAGCTCTGACCAAAGTAAGTTTTTTTTTCTTCCCCCAGCTGGTTAAAAGCAGCATGACGTCGTTTACAGTGGCCAATCATAAAACGGCTTTCCTCTTCTCTGGGCCAATCGGACGCGAAAAGGACTGCCTGTCAGTCACAGGTGAGGGCGTATGGTGAAAAAATTGGGTGAAAAGAGCTGGAGATTGTAGTGAGCCCGGGTTGATGGTAGAGCTATGCAGCGGAGCAGCATCGCTTCTGCGGATGTAGCAGAAACTTTTTACGGCTTCTCCCGAGGGATGCGACTAGAAACCAACACTGGAGGGGAAAAGTTAAGAGCCAGCAGCGATCGACGGAGGGAGTAAAATAAAATGTGGATGAACTGACATTTACTCTACTATCTGGGCCGGGTAATTACTGAACCTGAAGTCAGAGCAATCTTCGCTTCTTTGAAAAATGGCCGTTCGTGGCAACTCGCTGATGCCTTTCTCAATCCAAGCCATCCTGAACAAAAAAGACGACAGTCGACACTTGCCAGATTTGGACATGTGCTTCTCAAAGACTGCCTGCTGGAAAATATTTGGAGAGATGGACGGCGGATCGAGGAGAAACGAGAGTGAAGCTTGTGAGCCGACCGACCAGAAGAGCTACGACTCGGATTCGGGACTCAGTGAGGACAACGACAGCAAGACTCCAGCCCCATGTAAATCAGAGAAAGACGGAGACCCTGCGTCGGATGTGCCGGAGGAAAGCCTGCAGGAGGAGACGGACCACGAGTCTGCAGCTGCGGAAAACTCCAAGAGTGACACGGAGCCCGGTAATGGCACGGGTAAGTAGGCCAGAAAGATCAGAACGACACTATAACTCAGGGGGGAAAGCGTGACTGGTTTAAGTACAACAATAAGACTCCGCGAAACTCTTCGCTTTAATACAGAGTTCAGTCTGAAAGAGCCGAGTGCTCTTTTAATTTAGATGTTTACACTGCTGTTACAGCTGTGTGGAATCATAAGAAGTGCTGCGAGGTGTTATTGCAGGGCATAGGCCCTATTTTCAAAACTTCTTCACATCCTGATAGCTTTTATGCACCAAGTCCTCTCGTTACGCATGAGTATATATGCATACCTGGCTTAATTTTAGACTTTGTCACGATAACGTTGATGATTTGGCACGTTTATGTTTTGACTAACGATACAATCGACCAGCAACACACAGCTGGTTTAGTGTCAGGAGTAATGATCTTAAATGAAATTTTAAATGAGGCCTAAATGAAAATCGACCTTTTTTGTTTAATCTAAAATAAAAAATAAAAGTAAACGCAGATTGTTTTTAATAAAAAGTGAAAATAAGCACACCTTCGTATAAGTTTGCACATTTCTCTAAGTTTAATTTTTCGCCTTTTCGTTTCACTGATTCAAAACTCAAAGCAACCATGAAATAATCGACAAGTATGAACTTAATGACCCTAAATGTGAGACAAATAAGAGATTCAAATGCATCGTCCATCTGTGTGCCCTCCTCTTCCAGATTCCAGCAACCTGGACGAGAAGAGTCTGGATCAACCTAAACAGCGGAAAAAGCGCTCCAGAGCTGCCTTCTCTCACGCTCAGGTCTTCGAGCTGGAGCGCCGTTTCAATCACCAGCGGTACCTTTCCGGGCCGGAGCGGGCGGACCTGGCGGCCTCCCTGAAGCTCACAGAGACTCAGGTGAAGATCTGGTTCCAGAACCGCCGGTACAAGACGAAACGCCGCCAGATGGCCGCCGATCTTATGGCTTCAACCCCAGCAGCCAAGAAGGTAGCGGTGAAAGTTTTGGTGCGGGACGACCAGAGACAGTACAGCCCGGGAGAGATCTTGCGGCCCCCGCTGCTCTCCCTGCAACCGTCCTACTATTACCCCTACGCCTACTGCCTCCCTGCATGGACGCTCTCTGCGTGTGCGGGGAACCAGTGAAAACTCGGTGACTGTATTTATTCATTTTTATTATTTTTGCTCCCAGGAAGCCCAAATAGCTTTACTTCTGACAAGAGGAAGAGGCCTGAGGGGACTGCTCAACGTCTCTGATTGAATTTCCTCACCATGTTGTCCAGGCAAGACAGCAAAAACTTTTCATGGCTTTTCACATCCTGAAATACTTTAAAGCGACTCCTTCATGTATGTAGTAAGGTTTTTCCCCCCTCCAGGGACCCGTTAAAGAAACAGTTTCTCATGATTTAGACCCTAAAATCATAAGCGGAGAGACAGGACCTCCTAAAAATGTCACTATGTTATCCTCTGAGGAGTGACACAGCAATAATATTAAAGTATTTGTGTCTTTGCTTGGACTCCCTCAAGGACCTCTGAAGCCCCCGGAACCTGTTCTGGAAACCGGAGGCCTGAGCAGACTGAAAATGTCACCTTATGTTGATTTATATTTTACATGCGCCTTCCTACCTCTGCAGTGATTGGAAATAGGCATATTCCATTAACTTCTCAAACAGCTGTCTCTGTTGCAGGTTGTGTATTTTTTTTTTCTCTTGCTGTGTTTGTAAAGGTAAGATAATTCAGCACTTTTGAGCATATACGTTACTTTATTTCAATGCATTATAGTGTGGTTGGCTGTTAGACTGAAAAGAGGCGGTTTGTTGAGTTACTGGCCTATAGCAGGAAGCAGGCTAAAACAAGCCGACCTCTTATTAAAATGTACATGTTTTATTTGTGTTAAGTGACTGTTTAGATCGAAAAACATTAAAACATATCAGGCATTACTTTCATTGGGATGCAATTTTATTTTTTAAGGGTTACGTTTAATATTGGAACATTAAATCTAAATATCCACAAAGCAATCAAAATTTTACCAATAATTAAAACAATTTAACCCTTTTTTGTCCGACAAACACAAATAAGCTCTCTTTCACTCTTTTTAACCTAATGACCAAAAAGAAAATAAATGCACAAACGCCCCCCATTGAATTATTGTTGATATTAATTGTAAGCTTTTCTAGAAATTTCAGAATAGTTACAGGTCCAGGTACAATACTGTACTGCGCCCCCCCTTTTTGTGTTTTATTTTATTTTATATATATATATATATATATATATATATATATATATATATATATATATATATATATATATATATATATATATATTTTATCGCCAAAAGCTCCCTCGAAGCTTAAAAATAATCATAAATTGTCGTTAAATCGGATTAACGTGGATCTGAACTTATACCAATAATTAAATTAATTAATTGAAAAGGTGGCTTTTCTGTGCTTTGAGATCTGAAAACGATTGAAACACGGATAATATCCTACTAAATCAACAGTGGACACACACACGCACACAAACACATACACAGAGACGCAGTAAAACAAAAATTAAATATAGTTTTTTATAAAAATCTAGTCTATTTAATTTCAGTTAAATTATTATTTATACACCTACCACTGTAAACATTATTTTGCTTAAATTGTGTGTCTCGTTTCACTTTCCTCCTGTTTACTATGGTGTTACTGTCAGACACTGAGACCTTGTAGATGTCATCTGGGCCACTATGGCTTTCTTCCTAAACACACCTGTCAGACAGTGATGAATGGCTGTGTAATTCCCGGACAGGGCAAACTGACAGCTACCTTTAGGGCCGTATGTCAACACGAGGAGAGGAGTATTCTGGGGTTAAGGAGGCCGATGTCACTGCTGTTAGAGAATAAAAAGGGGGGTTCTCATTTGCGGCTGTTAGCAGATAGAAGACAATATCTTAAAAGAAAAAAAATGAAACAAAACACGAAGCTTCGCTAACTTCCGGCTGAATAGTGCAACTGAAATATGAGGGGAGTCGTACAAGCTGTTATTTTGTATCCAATAACGGCCTAAGTGTTAAGTCAGGGTCAACAGGGAGCTGTCGTACATTAAACATCCATCTCTTACCTTTCAAAATACTTCCATTACTTACGGACACTAACGCAGCCGTCATGAGGTGTATCATGAGGTGTTGGCTGTTGGACAGGAAGATCAGCGTGGATGATTAAAGATACACTGAACATCCAAGTTATCGCGTGGGACACATGGACGCGGAAAGGAATCAAGACCGTGAACCCTGCAGACTCGGTTTATTGGGACACAAGTTAGAAAACGCAACGCGTTTTACGCACGAACAAATGGGTCTATGTAGTGTCTCAGTTGATCAGTGCACCATTCTTTTTAACCCTATATAGTAAGACATGCCCACTCACGAAAGGCGCCAGTATGTCCTCAAATCTAATCTACTTGATGCAGGTATACTTGTCACCCGAGGCCATTGCCAGCAGCGGTGATGCTGCTCATTGGCTCCTTTGGAGCTTGAAGGACAGAGAGGGATATTGGGGAGTGGACCGTCCCACATTGCTTCCTTTCATACCTGCATGTGGAGATATCTGATATAGAGGGACATATCGCGGCTCTTTTTCCTTTTAACCTCTGCTACTTGAAATGCAAACACCCCCATCGGTGTACATTAGACCCATTCCAACTACTCCCCATTATTTCCCCATAGCTGTATACGTTGCAATATCATTGTTTTGTTTTTGTAGTTTTGCAGTTAGGATTCGACTTTTACAGCAAATATTCTCTACAGTTTCCCCTAAGCAAACAAATGTATTAATATGTTAAAATCAGAATTTAAATTTTATTTCGATTTTACGCACAAGCAGCAGCTTCTCTTCTTTAAAAGGTTATCGTGAAAAAGTAATATTTTTAACTACAAAAAAGGAGATGTAGTTTCGAACGCTTAATCGAATAGTTTTCTGGAGTAGCAGGACTTCGGATTATGACCAAGATAATTCCAAACCAGCCACTTTATTTCATCTATTTTTGGTCGTTCTGTGAAAAATAATTTCCATTTCTTTTTCCAAACCTGGCTTTAATTGATCTGGAAGTCACGGAGAATTCCATCATCTTTTCTAGATTTTTGTACAGAGCAGAAATTAATTAGATTTTCACTGGAACGCCGCACCTATTATTCCATATTGAGTTACAGTACCGATGACAGAAAACTGACAGTAATTAGACAATGTTTCCACCTTATAAAGGATCAGTAAAAGATCATCAAAGGGTGGATTTAAGTTTGTGATTATAAAGACTTATCCCATATTACCCAATCTAACTTTAGTCTGCTTTTGAGTCTTTTTCCGCGTGAAGTACAGAAGGAAGAAAAAGTAAATGAGATAATAAAATCCCCCTGTGTATTCTCAAAGTCACTTAGCGCATCGTTGAATGTTTAAATGTCACCATAACACACGATTTAAACAATCACTTTTGTCAAATCTTTTCCCCCCCCGTGAAACAAGTCAAACTGTGAACAATCAGTCACGGCTTCATTTACTTCAAGATATTTTTTAACATCGTATACTAGAACATTATATAACGGTTATAGGCCTCAGCAGGAATGTTTAATCTGCCTGTGTGTGTGTGTGTCTGTGTGATTTAAAATAATAATATACTCTCATATTGGATTTGGATTTTTAAGAAATTAATCAGATGATCTTGTTTTGTTGCCACATGTTTCAAATACCCGCCCTTTTTATTAGGCTACTACTATTTTTTTGCTTTTTATTTTTTTTCATACAAAGAAAAAATGGGAAAAAATGTCTCAAACCACACAATTCCAGGCACTCAACGTAGCGCTTTGAACAACCACCTATCCCGAGTGCCTGAACTTGGATGTTTTATGCTGTTTTTCGGTCACAATACTTTCCATTTTTCTTTTTTCGCCGATGGTTCGAGGGACACCAAGTAGCGTTCTATTTTTCTTTTTTTTGCATGTTGAATAGTGCTTTAACAGTTATTATTTTTGCATGAACTTTAATCCCCATGTTTTAAGTACTAACGCTGCAACTCTATATTCAACATGCCAGTTTTGCCACAGCAGATTTTTCACGACATTGATGATTTTACCACATAATGATCACAAGCCAGCAATCACCGGAAATTTCCAAAGACATACTGATCTTTGTATTTCCGTGTTTTTAAGCATTTTCTTTGAAGAGTCCGGCTTTACAGTAATCCTGACATACAAAAGATCCGAGACCTTCTTCAAGCCCATTCACTCTGCAACTTTAAATTCTTTGCAGATCAAACACACAGCAGAATGAACTTGCAATGCAAAATAAACAGTGAAATTCAAAGTAGCTCTCTGGATGTTTTTTTTTTTTTTTTTTTCCAAACTGCCGTTTCTTCGCCGTCCTCAAATTGTGCGTCTCTTCTTACAAAACCCTTTTTTAAAAACAATTAGACAATATTTTTCTCTGTAGCTTTCTGTCTCGCCAAGGAAGCTGTCAATCACACCCTTATAAGGATTTTAGGATATACCGAGCTGCCATTCACTGTCACTTGCTTCAAAGTGGCCCAGGTGCAGATTCCTCTTTATCCCCTATTCCCAGTGGCATCCTTCCCCTGCACTGAAAAGACAATGTGAAAGACGAGGACTGCAAAAACGTTAAAAATAATACAGAGGACATTTTCAAGAAAACATACAAAAACAGTTGATAGAAGATGTTAGTTGTGACAAAGACCAATCACGTTTTTTTTCTTCCATACAGTAAATGTAACTTGGTCATTTATATTAAGTTACACTGTGCGCATCTAGCTCCAGCAGTCATGGGGGAAAAAACAAAAAACTATGCAGTGAGATATCTGGGACATAGCTGTAATTCCATAGTTTGTAGATTATAGGTTTCAATGGTAAAATTGTAGGCTATAAAATAATTTGTGTGTCTCCCCATGGTTGACAGATTTAGCTTTAATATCCACACAATGGTTTAAGAAATTCTTGTAATTCTTCTGTTTATTTTGTTGAGTAACTAATGGTGCATATTTGTAAACTGAATAAAAAAGGTTAGGAATGAAGCCTAAAGAGTTCATGTAAAACAATAATGAATCATATTTCTTTGAATACCTAACAGAATTACTATTTTCTTGGGGTTTTTTCAGTGTCAATGATTGGAGTAAAGATATAATTTACATTCAACTGGTAAAAAATTTGAATTGTGTAATGTTAAAAAAAAGACATATCTGTCTATCTATGAAGAGCAGACTGCTGAAATGTAGTTATTAATACAGATAAGTGTTTATCATCAAAAAACAAAATGATACATATTGAAAAGAAAAGCGAGTAAGGTGGTTCTATAACTTTAAATAGTCCTTTCCAGCCTTTGTACCGTTACAGCTGTTATAATTAGTCATCACAATCTGCACTCCAAGAATCCCCTTTACTGTTTGACATGTGAGATGTGATCAGGCATTAAATGGCAACTTCATGAAAAGTCTGTTCTAAATCTTTTGTGGTAGAGATGATATAGATATTGGTTTATAGCCAACATTTTATTAACCCTATTAAAACTAATATTATGGTGCTCAATAGACCTATGTCTGCTATTTTGTTTGTTTGAAGTGTAGGTCTTTATCAGTACTCAGTCAATGGGAATTTCCAGACAATGCATAAAGTACACACAGATATGAATGAAAAGACGCTCCAGCTTAGTGGTGGAAGTATTGAGACTGACTGAAAGAAGCAATCCAGAACAAAGCTTTTCAGGAGAACTCATTATAAATAAAAGGTCTTCATTCAAAACTTGACTTAAGGCTATAATAAGCTGTAAAAGTCAACATACTTAAAGAATGGCTGCTTTCATGTTACTGTATTGCTAATGTATGATCATTTCAATGAGTGGTTGAGCTGGAGCTTTTTAGGCACCTAGGCTATTTGACGGTGTGTCGTATTGCATTGTATCATATTTCAAAAGATAATTATATGTTTGTGCACAACATTATTATTAATGATCGAGTTAAAGCAGTGGAACAAATAACCCAATATTTGAAAAGGCAATGTGACATACAAAGAAGCTGACAATGGAAGTACTAAAAGTACATGAAAATAGTACCTTAGCATAGTATATGGAGCTCTAAATGTCTGGACTCTAACCTTTCATCTGTATAATATAGGCATCTCAGACACAAAACACAGGAGCTCCACCCACCTGGTTTTCAAACCTTCTGTTTGTGAGAGGCAGCAAATCAGAAGAATGTAACTATAAAGGACAGTGAAGAGCTAAGATGATTTGTTTATTTTGAACTGTGGCTCAAGCAAAGCTATTCTCACAGAAAAAAAAAGAAAATATTTAGTTTGAAATTCATTTTGTAGGTCCCATTTAAATACTGCAGTACCACTTTCTATTTTTAAAAGGAAATAATGTACTTTGTACTCAGCTACATTATTTCAAAAGCATGAATTTCTTATTATTATTTAATATTTGACTGAAGTAAAATGACAATAACATGTATATTCTAACATTTGGCAGCTATCTTGAAACACACAGGCAACACCTTGAGGCAACTATTGTTGTGAATTGGCAATACATAAATAAAATTGAATTGAATCACCAGTAAAATCTGAAAAATATGAATACAGCAACAAAATATAGTTTTAAAAATCCTGTTTCCTCTGGAAAATATACTTCTACTACCGTATTTACGCTTGCATAATTCTTTCTTTTAATGTCACTTATAATAAACATATTTTACTTTAGGTGTCTTCGGAAGACAATACATTTGTACTTTTACTTAAGTTGGGTTGCTTCTTTTAGTCCTTGATATAATTTTTGAATTCCCAAATCCCTCTCACCTCCTGACTAGTCTTCGTCTCCCCTTGTGCCACTTTGTTTAATCTTTACATCATATTTTAAATGCACAGTATAATTCAGGTCAATTTTGACCCAGACTAGGTATTCACTCATAATAAGTGTCTATAGCAAATTTTGAACTTAGAGTTAATTTACCATTTACAATTTAAAAATAGAAATGAATAAATGAATAAATGGAGTAATCCTTACTTAATTTTTCAGAGTGCAGAGAAGGTTTTTTTTTTTTTTTTTTTTTTTTTTTTTAGGTTTTACAGCACTCATTTTTGGAGAGAAACACATTTATAATTTACTATATTTTAATCATCCATCCATCTTATTTTCACTGCTCATATGGGTTCAGATTGTGAGGGCAACAGTCTAAGCTGAGAAGCCCAAACTGCCCTCACCCTGGCCAGCTTTTCTAGCTTATCCATTATAAAAACCAAGCTGTTCCCAGACAAGCCAAGACATAATTCCTCCAGTGAGTCCTGGGTCTCCTCCTGGTAGGACATGCCCGAAATGCCTTACCTAGGAAGGGACCAAGAGGCATCCTAATTAGTCAGATGTCTGAACCACCTCAACTGGCTTTTTGCAATATGGAGGAGCAACAGCTCTACTTAAAGTCCTTCTCAAATGAACGAGCTCCTCACTGTCCAAGGTACTACGCTTCAAAGGAAACTCATTTCTCAACTGATTTATATCAAGAAGCTCTTTCTTTTGATCACCACCCAGAGCTCATGACCACAGGTGAGGGTAGTAACGTAGACTGACCTGAAGCTCTTTCTTCACCACAACAGATTGGTAAACTGTCCATACCACTGCGGACACTGACTCAGTTCATCTGTCACCCTCCATTCTCCTCTCACTCATGAACAAGATCCTGAGATACTTAAACTCCTCCACTGGGAGCAGGAACTTGTCTCAGAGTGGGCACTCCACAGGTTTTCTGGCTAAGAAACATGGTCTCAGACTTGTAGGTGCTTACTGTCATTCCCACCACTTCATTCTTGGTCATAAACCACTCTAGTACAAGCTGGAGTGGTTGATGAAGCCAACAGAATTATAAATATTCAAAAACATAAAAGTCTATGAACAGAATGGGTACAGGGCAGCCCTCGTGGAGTTCAACACCCACCACAAATGTGTCCAGCTCACTCCTGGCAATACAGACCAAACTCTTGCTGCAGCTATACAGGTACTGAATGGCACATGACAACAGTCAAGATACTCCATACTCTTGAAGCACCCCCTACATGATACTCCATGAGGATCAAGAGCTTGTACAATGTTCTCCAACCAGAATGAAAGCCACATTGTTCTTGCTGCATCCAAGGTATGACAAACAGACAATCAGACCTCTCCAATACCCTTCCTGGGAAGGCCCCTGATCTCCATTTAGTTGAAAGCATACCCTCTCCTTGAACAGGCAAACCACACAACATTGGAATGACACGGCGGCCTGGAATCAGACTACCAGGACCATTGCACCTAACTGCTGTTCAATCCACAAGTTACCGAACCCCTATAGCCCCTCCTGTGGGTGGTGGTTCCACAGAAGAGCAGACCCATATAGCTTCTTTGAGCTAAGCCCAGTCAGACCCCAAGGGCTAAGGCCTGGCCACCAAGTGCACACCCTTTAGCTCCTACTTCAGGACTGGCTCCAGGGTGGGATCCCAGTAAAAAACCAGGGCAGAGTAAACTGGACCTTTGATTTTTTTTTTCCCTCAGTCATCATAGGTTTTTTTTTATTATAACATAACATTATAACATTCTGGAACTGTTGGGAATTCATTATACCACGTATAATCATTACAGCCATTAAGCACTGTCCTCACTTCTGTATCATAAAAGATCAGAGAGAGAGTCTTAGACACACACAAAAAAACATACTTATAGTAACTAGTCTGTGCATTCAAAGCAATTTTACAAAACCTTGCATGCGTGGCATTTGCATGTGTTCCCCACACTTTCTGAAATGGCATCATATGGAGACACACACAGTTCTTGTGACAATGGCAAAGTCTCACTTGAACTCCATCACCGCTGTCTCAACACAGAAAGAAAATAAAAACAACAACAACAACAACAAAAAAACAAGTCACAGACAAGACAGTTTCAATGTGACCTAAAACAAACATTTTTGATTTGAGTCACAGTGGTTGATCTGAAATCCGTATCAACAGATAAAAAATGTGAAGGACCGACACAACAGTATAAAATTAAAAATTATTTGTTTTTTTGTTTATATTCCATCACTTCAGTAAAAGTGCACTTCAGATGCTCTTTGTTACATTTTTCATGTTTTTACACCTGCACTTTAACCCCGTGTTACCACGGCAACGGCAACGCGTCACACACAGGACTCCACCACACACACACGCCGGTGATTCGGTTTCCGGTTCGGGTCTTTCTCCTGCAAAGAAGGGCTTCATGGCGGTAAAGAGGATATTTAAAGACTGAAATGCCAAATCCCGTGGACTGTCTTTCGGTGTCCGGTACTCTCGTTTTAACTGGAAAAATCGGTGCAAGTGGAGTCAGCGGCGCGTGGAGTGGATCGTACTGAGAGCTGCTGCAGCCAGTCAAGTCTTCTTAGCGGAGTCAAAATGGCGTCTGCGTGCCCACTCAGCGCTCGTCTAATCCGTTTGTGATTATTAACGTGACAGCTCCATACATCCACCCTTGACTCGTTTCTACCGTTTCGGTTTCAAGCACTGAGTGCTTTTTAAAAAATATTTTGTAGCGCCATGTCGGACTCTGAGGAGGAGAGCCAGGACAAGCAGCTAAAAATCGTAGTTGTGGGAGACGGAGCGAGTGGGAAGGTGAGACCACCACACAGATACAAACACAAAAACGAACACCTACTCAACGTTAATTAAGAGGTAGTGCTCGAGAAACTGTAACTTGTCCACACTGCACACCGTTTTTGCCTACTCAGTCACTTTCTGCTGACACTGTGCTGGCCATGCAGTAACCATGGCGACCGACGCTACTGCAGCCACGGCTGCTAATTAGCTAACAACAACGACAGAGGTAAATCACAATAACATGAACGTAACCCGGGGCGATTATGATTAAAGCTGACGTTTACACGGTCAAATAAACGCCTCAGTCCACGTGTCACTTTAGGTTTTCAGTCAATTTTGGCCCACTTGTAGCTCTTATTCAGCACCTGTAGGCTAACAGGCTAGCAAAGGACACACAAAATGAAAGCTGACGCTAAAGACAGTCAACATCAGATGATAACAGATGATAATTTATCTTTCGGATTTTTATTTGTCATTTTTAGTTTTTCATATACAACCAGTTTCATACCAAACGGCTAATCTGTAAAGTACAAGTAAATTACAATGACTGATAAAAATCAAATTTCCCCTTCAGCCATTGAGTTGCTACGTTCAGGCTTGTGGATCAGGAAAATGGCAACTGGAATAGTACAGCGACTTTCTACTGAACTGGCCCAACCACAGAGCAATTCATACACCATTTTTATTTATGTCCAAGCGCTTTCTAACATTCACACACTCACACTCCAGTGGTTCCGGGGGGGGGAAACTTGGGCTTTAGTGTCTCACCCATTGATACTTTGGCATGCAGACTACGGGAGTCAGGGATCAATCCACCGAATTTCTGATTGGTGGACGACCCAGTCTTCCACCCACACAGCCACAGGATGTATTTTGTTTTATTCAGTATATTGTTATATTAAGGCTGTAGTTTCAGCTGTATGGTTGGAAGCTTTTTTGCCTTTTTGACTATTTTTGAGCAGCACTTTAAATTCAATTAAAGCTTGTGAATAAATTGTCAGCCCTTGTGCTCCACAGACCACACAGCTACAGGAGAGTGGTAGTTTGTTTAGTATTTAATCCCACCCAGTGACTTTGTGTTTACAGGGGGTAACTAATCCTCGGCGTCACTTCACTTGTAAACCAGTAACACAGCTAGAACAGATATATAACCATAACAGATATGTTAAAGCTCCCTAATTTCATTTCAACTAACACAACGTCATGGAGCATGCTGGAATATCCTGTGTAGTCGCTCCTAAGATGCTACACTATACACAGCATTGGCAGTGTGTTTGGGATTATTGTCATGCTTGAAAATGAAGCCGCTGCCACTCAGATGCTTTCCAGATGGTAGTGCATAGTGGCATAGTGGATAAAATCTGATACTTGTACTTTTCTGCAATCATAATTTTATCAATTTTGACAAGATCCCCAACACTTGTTGGCTGCAGTGCAGCCCCAAACCATAAAAGAGCTTCCACTGTGTTTTTCAGATGATTGCAGTCAGTGTTGTGCCTCTCTCCTGACCTCAATACGTGCATACAAACATTTAAAATTTGGAGTCATCACTTCATAATACTTAATGCATGATTTTCAATGCAGTTCTTGTGTATTTAGGATAGCAGCATTTCTCCCTGTTTCCCTTTGTTAAGAATGGCTTTTTACAGATTCAACTAAAGAAATGGAAACATTGTGTTTTTGTGAGATGCTGCTAGTAAAAAATGCCTAAGGGTATATAATATAACACTGGTTCTTCCCTGAGTTATCTGTTATCTGTTGACACAACACTGGTTCATCCCCTGAGTTAGATGCCTTTTTATTTTTAATTATTCATAAGTCAGTGGCTTAACAATGAAAAATCTAAGAAGGATTGGACTGAAAATAGATGAAAAAGCAGCTAGTGTCCAAAGAAAAACTTGGAAATCCTTTCAGCAAGCCTGGAGAACTACTGCTCAAAACCACTTTAATAAATACAATAAAGTCATGCTGTTTGGAAGTAAAACAAAGAAATAAAGGATGGCTCGAGACTTCTGCACAGTACTCTAGTTTGCACTGAGAGGATGATAGAATGAAGATGTTACAAGTGAGTAACAAGCTTTGCACTGTGCTCCTTTTGTTGTCAAACCTTTCCTATACTTAAGGTAAATCTTTGCATAACATTAATGAAAGTGCAGCGTGTTAGCGGCTGTTGAACAACCTGTTTCAGTACAAATAATCTACAGAAAATCAGTGATGTGATGATTTAATGACTGTCATTATGCCCGTCTAAAAGCCTGGTCCATGAGTGAGCCCTACAACACTGGCGAATTGTGCGTTTACATTTTATATTTACCATGAGGAAATAAGGATAAAACCTAATTACCACAGAATGGACATAGGGGTACAATAAACAGCACCACGAGCTAAATCCTGTAAAAGTTTGAGAAATCTAAACAGGGTTTTTCTGGATGTAAGAAGATAATCTTCATCTTAATGCAAATACACAATTTTCCTCCAAAAGTTATTCACTGGTGTTCCAACTTTTCCAACTTTTCTTTTTGCAATAATAAAATCCAGGGGTCTGTTTTTACAGAGTTCATGGACTGTAGTTTTGATTCTATCTCAAAGATAGCTGATGGATTTAAACCAGAAGCAGTCTGTTGTTCTAAACCTATTAAGTCTACCCAGCCCTTAATCCATGTTGCATGTGCTGCTGAACATAGTTTTAGGACATGTGCCTGTGGTTTGGTCCTGTAATGTAGCGCTGAGATTGAATTTATGCCATGAAAAAAATTGTTTATGCATTTATCCACAGTCTAATTGCCACCCACAGCTTGTATTTCAATTCAGGACGATTACGTCTTTGTCAGACCCTGATGAAGGCTTCTAGACGATCTGGTTTTTTGTTTCTTTTCTTGTGCACGTGTGCTTGAAGAAAAAAGTTAAAATATCATGTTGGTTATTTTTTATCGTTATACTTGAGCCACATAATACAGTACCTGGATTTAATTTTGTTTTCATCCAGAGCTGTTTATCAGTATGATGTGTAGACTCTGGGACTTCACATGTCCTTGTTAAAGTATTTTTATTTGTAAAAATCTTCCCTGCCAGAATTTTGTCAGTCTACTTATTCTATAACTTTTCATAGTCATACTGAAATAAAATTTACTTCAACAGAAACTGGAGGACAATCCTTAACTTATTGCATAAAAATGATTGAAAACTATAGTTTATTACATTAGAATGTTTTAAAACTTGCGAGAGATAAAATAAACATTACAGGTATGATAAACACAAATATAGGCATCAAATGAAAAAGCTTGTTCCAAATTAAAATATTTCAACAAAACATTTCGTTTATGCTTAAAAAATCTTTTTCTGACCACCTTGTTTCAGTGAAATGCATATTTTCATTTTTCTGAATAATAATCAAAGCATGATGATGAATTCTCCAAGTCCCCTTATATTAAACTGCTGTTGTTCTCGCCTCTCTGGCTAAAACTCGGCACTGTGTAGGAACATAGAGGGTATTACAATTGATAAAGACTGCAGTTTGCTTTGCCTGGCTTTTGCAGCTGCTGGTTGTTTTCCATCAGTATGCCTTTTCTCTTCTGGCCAAGGACTCTCATTTGGCTCCAGAAAGAGGCCCTATTTAAGAAAATTATGCCTGGAAGCCTTTTTGAGAAATGTTGCTGTTTTCTCAGTTGATAGAATAAAATAACAGTGGGAAGAGAAACACACATGAAGACTTGTAATATAGTTGTTGCATTGCTAAACCTACACGAGCTAGTTAGTTCCTGTCCCCTTTCAAAGGCACTGGACTGAATCATATTCATTAAAATCACTTAAAAAGACTTGGAATAAAAAGGCCTAACTTACATCAACAACAGTGGATTTTTTCCTAGTTACACCAAACAATCATTTGCAGCAATGCATGGAGGTTGTCATGACAATTCGGCTATGTTTCGTCTTCTTCTTCTTCACCGCATCTCGAATCCCCGAGTGAACATGAATGTAATGCAGGGATGTCAAGTGCCTGTTGGCTACACATCCCCTTTCGAAACTAATCTCTCGGTCCTCTGGGAGAAAGAAAATGAATGTAGCAGTAATGGTGAGACCCAATGAGAAAAATGAATGTTCTCATTCTGGAAAGTCGACATTTTTTTTTTTTCTTTTGGGGTGTGTGTGCAGAGAACACACAACTCAACTCAGTTCCCAGTAGATACGCTACATTAATAACCCTCCTCACGCTGCTGCCAGGTGTCAGCTCGTCACTGTCTGAATGACTTACCTGCTTGTCTGTTTTGGGCAGAAAACAGGAGCCCTGCCCCCCGTTTTTGAGTAGGCACCGCTGACTGACATCTTGAATGCCGTTTCCCCCCTTATTAATGTCAATTTGCTCAGCAAATTGCAATCGGATCCGTTTTTCTTGGACAGCATTTTCAGCGGTATTTTTGCTTGTGGTCGGTTGTCCATTCAGAAGTACAGCGAGATGTGGGGAGGCTTGTCCACCTGAGCGAGATGTTTTTAAAATATGGAGTCTCACATTTAGCCAGGCTCTTAAGGTGCTGGGTCTGACTTACACACAGGTCCATTTTTCAACCTGAGTTATAAGCCACTCAGTTTTTCCTAAATATTTGCTGTTCTCTGACCCATAGGCTAAAAAGGAGCTTTAGGCGCAGGCCCTGTACATTAATGGATATTATACAACACCAACATTTATATTGGTTTTAACTATTTAGGGAAAATAAGGAGGCAGTTTGATACCATGCTCCCTCTTTTGAATTGCATCACATTGCTTGCCATATTTTTTTCCCCCTCTCTCCCTGTTTCTTGTTTCAGTAGAACTTCCCCCCCATTTCCCGGCATTGGTATCACTGGTGACCCTGTACTGTTCTCTGTTTGAGTGTCAGGATTACGCCAGCTTTTACATTCGCTGGTTAGCTGCAATTGTATGGTGGAAAAAAAAGGACTACGCAGAGGGAAGTGAGCCAAGCTACTGAAATGCCAAGACAAATGGCCAACGAGGCCAACACGAGCATGTGGAATAAATTTTTGCTGTCCGAGCTTGTTATGCCTGTGTTGTCAGTGATTGTTTGGGCTACTTAAATGGCCGATTTTCTCCTTGTTGCGTCAGTCACCTCTAGTAATTTTTCAGTCACTCTTGAGTCTGTGACACGCTTCACAGGCTGAGATTAAAAAAAGTCTGCAGGTCTTGAACTTTTAAAGAATTAGGGGGATAAAACCTTATTCTGCACCCCGAAGGAAGTGTGAATCAAAAGCGCCTTTGGCAAAGGTTAGAATTACTCAATCAACAGGGTTAATTAAAAGATTAGGTTTACTTATAGTGGCATTCACAAGAAAACAAAAACTATTTACTTTAAGAAATTCTTTGTAAACCTTGATAAGGGGTGTCTGAAATGGCACCTACCCTGGAGATATAGGGGCAAAAGCCTGTGTTATTTGGAGCATTATCTGACTGTACCTAAAGCTTCTGAGCATGAATGGAGGTAGATAAGGGCACAGGCTCAAGTGAAAGCTTAATGGATTGAAAGAGAGTTTAATTTTAAGTCCTCTAACCCTCAGTGATTGTCAAGTACCACATTAAAATGCATTTGCTGCCACATGAACACTCAGGGAATCCCACTGCTTCACTTCTCCGTTGTGTTTATGCAAGCGCACTGCTCTAAAGATAGCTAATAGATGTTCAGCACCTCATTTTTTCCCCCTATCCTCATCCATCAAAATGAATTAAACTTGGCATGTCAGGCCTGCTCTATGAATTCCCATGAATTTTCACGACAGCCCCTAACATGCTATCCCCCCCAAACCTCCTTAAACGCAACAGTGACAGTGATGGAGGTTTTATAATTTGTGGCAATTATTAGGTCTGCAGTCCGGAGACATGACACATACTCTGACACCTGTTTTGGTAATTCGCGTTGATTTTCACTGTCACATCCATGGCTGAGTAGAGAGACAGCAGAGGAGGCAGGCATTTACATCAGACCCGTCTAGTCAATCACAGAATATTTGTGGGAGCTTAAAATGGATGTAAATGATCACAAGTTTCAAGGTTTCGCTTCCAAAGAAATGCTCATTGTGGCTCCACGCTATTGTGGTTAAAAAAAAAAAAATCGCACAGAAGTGTTGTTATATGATAAATTATACCCTTGTATTTTTAGACATTTTAGAAAATAAAATATTGTGAAAGCTTTTTTTGGCTTTCGGTTGGTGTGAATGAAATCAAAGTTTTTCTTCTGCTGCTCCCCAATGGCATGTCGCTTTTTTCAAGACGTTCTTTAATGTAGTATACCGTATATTTTCTCTGGAAGGAATTTTGCAGCGTCTTGCATTTTTGCTTGGTCTATGTTGCGATTTGAATGTGTATGTGTAAATATATGAGACACATAATATGCACCCAATGACGGTTTGTCCCTTAATCCTTAAAGCATTTTCCTTTAAACTGTTTTGAAAGACGTATTATTAAAGTCTCGTTGATAGCTGGAAAGTTGTTTGGCACTCATTCTCCACCTCTCTCCTTTTGTCTTTTTGTTTCAGACATCACTCGCCACCAGATTTGCACAGGAGGCCTTTGGGAAGCAGTACAAACAAACCATTGGTCTGGATTTCTTTCTGAAGAGAATTAGCCTTCCAGGTGAGACACCTTTGTAATCGTTCGGAGACGTGTGTGTTGCACGAGTGTGCACTGGCGCTCTGCCGATTTGTAATTCTAATAAAACACTGATGATAATGCACAGCGAATGCTTAAAACACAACAGACTGTGTTAACTGCGAGAGGCTGTTTGAATTCTGTATATCTGCCTTAAGATTTTAGATCTTGTGTTTACTTACAATTATGAGGGGTGAGTAGAATATTAATAGAAAAGTTAATGAAGGTCCGACAAAAAGGCTTGCTGTTCACCAACGCTTTTATTTTTATGTTTTCCTGTTCTGCCATTTCCAGGCAACTTTTATCCATCAGGTAAACTCAGGAGCTGAATGTGTCTTTTCTGGGAGCTCCTCATTGTAGAGTGTCTGTCATTTCTCAGGCTTATTCACTTTGAAAGGTCTTCTCTCCAGAGCAAACAGCACACACTCCCTCTCTTCTTTTTGAGTTGGGTTGGAGGGGGGTTCCACAAGGCCAATGGACAGGTTATGTCCAAACGGGCGAGCCTTGCTCATAATTCTGTGGGCACGGTACAGAGTAAATACATTAACATTTTATATCCATAACGCTGATCCCCCAAGATCAACTGATCTTTGTCCTGCACCACATAAAACATTGATGTTCCTATTTGTTTAGGTTGAGCACGCAAAAATAAAGCCACACTTTGTTTCCCCTTTAGATCTGTAAAATAAATGTTTATTGACGAATGCTATATTTAGACGAAAGCACTCCGTTTTTACTTCCTACCATATGAAATGGGGATTTTCAGCATTTTAAATGGCATTTCTTGAGCTCTGCCAAAGCCTAAGCTCCAGAAATCTGCAAAGTGGCTCCATTCTTTCATTACTAATAAAACAACATTAAGCGAGGGCAAATTAAGTGCTAAAAGTAAAAGTTATGCTGATTTGTGACTTGGCTGAAGGATTCTATTTTGATTTTGTGTCAGTTTCAGCTTATGAGACTTAGGAGAACTAAACCCCCAAAAATGTTGTGGTGGAGTCGGGATGAAAAGAGCCAACCATAAGCATAGGCTGGACTCGGCTCCTTAATACGAGCTCGAACAAACGCTATTGATCGTGTGACTTCTCTTTCCAGTAAGTTTCTTTCCTGAAGTAATCACAGATCTTTTCAGCGTTAAATTGTAAGCTTTGTTTGAATATAGTGTACATATGTCTGTGTCACTGGGGCAGCAACAACACTGGGTTCAACAGCGGACTTGTTAAATGGCCCGTTTTCTGGGGAATTGGGTGTTGATGAGCTGATGAAGAGGAGGGTGGCTGTACGAGCTGGGTGGTCCCAAACTTTGTTAGGACCCCCACCTTGCCTTGTATTGGAGAGGTTGTGTGGTTCTCTGGGTCTCTATGGGGCTGTAAGGGTCTTTTGCAGCAGGGGGGAGAGTAGCCTATAGCCAGCGTTGGCCCCTCTCACCATGAAGGCCCAGCTTGTCAAACTTAATGTACATTTTCCAACGTAGGGAGAGGTGAGGCGAGGCCGACTGGCACACAACAGCCTCCTCTGTGTGTGCTTTTTATAACAATACCTCTTCCAGATGTCCCTGCCAAACCAGTGAGGTACAGGCGGTGAAGGGGATTGAGTAGAGGTGAAATTTACTTGATAAATCCTGTCAGAGTTCAGCCTTCGGAAGCTTTTATCCCGCATCACCTTCAAGACACTGGTTTTTCTTACCTTGTTATCAGTTTTTAAGGTTTGTCTGCAGTTTTCACTTTTTCCAAAGTGCGAGTTGAAAAATGTCAGCCCTGCAGAGTCAGCATGAATCTTTGAAACACAAATAAAGCTAGTGTCTGAGCACAGTGGATGGGTGGGGATGGCTCTTTAAGACACCAGGGAGCCATTATTCATCACACTTCTCAATGTAGCTTTACATTGACACTGTATAGTCTAGATCAAGTGACTGTAACCCTCAGCGTTTCCTTCCCGTGCCTTAAAAAGGGGACCTGTGAAGGGTTTGAGTCGTCCAGCCGTGTCCACTGTGTATGCTCAGCTCCCCATTGCTCCTGGGCCTTCATCACACCAACATAAACTCCTCACTGTCTGGTCCTCCCTCCTCCTCTTTTTTTGACTTTTTTTTTCAACCACCCCTTTCATTTTCCAGAGGAAGAAAATATTTATTTGGATTTGGTTTTTGTGCCCGTCTTTCTCTCTCCCCCTCTCATCCACTCCTCCTTTCTCTTTCCACAGGCATAAGGACAACAGTCTTCTTTTCCTCTTATTTTCTGTTTAATTATTGCTATTTTCCTTAACAGCACATAATTCTCTTCACTTTCCTTACTTGGCAGGTTATGGCACAATGCAAACAGCTCTTCCTAGACTAATAAGAAGTCTTTTTTTTTTTTTTTTTACTGCCAGTGTATTAAGAATGTTTAAATTAGAGGGTAAGCGTACCTATTTCATCTCCCCTCAATCTCTGGGCTGGATATTCTTGGATGTGAGGTGTAGGTGATCTGCCAATTCAAGAGCGCTAAGCATGAAAGATTAATCGCTGATTTATTGTTTCCATTATGTATATCAACAATGTTGACTTTTATTATAGAAATCGCTCACCCAAAAATACAGGCTCCAGTTACAGCTTACTTATCATTTCCACAGGATCTTGAGCTTTGTTAAAACAAACAAGTTAACAAGGAAAAAGGAAATACAACATCTGGAGCAGAAACCCACAAATTGAAGCATTATCATTTTTTTATTTGTGTTTTTTGACTGGTTAGCAGACAAAAGCATTTTAGGAAATGAAAGTGTGAATGTAAACTCTAAAAGCCTCTTTGCTTCCCTTATAGAGTAGACCTTTGTATTTTTTGTCATTTAAATGTCAGTTTTTTCTAATATTGGAATTTTTATGTTTTTTCTCTTTACCACAGGCAATTTGAACGTCACCCTGCAGGTGTGGGACATAGGAGGCCAAACATTAGGAGGGAAAATGCTGGATAAATACGTATATGGAGCTCATGTAAGGGCGCACAGAGAACCAGCTTTTTATTCTATATAACAAACATGTAGACATCTCTATTTGTGCTGCCACTTCCTCTCTGGGAACTTAAGCCCTCTAACATGAAGAGAAAAAAAAACTCAGGAAGGAAAGAAATTTGTAAATCTGCAAACCAAATGTTAATACATGATTTGTCACATTGGAGAATAAAGTCATGGGAAGCACAGGAAGAATTAGTTTCCAGTTTGGTAATATCCATGTATTGGTGACTCTGTGCATGCTTATTATTACAGTCTCAGCAGTCATTCAAAGCCTGCCACTCCCTCCCTGTGGAGGGAAATCATAATAAACTGTCATTTGGATTCATAGTGAAGTGCAGCAGGTCAGTGGAGCTTTAAAAAAATCCCTGTATCTCTAGTTTTCACAGAGCTGCCAGACTTGGGTGGTTAAACTGAGAAATGTTGATAATACTGTAGGTCAACACTGTGAGCAATAAGTATAGCTGTAACCACACAGGAGTTGCAATTATATTACAAATGCAAGTAATTTGACTTATTTTGTAGGCTAAGTAACTTCCAGTGTTTTGATAATATTTGCCTCATATGCAAAAAAGCTGACGTGACTAAATGATCTGTTGACTCTCACCTTTTATTTAATGCTTGTCCACTGGAAAATTTTACACTCTGTTGATTAACGTGACAGCCGAGCTTTGTACAAACACGACAATTTGTGTCGGTGCTTACCGGTTTATGCTCCGCAACTTAAGTGCCCGCAGGTAGCTGTGTTGTTTTTCAGCAGATGACACACTCTTTCACCTTTAGATCATATCTTGTTTGAAAAGCCTAATTCTAAAACCAGTACTGAAGCTCTAAAAACATGCCAGCAGTATGAGAATACAGTTTTGTAATATTTATCCTTAGAACCTGGATAAACGGTTGAGGATTCTTTTTCATTTCAGAAATCTATTTGGCTTAATTAAAGTCAATTTTTTTCTCTTAATGTTTGCTCTAATATTATCTCTGTCTTCTTCCTTCGTGAGCAACATCGTGTGCATCACACCGCCCCATTACGGCACTCTGCTTTGGGAGTTTGTCATTAGCGAAGTGTAGAAGTTTCACACCTTTTGTTCGGCACTGTGCGTCCTGTAATCAATCATGGCTGTTCAGAGAGGCTCGCTGTAATTGTCAAGAGGGGTAAGCTGTCGTCGCCGACCATGCGTGTTGTGACAGTGCGTGTCCGTTGGACAAAAAGCAACAGACACCCCTCCAGTCATGTTGCATCATGCAGTAAACGTAGAGACATTTACTCTGTCTCATGTTCATTTCCACCCCTTTTGAAAAGGCGAAGCCTTGTGTAGTTAGAGATAGTTGACTCATGCGATTATTATTTGTCTTGTACTGTGCAAGCACCTCTTGTATCTGTTTGCTTTTTGATTAATTTATGTGTTCATGTAAACAGCTCCTTCTGGCCTGAGTGTTTAACCAAACACGGCTCTTGTATTGTTGCATGACTGTTTCTGTCGTGCAGCGAGGGTTTAGGATTATGGAGGGAGGAGAAAAAATGTCTGGAAGCAGACAACCTTCATTCATTAGCTCAGACAGCAGATAACCAAACCCGACCTCCATTCTGCAGTGAATCTGCAGTATGCTTACACAACTGCAAGTAATTTATGTGCAAATCACTATTTTCATAATAAAAAAAGATCCTCAGCTTCGTTTTGGTTTCATGATAGTACTAAAGTTATGTTTGAGTGAATGAGTGTGACCCCTACTCTAAGAAGAGGAGCAGTGCCACCTACTGTTGCCTTCCTGGCTCAATTTTATTCATGAATGTGACTATGTGGGTCAAAAATCAGTAACTGCCTCCCACTTGATTCCCTCAGAATCAGCTGATTATTTTTTTTTTCTCGGTCCAGCTACTTGTCATATATTAAAATTAAAATGCCATGCAGAATTAAGATTATTTTCAAAATCACAGCCCCTTGAAGTACATATTGATCAGTTAACATTTTTTGTTAAATGTCCCCCACCTATCCCCTTAAAAGTTTACCTAAAATACACTTTTTTACAAAGTTGTCCTCAGAAAATAGCTAAAGCTTTGCAGCATCTTTGTAATTGAAACTGTGATATATCCTACAATATTATTGCTCAGTGTTGACTATAAAAAAAATGTGGTGAAAAAAAATGTATTTGGCTTTTAAAAAAAAATATAATTAGTATTTGCATCTTTAAACGGCACCAGATTTGAACCAGCCCCTGTATACTTCAAGAGCTGGTCATTTTGAAAATATGTACAGTATTGGAGAGTAGGCAGGTAAAATTTTGCAGATTTGACTGACTTTTTCCAGGATGACCCTTGTGGTAGAAAATAATCAGTATACATCTGTTATAATTGTGAACTGCTGAAATGGGTGTGATAGCATTAACACTGTTTGCCTCCTCTTTGTCCAATACAGGGGGTTCTACTGGTATACGATATCACCAACTACCAGAGCTTCGAGAATCTAGAGGATTGGTTTAGCATGGTCAAGAAGGCCAACGAGGAGTCTGATATTCAGCCAGTTATCTCATTGGTAGGCAATAAAAGTAAGTATTGCACAAACAAAAAATAAAATACACACAAAAAAATACCATAGACACAGACTATGAGAATGATTACACTGCTTTGAAAGAACTTTATTATTTGTAGAATTTTTATTTCAGAAGCTGCATATGAAATTAGGTTATTACAGGTTTTTGTTTGAGTATTTTACCCTGATGCATTTTTCATCTGAGTGCCTGTGTTTGTGTGGAGGAGTGCATACGTGATGGTAGCAGACATGTTTGTTAGAGCACCAGATAACTGATTGGTGTGATAAGAGAGCGAAGTTTGAGAGCGATGGGAATGCTGATGTTTGTGAACTCCTGGGCGTGACTGATGATGATTTAATATGGGCCAGCGGACCCAGGCTACCGCTTATCTGCACCCCTTTCCCTCCCAGCCAGTCCCCGTGTGCCCCCCTCACCCATCCCACAGTCTGATTCTGCTCTCCTGTCCCGAGTCGGTTAAGGTGAGGGACTGGATGTTAACCAGACGGCTCTTTTCCTATTAGCCTGCACCCATCCCAGCATCTCCAAAATAAAGACCAATAATGATGACTCTTTTAAACATCCCCGTGACAGATGTGGAGTCATGGCTGCCGTTGTGTTATTTTAAAGCGAGGCGTCACTGTGTGTGTGTGTGTTATGGTGACTGTCCACCTTCCCAGGCAATGATGAACTGTCAACAGAGCGGTGCCTACACACAGGAAACTCGCTAATGTTACTCAGCGGAGATCATAGGTCACGGTTTAATTCGTCTGTCTAGAGCAGATTCTCTTGTCTTCACATCCGTTGCGTTTTCTAATGCCCCGGCTTTAACAGTGGGCGCCTCTGTATTTAGGCTAGAGTTTGGGATGTACTGGTGAGTGTGTGTACTGTAATACTTAAGTAGTGTACATCCCGCTGTCAGGCTCCTCATCCACGTCCCCCCACACCCACCACCACCACCCCCACAGTTACTTTACCTCTAATGGCTCTAATGCTGAGAATGGTCCATGTGTGTTTTTTCTGTTCCTACACACTGAAAAAAAGAAAAACACAATCCCACACAGATTGCCCCACTAGGAGCAATCAATTACTTTGCGAGAGTAAGAATCCCCGAACCCTCCCATGGTGTCCGTTTTCTTTATTTTATTTTTTTCCAGGGTGCTCAGCAAAGTTAGTCTAGATATTCTTTTAATCTATTTTGCAAAACATCTACTGTTTTGTAGTACTGTGGCTCTTCCCTCTTCCAATTTTAATACTTTAACAGTATTGTGAGCATATGAAAACATAGCATTCTTTGGCGAGCAGAGTTTAGATGGCTTTTGAATAGTTCCCATGATGTTGGGCTGAATGAGGCAGCATGTTTGTGACAACCAAAATAGAAGTACAGACATAACAAGGAGCTTATAAAAACACTACAGATTTATGTCTCTGTGATGTCTTAGGGGGAGATTGTGGTGTTTCACCACTCAGACATTTTTAGTGGTTCCACTTAGATTAACTTAAGGTGAACAGTGGCTGTGGTAATACTTACTTTAGTGCCTGGTTACTGCTGAAAGAATATTCAGATAAAAAAAAAAATCCTTAAATATGCTAAAATAGCTTTAACAGTATTATAACAAGTTGATTTTAATACTAATAAAAGTCAACATGCATGCCTTAGTCAAATAATACTGTGTTTGGCTTATTGACAGCTACTATATACTGAGCTTTAAAAGCCAGTACTACTACTATTCCTGCCTTCTACTCTAATTTGAACACTGTCTTCTTTTCCCCGTGTACGGTAATTGAGCCGTCGAAGCAGACAGGTTCATTAGTGATGCTGTCCCCTCCTCTCCTTACCCTGGCCTGACTGCCCTCCTGTGCCATGTCGCTGCTGGGAAACAGCCTTTCCTTTCTTTGGCTTTGAATGACCAGCTAGGGTTAAGTGTACTTGTTAAGCATCAGTATGCTGCACCCCATAACCCTCAACCTGCTGCCCAGAGTTTTATGTCAAATAATGGCACCACTTGTAACAATTCAGAGAGGGAGCCCATGAAATGTTTTATTGAGGGCTCACATATGTGCACAGAATTATTTATGCAGTTGCATGCACACACATGCACTTAGGTGAAAGAACACACTTGTCGAATTTCTGGGAAAACATTGGTAATGGAAGAATCCTAAGCTCTTGGTCTGTCTAAACACACTATAATGTTTATTACAGTGCATCCTCATGTAATACCGTATGGTACACAGGAACCTCTCAAGAGATATGTTGGCCTGTTATGCGGTCATCCCTTCCAACACTTGAATGTTTCATTTTTAGTGAAGTAATAAGTGCTGTGTGTTTTGAAAGCGCTCCAGATGATAAATTCTCCCTCTTTTTGCTTCAGCTGCGATGAGCTTGTTTGTGACTGTTTTCTTTTTACATGAGAGTTTTTATGAAATCTGTGATTTAAAAAAACAAAAGTACAAAACTGTGGCACACTTTTAGCAGCACTGATCCATATTTTTGCATCTTAATGAGAGCTTTTAAAATTCTCATATAGTGCTGTTGTGTTGAAATAGCTGACATTACTGTTCAAAATTAGTACCCATATTTCTTTGTAGGCATTAAGTCTGTATCGTTTATCAAACCAATTTGTTTTTATTAAGTAGGGATCACAGGACCTTGGCTCCCTCCCCACCCATCACCGTTCCCATTGCCAGTGCTCTTTCCCTCAGGAACTCCACAGCATCCATCATTGACTTGTACAGCCCTTATTTGGGTGACTTAAATGGGTTCAGTTCTCTTAACCTTGCCTCATCACTCATGGGTTTTTGCTCTGAGGTTCTAACACTGTTCATTGCTGATCCACTCAGGCCTGCCCTGGGAAACATCTCTTCTGCAAGAAGATAAGGTCCCCGCATGAATGGAATCTAACCCTACCTGCTTTTTTCTTGTGTTCTGTTTCTTTCTGCCCCCGTCTTTCTTTTCTAAGCCCTTATCTTGTTCCATCTCTCAAACATACTTGTGCCTTCATTTTCAGCCCTGTGCAAACACTGACTCTTTCAATTAAACACACTTATACCTACAAGTCCTCTTATCTCTCACATGTGTAGACCAACACCTCCGCTGTAGCTGCCTTTGGTTACTGTAATGTCTTTTCATTGGCTTTGCGTTTCTGTTGTGTTTAACAACACACATGTGTTTGCTTTCTGCACGCTACGACAGATCTCACTGCATACCATTACCCGTTGCACTTCCCTCTCCCCGGTTTTCCATCCAACCATATGAAAGTTAAAGTGAAACATGGATCTTTCCTTACTCTGGATTCTCTTGAAGCAGGTCCTTACCCAACAACATTGTTGGTCTTAAGCTGTTAGCCCTCTTGGGTAGGCCTCGGGTGGAGTTGTAGCCTCCCCCTCCACAGCTCTCTCTCTCTCTCACCTCTGTCACCTCCTTGCCCCTGTAAAGCTGCCACAGTTCCTGTCTGTTCAGTGTAGGCCTGCACGTTTCTTAATAGAGAGATGCTCAGAAGTCCAGGAGTGCAGAGGAGCTCAATGCGCTTCTGTTTTTGGTTTAGCTCAAAAATGTTTTTCCTGGCTCAACCCACTCATACTTAGGTCCTCTTACAACAAACTAAAAGGTCCTAATTGCCCCCAAGGGAAAGGTTTAGCCACAATAGACATGTGGTCGGACAAAAGCCCAGTACTCTTACCCCGGCACCCTCACCCCTCCCCAGACAGGAGGGATGAACACGTCAGCAGTGTCTGTTTTGCACTGTGGGTAGCATGACCACAGGTTCGACGCTGTAAAACATTATATATACAGAATATAGACCCAGTTAGGCACGGTGTATGGTTGGATAGACATCTGGAATGTTTACAGTTTACAGCAAATCCAGTGTTTCCTGTTTCTCTTCACATTTTATTTAAGGTAAAGGGTCAAACGAGATGTGTGTATCAAATTGTCTCTATAACCACACTCACTGTAGCCTGCTGTCTGGCTGTGAGTCTGGAAAAGATGTGAAACCGAATCAGGTTACAAGATTTAGATATAGAGAGAGATGAATGAAGGATTACAGCTGAATTACACTGTGGTTCATAATCCAGTGTAAAATCGCAATTGCAGACACAGTGATTAAAAGATACTTAAGTTCTTTTTTTCACAGTCTTACCGACACAGAACTTAATTAAGTAAATGGTAAAATTTAATTGTAACAGCTTTTGACCCAGCTTTGGTCCCTGCACTCGTCTTTTGACTCTCATGCCTGTTGAAACATGGAAAGTCCTCATTCATTTTAGCCATCCATAAAGCAAATATTGTTGCACATGCAGTAGATGATCAGTCTTCGAATACCTTCTTGTGTGGTAAGTCACGGGCCATTTGACTTGCACAGAACAGCTTAGCCACCTGACCGGAGTGCAGCCTGGAACCCTCATCACACTCAGGCTATACTTTATTTCTTCACTGCTCCACAACATTGATATGGAGGAATTCCTGGAAGAGGCCTTGCTGACACAGGATTAGGTAAATAACTGACTGATGCAGATCCAGGGGCATATTTTATAAATGTATGTGAAATATCAACACAGTTTTTCCCTCCGTTTTTGCTAAATTTACTTTTTAGTGGTGTGAAATATTACATCACAGTCTTTGCACTCTGCTTCTGCTTCACGTTTCAAGTTTGTTCAGGCAGTTGTGAGCAGAACTCTCTTTCCATGTTATGATTCATTGCTGTGGCATGATGTTGAATATGAAGGCCAATCTAATGCATCACTGCTCACAGGAAGATTTTATAAATATGAATAGTGGTATAGTGAGCAACATATACAATTAAGAAGGCTCCCCTGTGCTCTGTTTAATTGTTATAGCTCATAGTTACGCTGTCGGCTCACAGAGGCATGTATTACTGCCCTCTCGTAAAAGTCCACTTAGTTTAACAGCGACAGGAGAGCTTGGAGGACATGGCCAGTGAAACCCTGGGCAGCGACTTGTGCGGTCGGCTCAGAACTGGGCCTTTTGTCCGCTTTTCATGAGTCCTGGGAGCCCGTTAACCCAGCCGGCAAGGCTCTCGGCCTCATGTTTTACTGTTGCAGTGACAGGCCGGCACTCCAGCCCTCGGCCTGCGTGCAGAGCTACCGCTGGACACTCTCTGTTTTTCATTCTCTGACCGAGGGGGAAGACCATATTGTTTTACTAGCTGCTTTGGAGTACCTGATTATGTTTTCAAGTGTGAATGCATGTGTGCATATGAGTGTGTCTGCACATCGTTTCATGAAGGACGATCAAATGACAAGATGAGCTGTGATCAATGAGCTGTCGACAGAACACTTCTGACCTAGTGGAAAGCGAGTCCCCTGATGGTCCTGGCCCGTTTCAGGCCACCGGGGCTGGGGCGCCCCTGCACAAAGAGCGCTCTGTCTCTGTCAGGATTCCCCCGAGGAATCCTGCACAGGCCCCGCTCACCTCGACAACACCCGGCTACGAACAGCACTCCATCTGTCTGTACTCACTCAGAAAAGTCATGATAATATTATTAACTTACCTCAGTGCTTTAATATACTGATAATTATTTCCAATTATCCTACCACACATTTAGATTCAGCTGTACAGTGTCCAAAGCCAGCAATAAATCGCAGAAATATTGTGTTTTCTATGCTGTAATAGGTATTAAGCTGATAAATTTAAATATTGAAGTACTTTGGCACTAAAATGAGATGTTTCAGGCTTTAAAAACATAAACAACAACAATTATAAACAATATCTACACTGTTCAGGTTTTAATGAAATGTATAGCAGTGCTGTTACTTGCCTCCTGAATGACTGCATAGTGTTTAAAGAATAAAGAAAACAGTCATGCATTATACTGTATTTCTGAAAAAGAAACGGGGGACAAGCCAGCAGTTTTTTGGAAGTAAAAAAGTAGTTATTGTTGCTTTTACGTCATATTGCATATATATATATATAAATATGTGTGTATATATGTAATGCAGGTACAGAACTATCACACCCTTCATATTTCAAACCCTCAGTTTTTATGAGCTCTCTTTGAGTCATGTAAACCAGTTGGACCCAATCATTTAAATGCTTCACATAAATTCAACTAGTTATGCTGTTTTATTAGCCACTCGTGGTATGTATGAAAGTTAAATCGGCGTCTAATTCAATCAAACATCACGTGGAATGATTTATTATACTTTTACTGACCTTTTTAAACTGGTAAACGTTTTTCTAAATCTTGTACAAGAAAATTTACGGGTAAATAAAATACCTCGTGCGATTAATCTTTACCTGTTCGCCTATCAGACTCCTGCAGTTTAATATTAATAGTGATATTTGACTATCCTTTAACTTTCTGTTATTTTTTGTGGCTTTTTTAAGTGGAAGTAGTGGAATATGCAGTATATGCTTTAGAGTGTTTTTGAATGCAAGTGTGACAGTGGAAGTTTTGACCACTGGTGGCACTGGTGAGCATTGTTTAATTGTGCAGCCATAAACACAGGGGCAATGTAGAGGATATCTGATGGCCTAAAAACAAAGCAGTCAAGAAGCAGAATGCAAAAAGGTTTCACAAAAGTTGTAAGGAGTAAAAAGCCGTGTGTAATCCTCAAATGTCTATAGGGTATGGCATACTCGGATAGCATTTTAATTATTTTAAGAGCAATTGCCAGTGTGGGTTCCCTCTGGGTACCCCAGGTTTCTCCCACAGCCCAAAGACATACTTGTTAGGGTAATTGGCGATTCCAAATTGGCCGTAGGTGTAAATGCGAGCGCAAATGGCGATCTTTCCAGAGTGTTCCCCAACTCTCACCCCATGACAGGTGGGATGGGATCCAGTCCCACTGAGACCCTGAATTGGATAAGCAGAAGCAAACTGATGGTAGATGGACAAATAACATAGCAGATCAGCATCAGCCAACACAGGTGTACAGCACAAAGCTCAATTTTACTTGAGAGAGTTTAATTTAATAACAAACCTTTGCTGTACTTGGCAAAGAATAACATATATGAAAATGTTGTTGAGGGCTTTGAGTAAAGTTTTGGTGTGCATATGCAGAGGATGCCAGAAACCTATAAGAACAGCACTGCTCTTTTGTCATTTTAAGGGTAAAGTAACAGTTGAGGCTAGCAAAACCCTATTAAATGTCAGTACTGCAGAATAGTCTTGGGATGTTTTTAAAGTTAGTGGTGCATGGAGAACAATTTGCCCAGACAGTTGTAAGTCATTTCATTAGGATCTGGACTTAGTTTGATATTTCTTACCCTCACTATACAGTCTGAATCGATTCATGGTCAGCGAGGGTAAGCTGAGGCAAATCCTTTTAACAGGGTCTTAAAGCCATAGCGTGAGGTAATGTTGGAAGTGATAGGTTCTCCCCTGGGGTTGATTAGGCTCAGTCCTGTAACTTTCACTTAATGGGATATGACCCCTCAGAGCCCCAAGTCTCTGAAAACACACGCATGCCTGGCCATTATTACCACACACAGATACATAGACACACACTCACAGTTCACACATTCCACCCTCGGCCCTCATGCTCCCCAACGCACGACTGCTGTTTAGTTTAAAACGAGGCCGTCGGCAATTAACTGTGTTATGCCAAGCTTATTCTCTGGCTGTTTCTCGTTGGATAAACTGTTCCAATTGGTCCCCAGCAGCCGGCTGAGGCAAACAGTAAGTAGGTGTCTCTGTTATCACAACGTGGTTTTAAAAAGGCCTGAGAGGATTAGACAGTGTAGTGTAGGATTTCAGGCTGGTTAGCCAACGCAGACCTTTTAGGTGATTGTTTTGCCTTGGCAGCATGTGTCGGTGAACTCCAACAATCAAGGAATCCCTCCTTGAATTATCACATTGTTCACATTTGGGTACAATGACAATAACCATACAGTGTCTCTTGAAGGTACTTGCCCAGCAACCTTTGTGGTCTGGTGTGTATTCTCATTGGCAAAGTGAGGGTTTAAAAGAAGAAAAAACTTTGCTTGGGGTGGTTAATGTTACCAAAGATGTTTTGAAAGAGATCTGGTACTTAACAGTATCATGTTAAACCAGCTAAAGTCACATATTATATGTGACAATTATCAGGTAAAACTAACTATTATGGGACAAAAAAAAGCAATCAAACTGACCTAATGTCTTGCAATATGTGGCTACACCGTGCTAATAATAACTTAAGCTGTTGCAAATGAAGCAAGACCGTATATGAAAGATGGAGGTAGCTGTGGGTCTGTTAAATTGAAAACCTTAAATTCGCATTCTTTGTAAAGGCGAACAGGGGATGACGACGAGATGCTCTAATTGTAATTTTCTTGGCTCATTATAATTTCTGGTTCTGATTTTCTTTCAAAGGATGGTAACTGACAGCATATACAGACAAAAATTAGCTAATAAAAAATGTATACTAAAAGCAATCATTCATTTTTACATTTTCCCCCTAAACATTAGCAAGTTACAGGATCTTTTTTCACTTAAACAAGTAAATACAAACCACCTTTTCTGGCACTTAACCCGCAACCACCAGCAGACATAGTTTACCTTACCAAATCAAAGCAGATGCAATAGAGTTGTACAACAAAACAAATGTCAGTTACTTACATCATTTTTCAGTATGTTTATATATTCACCAGATAACAGGACATTGACCCTTTTTCTCTTTTTCACTCATCTTGATAATTTTTCTCCTAACTGCTTTGGTCATTTCGCTGCCCATACTGAGGCTGGTGGATTGTGGTTGGCTGTAAGCTCTGGCTAGTTTTAGTTTTACCATTTTCCCTTTGTCACTTTCTTCAAACTGGACAGGTGATGTAAGTGTCTCAGACCGACTTATAATTGGTCTGAGGTAATATGTGAGACTGGACGGCCAGTGTGTGCTGAACACACTGAAAATCAGCCAGTACCGGCCCCTGGCTGGTTGATCATTGTCTTTCTATTTTTAAAAAGACTTGCAGTATAGAATTCAGTGGCAGAAAGTCTTTAGATCATCTTGCTGTATTACTACAAAATATACTTTTCTTATAAATTAGCTCCACTGTTATAAGTAAGAAGGGGATTATGTCTTTAGGTAGATGAGCATATTATTTCTTCCTTCAAAAGTTGCACAAGTTATGCTTACATGTTCAGTTGTTATTGGAGCAGTGTGTACAAAATGATCTGCTACAGGAGGTTGCTGTGTTTTCTCCAACATGACTTCACAACATTTTCACAATACACCTATTTGTGCTTTATTACTGACTCAAAGGGTACTTATAATTCAATGCAGAAAGAACCACCAGACACAGCTACAGCAAGCCATTATTCAATAGCCAACTGCCACAATGATCTGCTGGATAAGCTTCGAGATCTCAGCCTGGCTCCAGTCCCAGCCATGGGGATGTTGTAAGCAGCGTATGCGAAAGTGCAAGTGTGCCAGTAGAGCTGCGGTCTGTGCTAAAAACAAACTCTAGTTTTAAGTCACTCAAAGCAGTAAAGACGATATTAATTCATCACTAATGGCTTTTCAGTTTCTTCGTTTCATTGGCAGTTAATGTGTGATTGTCTTTTCAGGGAAGGTGACAGAGCAAATGGTACTGCTTTAAAAGCATTCTCTAGGCAGATCCATCCAAACAAAATCCAACCTCCTTACTAATTTCAAGTTTTTAAGTGACATAAAAAACCCCGCCAAGCCTGTCTGGTTTCAGGATGATCAGGTCTGCCAGTGAGTGGATTCTTTCCATGAAGGAGGAAAGCTGACATCCACATAGACACTAAATTGTGGAGGGGAACATCCATATTTTCTTCTCATTTGGTTGTGTTCCCATTTAATAGGTCACTGCAATAACAAACCAATTATTTACGGTAAAAGCCTAATTTATCCCCCAGATATTAATCTCTAACTGTTGTCTTGTAATTCACCCCAATGACAGGCAGACCTTTTAAATAAACACTGATGGTGACCACAGCGAGGGAGGGCCATCGCTCTTGACGAGTAATGATCCACTCACTATCTCTATGCTCTCGGAGGCCTAAACAGTTTATTTCGTGTTTGCAGTCACTTCCTCGGGGTTGTTAAGCTGATGTACAGTTTGACAGAAACAGAGGTAAACCAGATCATTGGAGAAAGATTCTTTTGACCTGATAAGTAGAAATGGGTACATTAGGGAGAAAAATGGAGCAAAACACTAAAACTGTGGGATTAGTCTTGTATTCACTCTACACAGACAGATGCTGAAAAATTATTTTGTGTGGGAAAGTGGGTCCTTTACCCTACAGTATTATTTTGTGACTTAAAGGAGCCATGAACCACTACTACCATATACAGAATTTAGGGTTACCTATTTGCTTATCTATCATTATGTATATTAAGTTAATATCACCACGTAGATGTTCCTTTTTTTAATCATACAACCCTTTAAAAAACAAAACAGCACTGGGTTCTGTGTAATATAAATATGCAATGCAATGATTTTCATATTAGATTTTTTCTTTATACATTAAGAGACTGGGATCTTCATGTCCCCACTGAAAACACAAATATTTTCAATAATGGAAACTACTGAAAACCATTGTCAGTGAACACAGGCTACGCTACACATATCTACATCCACATATCCTCATAGGCAAGTCATTTAAGATGGAGAGAAATTGGTCAAATTTTTTAATTATTTCGTTGAAAATCATTGACACTGTGTCCCAAAGGCTAAAGAGGAGAAGGCTAGTCATACTTGTTGTCTGACCATGTTGGTAGGGAGGAGCAGAGTGTACTTCAACATGTGAAATCTCCATAGGTGTCTACTTCTAAGCAAGATTAATGGATTAGCAAACTATTTTGAGCCTAAAGTCAGAGTTTTCAGAGTCACGAAGGTGGCTGTCTTTTAAATCACCATACTAACTGATGCTAAACACATAACTTGGTCCTCAGCAGGTTATGTTAAGTCTCTTGGAGTTCACCACTGTGACATAGATTCACTGAAGTATTTATTTACCTACTGAGATGTAACTACTGCATTCAGTTTGTGATGCAGAAAAAATGCAGAAAAATGTTTAAGTTTGGCCCTAGTCTTACGTCTCTATTCCATTACTATTACATCCATGTTTTATGGTTATATTTCTAAATTTTCTTTATAAATCTCTGTCACTTGTTCTTCTGTTAATAGCTGAGATTGGAGTAAGTAGTGCTCAGTTGATTGATGTTATGCAGAAGAAGAAATGATGCATCATACACCCCCTCTTTATCTGAGCGGACACAGAACATGAACCAGAAAGAGTAATATCCAAAATTGGTAACCACCATGATGATACCTGTAATCTCTGAGTTGAATTTTGCTTGGTAGTAGCAGTAGCACCCCCAGTAGTACCCCCCTCAGAGTGATTATACTTGGTGAGGAGCTTTGTATTCTACCAGAATCCAGGGAGGGTGTTGCCTATTTCAGCATGATGATGTAGAACCACAATCTGTACATATCTCATAGCAGGGGTGGCCAACTCCAGGCCTCGAGAGTCAGTGTCCTGCAGGTTTTACATGTTTCCTTGATCTATCACAGCTGATTTAAATGGCTAAATTGCCTACTCAACGGCTGTTTCTCAATTCTCGGGCACGCTGTGATACGTACTCGCTTCTCGGTGAGTACGCATCGCCGAGAACGCACGGAGCACGCATCGCCGAGAACGCGAGCGGACTCGTGGGCCGTTTCTCAATTCTCGGCACGCGAGCACGGACTCGTGATTTGTACAGTCGGAACACCAGCGCACGTGATGATGTCACAGGTCCGGAGTTTTACTGCCGTCCCCTCTTAATTTAACTGTGAGTAACATGTTATGAAGCTTAACTGTAATCACAGCCAAACCGGTTTACTCAGGAACAAATAAAACACTGAAATAAACCAAACATTAACATTTAGAAGTGATCTAAGTGACTTATATATCATTTTTAACCTCAGTAGTGAAACCTCTATTAATAAAAAGAACTATCGAACTAATCATGACCCAGGGTGATATCTAAAACCTGCAGGACACCGGACCTCGAGGCCTGGAGTTGCCCACCCCTGGTAGAGGGAAATAAAAGGGTACAGGTGCTAACGTGGCCAACATTTGAAAAAATCTAGCGAATTATAAATCAAAAAGTACAACAAAGGAGGAGCCAAACTGTTTAGCAGCTCCAATCATATTCTAAAACCAAAAGGCATACCATTTTGCTTTCAGAACTACAGTGAGTGATCTCACTGGTGTTAGTGAAACAAAATGGAATAATTGCAACATGTGTTTTTATCTAAATTTGATATCTAATTTTATACATTTATTAATCTAAATATCTAAAAGTTATTGAAAAAATGTCTTAAAGAGTTGTTTTCAGATAAAAATATGAAACATCTACAATTCTGCAATAGTTAGACAAAATGCAATGCTCATGCTAATGTGCCCAAGCAGTCCAGTCAGACATTAGGTTGTAAGTAGTAAATCTGCTGCCTGTACACTTTAACTGGCACTTAGACAATAGATTTCTGGCACTTAAACTACAATCCTTTGGCTTCAAAAGACATGAAGTGCCTTTATTTGTGTTTGCACATTAATGACAATTCTAATACCTTTAGAGATTAGTCTTTTGGTGCTTTGTCAGAAATTTTAATTTTCATGTAAGCACACCTGTTTCCAGGCATGCATCTGTGCTGTTTTCTGAATTTTCTTAGCAGCTACTCCCTTCCAGTTTTGACATCAGCTTGATGCGCACACCCACAGGCCAAATTAAGAAGCCTCACAAATTTGTACACCTTTTTCTTTACTTAGCAGTAACGTGTCTTCCACAGCTTCTGAGCCACTATGTTAATGTTGGTTAATCTGACTGTGACACATGATTGATAGCCTCTCCCAAGTGTGCAGGATCCAAAGGATTAGTAGTGTTTACTTCTAGTAGCATGCTGGGTACCTTGGCTGTAAATGACTGGAATTAATAACCTGCTGACGCCTATGAGACAGCTCTGTTTATGTACAGGGAGAGACATGACAGTCTGCCCTGGACATTGAGTAGTTGTAAAAGAGTCTGCCCTTGCCCAGAAAGGTTTGTGTTTATATGTCACTTATGACGATGCTAATATTCCTGTTAGCCTAAAATGATTCTTTCTAAATGTATTTTTTTGGCCTTTAGCATTTTTAGGTCATATGTCATGTGGCTCAGATATTAATAATACAGGATTAGTGCAGTGTTTACATTTCTCTCTCTCTCTCTCTGCTTCTGGCTTTATCCACACCTCCCTTCTTCCCTGTCACACACAGACACACACACGCACACACTAAGGGGCATGAGAACAGGGTAAATCCTTGACAACTTCAATGAAGCCTCACACAAAGACTAAAACTCGAGGGGGGGCGAGAGAAATGCAAAACCGTACAGTAGCCTGACCTCTTCCAGCTAACATAGACATGCATGCACCAGATACCGGGCGTGGCCACCTTCCTGCACAAAGCCAGAAATAAAGAACCAAGATAATGTTTTCAGCAACAAGACCCCTGGGTGACCTTCCTTATCGACCCCAGCATGACCCCATAGTGAGGAAGGAGAGAAGCAAAGCGCCCAGTATCACTATACAGGAGTTGAATGCACAGGGACATCACTACAATAGTGAAAAAAAGGAAGGCGCTGTCATTGTGTGCTCACAGTAAATCAGTGTGTAGGTGACAGTCCCAGATCTTGGGCCCTTGCACCCATCTTTACTTCCCGGTGCGCTCATAAGTCAAACGTCTTTCTCTGTCTGCACTCTCACTGTGATTGTAGCCTCAAGTCTTTGGTCATTCATGTATTGTTTCTTAAGTATTTCTCCACAGCTGGGCTGGTTTATCTGTTTCGGGTCAAATACAGGTTTGTGGCTTCAGGGTGCAACTGTACTCGGCTTAACGCTGAGGAATGTGTCGCATCCAGCTTCAATACCAGCTGGGAATGGAAGGTGATCATTTCCACTCTCAATGACTCCATCCATAAATTGAAAGTTAACGGCGATCATTGGACTATGCAGCTGGGTTTTGATAGCAACATAACAATTGAATTACGCTTTGTTTTTACATGCCTCTATGCGTGCCATCCTCGTACACTAGGCAGACCTCTTCTATCTTAACGCAAGTGTAAACAGTTATCTTTTTTGTTTATGCTCTGATATTTAACAGTTAAACCTGTGAGAGTGCTGTGTAACCATCGCATAAATCCATCTGTCTGTCTCTTGTAATTTTTCTCACGTCTTCGCTGTGTTTTGTCCACAGTCGACCTGGAGCACATGAGGACAGTGAAGTCTGATAAACACCAGCGCTTCTGCCAAGAGAACGGCCTCATCAGTCAGTTCGTATCGGCCAAGACAGGGGACTCGGTTAGTACCAGCCAGTTTTCAGTAGGTCCGAAATAAATTGGAAGTGGGTTTCATGAGATTCACCTTGTGTTATTTTTCTCTGAATTTCTTATTTCAGGTGTACCTTTGTTTTCAGAGATTGGCTGCTGAGATTCTGGGTGTAAAACTAAACAAAGCAGAGCTAGAGCAGTCACAGGTGAGCCGTGACAGCATCAAGGTTTGGCAGAAATTTTGCAACTATGTCTATGCAACGGTCTTCTAATCGTATATGGATAATTTGCTCTTAGTCTCATCAGTACTTCACCAGTCACCTAGCAATATGTGTAATGTTATGCCTGAACTTAAGCGAGGTCACAGGGAGTGCGTTAGGTCAATGGAGGTCACCACACACTGTATAGCACTTTTTGCTGTGTAAACATGATTTTGCTACGTCTGCCTCCTGTGATGGTATACCTGCCACTGACACTGCCCATCTGTAAATAGACCCACATTGACCACATTAATGCGTGAAGTCAGAGGTTAAAGGTAGGCAATTGTTGGGGTGAGAAGGTTAGGAGTGGCTGCCTGATTTATTAGTTTTATCTCCCACCGTTTTTTTGTTTTTTTTTGGACAAAACGGAGCCTCGGCTTGCCAGCCAGTCCATGATGCCCAGTAGTGGCAGCTGTAGGATTTACAAGGTCACCTCCCCCAGAGGCATTAATCCTGAGTGTGATATGACCGGCTGGAGCCACACTGGCTGGCTAGTGGTTGATGAGCCTGAGGGGCTACAGAGAGGTCAGGACCCCAGAGAAGGGAGAGCATGTAGGTGAAAGAGTGGCCAAATTCTCAAGCTCTGCTCCAATCAGCCAACACCACTGCTGACTAAGTGAAAATGACCACAGACTAATGTAGCTGTCCATCTGCTTTTGTATTTAACCCCCTCCCTTCATAGTTCTGTCAGTAAAGCAAAGTGCTTTAATCCAGGCTAATCAAGCTGTGTGGGTGGCTAGATCCACTGTCCACTCATAAAGAAGGGATGAGTAGTTGTCAGAAACACAAAACACAGCACAGCACTGCACTGCAGGGAAGAAAATACCTATATATTGTATAAGCAAAAGAAACTACTAAACATTTATTAAACTTCCTATAAAACCACTGAGTTAAAGGGACATTCCAGAAATTTACACATCTAGTGGATACTGTATGTGTTGTGATCTGAGATTCTGATTGATTATGAATAATCTAAGAATTAAGAATCTAATCAAATCATTATTTTCTCAATCTGTTGGTTTGCACTCACACGCAGCTCAGAATTTCTCGTAGCTGGTATTTTCAGATGTTTTGTCAGCGCAGTGGTCCAAAGTGTTTGTCAATTTGTGCAGGTTGGTCTGGAGGAATGTGTTTTACTTGGTCAATTTTTCATCTTAAAACAAAAACAAAGCGCAAGAAACAGTTCATAAATTTTCATAAAGACCAGTGTTGTAAATGGAAATTGGTGCAGAGAGAAGGCTTTCAGCAGGTCATGCCTCTGGGTGTAGCCGTGGGCGAGCAAAGTGTCATTATCAGCTGTCAGGTTTAGAGAGCTGAACACGAGGGTCATAACCCCCGACAGTATTATATCTGCCTGGCAGGCTTCTCCGTCATGGTCCTCTGTCTGTAAGATCAGATAGCGAAGTCACGGATCACTCACCGACTCCGACACCAGGTTTCGGCAGCTCGTTAATCAGTCAGCCAACCAGGGCCTGGTATTCAGCCATGTGGGCTCCTCGAAGGTGGTTAATCACCATAGGGTCCAATGGCCTTTTGCGCTATTGCCCTTTTCTATTGAATAAATGAATTATTTTTAGGGTTTGGACAAACCAGCAATTTAAAATGTCTCATCAGACATAAACTAGGATGAAGTGTACTGACATGGTATCGATCTCAATAATGAAAGCTTTGATTTTCAGTGTTTTAAGGTTTTTTCCTTTGTGTGTTTTAGCTTGTGTTTAATTAGAAAACTGGCTTAGCTCTGTGTGCTGTCTCCACTCTTTTTCTTCCTCATGTCTAGCACTCGCTGATTTAATCTTTCTCATTCACTCTTTACTTTGCTCAATGTCGCGTTTCACTCTCATCATAAGTGTGCTCTCTCATGATTTTGTAACTGTCTGTTTTTCTGTTTTGTTTTGTTTTCTATTCTTTTTCCCGTCTTCCGCTCATCAACTGCTCGATACACTGAACCTGCTCAGAGGATTGTGAAGGCTGAGCTGGTGGACTACCCACAGGACGAAGGTCCAATTAGTCAAGAGAACGCCCAGCAAAGCAAAATATGTTTGATTCAGTAACCGGAAGTATGTCTCTACAGTTACACAGATATATTCCCATAGATTTGTAGTTGTAGCAACTATTAGTAATAGAGGTTATGTTTTACCTGTGGTTCAGAGTTTAACTCTACAAAGTAGAGGAATCAAATTAAAAAGACACATCCTCTGTAGTAGTGTTATTTTTTTTGTCCACTTTGGGATTCTAAGCTATGTGTGTTTTGGTCCGTGTGTGATGTAATGAGAAAAACCTCAAAACCATGTAACAGATATGACTCCATTCTGACCTTCATCTGCTTCCTGTCAGATTCAGGGCATGGGTGCACAAACATTTTGACCAATGTCTTCAGTCATAGCATGGACTTTGAGCCCATGTCAAGAAATGTTAAAGAAACAGTTTGGGAGATATCTCAGTAAACCAACGAGATGAGAACGTCCATACAACTTATGTCTGTGCATGACTCTGCGGCCAGTAATGGGACAGCTTAGACAGACATACAGAGTTTTTAAAATTTTTTTCCCTGTATCTGTATTTGTGAATCTAAGTTATTCAGACTAAGAGATTAGATGTTTCTCCTGATTATGGTTTTTGGGCTAAATTAAGCTAGTCTGCTGCTGGCTGTGGCTTTGAATTTATAGTCAAGATATAAAAGTCTTATCAGTCTTTTCATTCAAAGCTGCATGAAAGCAAACACTTCTGTTTCTCAAGATCTCATTCACTGTGTCTTTTATCGCACTTTTTAGCAGTTTGCAACTCTTTAATAGGTGAGACTTAATTTAATCTGTGGCCTGACTGGAGGTTTCTGGTATTTCAAAGGAATTGTTGTTGCAGCTTTTAAACTAAAAAGACGCCTTTCCATCTTTTACAGCGTGTGGTGAAGGCAGACATTGTGAACTACAGTCAGGACACTGTAGCCAGGACAGTCAACCCCCCTCGCAGCTCCATGTGTGTGGTGCAGTGATCCCCTCCGAAACACACAAACACAGACACACACACAGACACACACACACACACACTCTCACACTCACACAAAGCTTGTTTACAGTGTTACTCTTTCCAGGTTTTTTTGATGACTGGATGAAAAGTGTTTCGCTTTGTGGGTGAGGAGAACAGACTGTGCGGTTTCGAGGCCTTGGCCTGTAGTTCAGATATTTAGCATGAATGATTTCATTGGTGGTTCACCAAAAAGGATATGGGACCTCACTTTTCTTTTTTTCAAGTTTACACGCAGCTATTCTTTCATTTCATCTTAGATTTATATTTAAAAATGACTCTTACATCCATTACTAGCTCTATGTTAGTGCAAAGCTGGTTATTCAGTCTGCTAGTTGAGAATATTTTTATACATATTTTCTTCTACCATTGCTGTAAGAGACGTTTGTTTAAACAGTAACACCTGTTTAATCTGTGGCTGTAACTACGACTGCAGGGTGGATTCAAGGAAAATGTTCACGGGACATAAACGGGGAAGATGAAAGGAAATGCGATTTTCTGATTTTGTTTTATGCCTGTGGTGCTCATCAGTTGAACAGAGGGGAAGTAGGTGTAAAAAATGTTTTAGCGAGTGGAGTGAAATGAATCTCTGCTTTCTTTTTGCCAAGTAAGGGCCTCCACTAGCAGTAATGTGATGTGAACTACCGTATGTTTTGTTATTTTTGCATAGACATATTTAAATTTTCAGTCTTAAATTAGGATTTACATTTCCCACTCTTTATTCTTCAGGAAACAAACGAACATACAAATGATTTCCCTCTGTTTAAATAGCGTCTCTTCTCCAGGTGTTCCTTGTAGAGTATATTATCCATTTTGAAAATATAGTTTTATATTTATGACTACAACTCATGTAATTTTGTTAGATGCTCCTTTGGTAAAGTGTTAATGACATTAGATGAATGTGACTGAAGAGGTTCTGAGTATGAAGTTGAGCATCAGCTAAGCTAAAATATACATTTTTATTAGATTTCTCTACATAGCCTTTTTCGACTGTCCGTTACAGAACAGAGGTTTGAATTGGAGAATGACTTTGATGCACAACAACCTGTTCTTTAGTTTCCGTGTCTGAGATACTACCAGATTTCTTTAAGTGGTCACAACTAAACAGCCATCATTTGTGTAATATGTGTATTTGTATATGAAAAGCTATCCCTGCTCCATTTCAAAGCAGCTTTCAATGATTAGAAATCATCACAAGGCATCATTGTAAATTCTGATCATGCTAAGAAGATGTACTCTTTAGAAATGAAAAAAATGTACAGTTAAAAGTGAATGTTTAGATATACAGTGACACATATTTGTGTTTTTAAATAAATGCTACATGGAAAAAGAAATGATTTGTGAAGCACATCTGTGGAAATGTAATATGTTTGTGATCTTTTCTGCTAATTAATCTTCTGTGTACTGCAAGACTTTGCAGATCTTGCCTGGAAAATGGGAAACAAATTTATTTAAGTTTTATTTAAATTTCTTTATGTAGTCATCAGGAATAGTTATTCCTGAAAGAGACTGAAAGCTCTTCTTTAGATTTTTGCTGCCTTTTGTTCTGTTCTGTCAAGAGGATCCCTCACTGCTTCAGTAATGTTGAAGTCTGTGCTCTGGGGAGGTCAAACCATGACTGATGGTGTTGCATTGGGCGTTTTTCTATCCACGTATGCGCTTAGTGCGCTGGAAATGTGTTTGGGTCATTGTCAGAAAAGCTTAGAAATGGAGCCATTGCCAGATGGTATTTCATGATGGATCAACATCTGATGGTACTTTTTTTGGTTCATAATTCCATCAATTTTGACAAGATCTCCAACATCACTGGCTGATATGCAGCCCCAAACCATGACAGAGCCTCTACAGAGCCTCCACCTGTCACCGCTGATTTTCAGCCCAGTTCTTGTGTAATTTGGCAAACCTCAGTGTTTTCTCCCTATTTGCCTCCCTTAAGAATAGCTTCTTGACAGGCACCCCTGCATTACGACAAGTTCTGATGACACTTCAGCGAACAGTAGATGGATCAACTGAAGGTCAGATGCACATCTTAAATTATTTCTCAAGTATTTGCTGGATTTTTTTCTCCTTTTTCTCTAAGGACATAAGTTTCAGATCAAGTTTTTTGACTTATAGCTTTTTGGGAGGGTGGCAAAATACAATTTAATGCCTGTCAAGCTGTTATATTTTTCATAGATTCTGCTAATTTCCAACAGATTGCTGGTAAACAAATTGTCCAAAGATACAATTTAAAATTACTTCTTTAGTAAGTTGTCTGTTATGTGTAGACACACCACTGATGCATGTCTTTAGTTACAGTTTTATGCTTTAAAAAACATTGCTCTGAGTGGTCAGGTACAAAGACTGAACTGATATTGAGTTAAAAAAGCAGCCAATGTCTTTGATAAAGAGTGGGATTTTTATTGAGTGTGGAGTTAAAAATTGGAGCAGGACACTTAATGGTTCGTAGTGGGAGAGTGTAATTTTTTTTTTTACATCCCAGTAACGTTCACATATGTACAAATAATCCATGTGAACTGAAAACTAATGTGAGAGTTATACTTCTGTGGCAAATCTATACTTTATATAAGTCTTAATCCTTAATCCCTAATATCATTTTAGACAAACAGCTCTGTGAGCACATAAGCCCCACCCACCTGTGATTCAAACCTTGGGTTAAAGAACGGCTGATTCTAAAGGCAAAGCCTGTTTCCAACAGAGTATAGATTACGAGAATGAACTGAAACCCAGTATAAGATAAATTAGGATTATTTTCAACACCATGATGTTAAAGCAACTTTAACGGAGTCCAAGAATAAAAATGTGGAGCTAGAAATGAGCCCAATGTTTACTGTGTCTTCCACTAAAAATGTGATATAATCATAATAGTTGTTTTCATCATTTGTACTTTGGCCCATATTACCGTGAAATTACTGCATTATGTGTGGTATTAAAATGTAATTAGCTTTACCCTGCAGAAACCCTGATTTAGCAAATGATGTGAGTTTGAGGGGAATATTGTTACCACAGAATGAGCTGTCTGAATGTGCGCAGACATTCTCATTACTCAGGCTTTGTTAGCTTGTTACCACATTTGGACCTTGGTGTCGCTGCAATTTTTCACCTCATTCTGTTAACAGAAACTAACAGGAACACGCCCTGGAGGTGCTCACATGAGCAAGACTACTGCTGATGAAGATGTTCAGAGTAAGGACCCATGTGTTGAAATTTAAGCATAAGGATGGAAACTTGACCACCCCAGAGATCACCATCTATACAGACTAACCTAAGTCTCTGGTAGCTAATGAGCCACCTGGTCTTTGTTGAGTAAATCTTCACTGAATTGGCTCCTAAATCCACCCTGGACAGATGATCCAAATGGCTTTTTAATGGTTGTAAACTGTATTAATTAATGACCTGAATACTCTGGCCTTTTGTTACTGTCACGTCACTGTAAGAGGGTCCTCGTTTAGCCTTTTTTTTGCTGAGTCATTGTCAATGAATCCACTGACGTACTTGGAAGGATTAAGCGCATTCAAAACCACTGACACAAACAAAACAAACACTGTATCTATACAGGGATGCCCTCCGTTTTGTCCTCCAGGTGTTGTTAAGTGCGACTGTGTGGTGCAGAGCTACTATAAACAACGCTAAAGGAGAGCGAGGCAGCCCAGCTGGGGTCATTCCAGCGCACTTGCATTGTTTCGCTTGAGTAGACGTCTTAGGAATTGTCTTTGCTGAATTTTTGTCAAGAGCTGTCACCGTCGCTGACAGGTGAGACTTGCCCTTGGCTTTGCTGCTGTTTAGACAGGTGTTTTTGCAAAGAAAACAACTGCAGCTCCGTTTCAAACTTAGACGCTCACAACAGAAAACGTTCCCCTTCTGAGGATAGGAAAGAAAATCACAGAGTGCATAATGCCTGAGAAGGGTGAGGCTTTTCGACAGACAGGCAGAAGTCAAGGCCGATTTGCGTCAAAGTGAATTTGTCTACCTGCTTTCACTGTTTCTTCTTGTGAATCATTTTGTGTGTTAGTTGGTTTCGGTGTTTGCTCACTTTCCATTTGGGTACACATACCAGAAGATCCAGAAGTAAACAGACAAACTGGACGATGTATTTGTTGGTATTTAGTTAACCACTCTGACACTTTAAATTTGCTCAGTACTTTGTCGTCTCAGACGAAGTTTTGGTCCTCCAAGAAACCAAAACACATCTTCTTCTCAGTGGGCACAAGTCTTGCTTTTTTCCCCCTTTTTTTGTATTTCTCGTTCCTCTTCCTCCCCGTCTGTGTTTCTCATTGCTGAAACTCTGTGTTGACAGTCTCAAAAAACCACATATGACAAGCTGGTAAGAGGGCCATAGTTGTGGGCTACGCTTTTTTTTTTGTGCGGGCAGAATGGGGCCAACACCCTCATGATTACCCACTCACCCTCTTCCGTTTTCCACCTGTGCACAGTGCCAGACCCACAGCATTGAGGGAGTAGGCAGGACTGAGTCAACCCTCTCTGATGAGCTCCAGTCCCCCCCTGGTCCCCACACTGGCTCCTATTCTTTGCCGCTGTGCACCCGGCCAGCCAGCAGCAACTGGAGTGACAGGCAAGGCATGGCAGAGCTTGCTCTGGGCCCGAGCTGGCATCCATTTGTTCAGAGCGCTGATGTGAGCCAGCAGTGCTTAGTTCCCATGGCGCTTTAGAGGATTGCTCTCTCCTCTGTTTTCTCTGTGTGTTGTTAGATTGTGATCTGAGAACTCTGCTTGTCTCATTTGCAGCTTGTGTAGTCAGACGGGACTGTCCTGGTAGGTGCCGTGTGTCTGCTCCAGCCAAGAGGCACATGATTTATTTAGGGCCAAGGATGTGGGCATTCAGAGGGGTCATATTTATAGTCTGTTGGTCTGGTGAGAAGACCTGCCAGTAAAAGCAGATTCTGAAAAAGAGGCACGGGGGACAGAAAACTGAAAGTCTTTCTCTCTTTACAGAGGCCATGGATGAATGCTATTTTCAGTGGGCTGTAGTGAATAGCACTTAAAACTAAATAGCTATAGTATTGGCTTTTAGATGCAAAGAGGAGGAGTGCAGCCAGAACAATAACAAAACAAGCATATTTGTAGTGCATGTTATAGTCTTCAAATCTAAAAAGTTAAAGGGTCTTTTGATTAGGAAACCATAACATTTTCACTTAAAAATGCCCGTTGACTGTTGGTCATACAATAAGTTGTACTTGTTAAACCACTTCTTTATTCATTGTTAAATGACTGAGATCGGTCTATGAGTTTCCCAGGAAACTTTTTATTATTATATGTGCAACAAAGGTTATTTGTAAGTAAGGAAGTAAGGTGGATAATAGCTCAAAATTACAGCTGTTAGACTATCTTGAAGTGGATCCAGAGAGCAACGAGGTGAAGAGAGACTCCTCTGAGCTTGTATGTTTCTGTTTTTTGACATGGTGTTGTCTGTGGCTACGAGGGTTAAAGCCATGATAGTTGTGTAAATATCTAAATATTGTTGAATGTAGGGCTTTTTTTTTTTTTATCAGATTTGCAGTTTGGCAGTTAAATGTTGTGAAAATTTCAAAGATTACAACTATTGGGTTGGTATGTTGTCATTTTGGTCAAAGCAAAGGATATTTGCCATAATCCTCAAATAATTACAACAAATGAATTCTATTAATTCTATAAATCTATTTTCTTTACTGCTCACTAACTATGATCATCAGCAACAGGCTGCCAGTCTATCACTGGGCCTATAGGGAGAGACAGATAAGCATTCACACTCACATCCACACCAACAGCCAGCTTAGAATCACCAGTTAACCCCAATATATCCACCATCTCTCGTCTGTACATCTCCAAACTGTCTCAGCCTTGCCTCTTTAACTTTTTATTTGAAATGCCAGATTTATGTAGGTGGTGACAAAAAAATTCTCCATTTGTAAATTGGTTTTTAATTAAAGCGTGTTTGCGACCTCGGATTGTCAACTGTGTTTGTTCTGTCTTACTCAAACACTGTGAGAGCGGCAGGCATGCTACATGTGTGCACATCATAATATATGTCAGAGGCCGTCTCTTTCAAAAAAGAGCAGATGATGAATGAACACGGTCTTTTCAGTGCTGATAATTGAAACCTCTCCTGACTTGCAGGCTTGTATAGATCAAATGTTTGATAAAGGATCTGCTCAGTCAGAAGAAAACACAATGATATCATCGTGCAAAAATGACAGTAATGATCCAGCACCTGAGCACTTACCCTCTCCTCAGTGCCTGAATCCAACCTGTGCCATCCTTCAACAAAGAGACAGTGACTGGGTGGGGCTAGAGTTGGGTGTCAGTACTTATTGCATCTGTTGGAAGATAAATATACATAAGAGTTAATAATCGCAGTGAAAATATAAGGAGGGTGGTGGATTACAAAGTCATTACTCAGTTCTGCTTCTCTATGTCTCGTTTGCTTTGTAATGTCTTTTTCATTGTTCCCCAAAATACTTTGGCTATAAAACCTGATATGAGAGCCATTCAGTTTTTATAAGTGCTATTCATTACAGGCTACTGAAAATAGCATTTATCCAAAGATAACTCTTTGAAGCTTTTCAAAAGACTACTTAGGAGATGTTGCAATGCTTTGAGATGCTGAAAAGTGTGAAGATATGTATACTTTTTTCCACTGTGGAATTCTTTGAGGTGGGAAAGTTTGGCCCTCGGATTAAATAAATGCTTTTGTGGACCAAAAACGGTTACAGCCAAAATGAATTGAGCAATATTGTTAATTACAGAGGGCATATCCCTTCTGGATTTGTGCAAGTATGCTAATTCCACATTGATGCCTGCCACAAATTATGTCCCATTTAACATGCGACAGACTGGAACTTTCACTCCATGTTTGACTGGAAAATTCATTCAGCTCGAAGCCTCAAAAATGAGCCTCTTGTTCGAGCCTCAGTGGAGAAACAATAGTGTGTGAAGATGGCATGTAACATAGAAAAAGTCTGTGTTTATTGACATCCATGAGTGACTGTTTCAGGTGTTCGTTTCTCTGGAGGGACGGCTGCTCAAACACAGAAACCTTGCTCAAGTGGAATGAACATATGTGGTCCACCCTTTTCCAGGGAACAAAGGGTGCAGGAATATGACTTCTTTCCATTAGGTGTTTCTGGAAATGGCGTGCCCTGCGATTTTTACAGAGGGCAGATATCATCAGTGAACCTTCACAGTGTCAACTTTTCAGGAATCAGGAAGAATTACTTATTTTTTGCTTGAGGCCAAATGCATTTCTCATGTTATCCAAAGGGATTTGAAAAGGTTTCATATGGTCCGACATTATTGTGAGCCCAAAGAAGATGAATAAATAGAACGCTACATTTATCTGAACTGAACATGTAATGTATGAGGGTGATGAGATTCTGTTCAGCATTTCATAAGTTGGGAAAAAAAATCTCACTTTGGAACATTATTTATATTTGAGAACAGAGAATATCTGATGGATGACACGTTGGACCTCGACCAATAACAGCTCGCCAAATTTCATGACTTAACCCTGACACCTGACAACATATGCAACTGTGGTTAATGTAGACAACTGAATCTAGACACATTTATCATAACTTGGTGGTGAGAGTGGTTCAGACTTTTATTTCGCTGTTTGGTAAAAATAGGTTTTGGTTAGTGAAAAGGAAGACAGAAAAAAATCCAGGGTCAGGAACTCAAAGTAGATTTGAGCAAGTAATAAAAGATCTTTATTTCAGTGCACATTAAAAATGCATATAATAATAATGTAATGACGACTTCACTCAACACAGGGGTGCAACTAACTTGCATTTTCATTCTGGCCTCTAGGGGCAACAATGAGCACATGCACCATTTCTCTGACCTTCAAGGTCATCACAGAAGAAGTAGAATTTACAAGGCTTCTCACAGTTTTTCTTCACTTAAGACATAGTGTAGACAAAAGACGGGTAAAAGTACACAATGAGTGCAAAAATATTGGGTAAGTGTATAAAAGTGCATAAAAAGTAACCTAATTCAAGTGATGAACCAGCATTCTGTTTACTTGTAACAGACAACTTAACAAAGAACCATTTTTAAATTGCATCTCAAGTCACTTTATTTGCAACGTTTTGCAAAAACACATTGAATCTAGTGAAAATACCAAAGACTGACACATAAAAAAACATAAAATTAAATAGGCATGTTGTGTGAGCTGAGAGATCCATTTACATTTCACTGAAGCTTTATCAGAAATTGTCTCAGTGGATGGATGGTTGTCAAGAAGAACTGAGGGTGTCAGATGCTCACGGGTTTGTTTAATTACTTGGGTTCAGTGTATTTGAATGGGTTGGGTTCATTCTACTTTTATATTTATAGAAGTTGTCAAAGTCACTGTGAAAGGCTGAAACATTAATTCAAGTCTTTTGTAAGTCCAAGATGCTGTTAAATTCTGTGACCTTTGGTGACACACTTAAAAACTGTAGTCGCTGGATTAAATAGCAACCATTTCTAACCTTTCCTCTTAATGCTGTTTGTCTGCTGGATCAGGTTTTTGTCTGGCTGACATCATGTCATCTTGGCATAAGAGGATCCTCAGGCTGAAAGAGCCCTATTTTTTATAAGATAAGATCTGGAAAGTCTAGTTTGAGTGAGAGATTTAAGCATTTTAATCCCCATGAGACAGCAATAGAGGATTATATGGCTCGGGAATGTTATGGGAGAAACTATTTTATCTTTCATTGCGTTGTTTATGAGGTAAACTGGGGTAAAGCTTGACTATCCATTGGCGCTGTATTTTATTGGCCAACTTTTTTTCCCTAAACTGAGTGGTCCCACTGAAATGGAGGAGAGAGCTGCATTTTGTCAGTCGGAAAGCCACCGTATTCTGCTTCAGAGCTGCATCCCTCTGCAGCTGGAAGGAATTCCAAGTCTTGCTGAAGGGCACCTCAGCAGGGTGGATTTTGGCTGTCAAGGGGAATTGAGCCTAGGCCGTCTGGCTGAAGCACCGTGACACCAATCACAACACCACCCCGCTGGTTCAGCCAAAAACAATATATGGTTAAATGAGGGACTTGCACGATACAGAGCAGCACCGAAATGTTCAAATCAAAGAATATTTCTTGAAATGTTTGAAAGAAATGTCCTGCGACAGTGCCTGGGCCATTTCTTGGTGGTAACAGACAATGTTCTCTCACTGGATTGCCAGTAAGAAACTTGTATGATGGAAAAAGTGGCTGGCTCATATTTAGAAGCACGAAAGCGCTGATATAATGTGAGGTGACGTTAGAATTCCTCTCTCTGTCCAACACAATGTGGGCAGTGTGGAAAACCTGGATGGTGTGACTTTTTTCAGAGAATCCATCACAGCATCGCAAACCCTGCAGGTCTCACTTCGGTACACAGCAGTGCTAATCAAAACCAGCCCGTTGTGGGGGCACAAAGGTCATCAGCCAAGGAGAGGAAATTATTGATGGAAATAAAGGTGCTGGACTGCCCCAGTGGCTCTCTCTTACACTTATTTGCTAGATGTTGAGTCGCTAGACAGGCTGCATTATGAACAAGGCCGAGTTGTTCAAATGTGATTTAAGGGCTGCTTTTGTCATGACGTTCGCCAAAGAAGGTCTCATGCTTTCATTGGCTGTTTCAGTCTATTTCCATTTCTTGACCTGCATTGAATGTCCACTAAAAGTTAATAAGTCTTTAATGTTTTCCTACTTTGAAAATTGCCTATGGACAGAGTGGAGCCTGTGATTTACTGACTTCAGCTGCTTGAGCTGCACATCAAGAAATTTTTTGTTCCCCCCTCGTATTAAAACATATGAAATCACTTACAAGTTGCTACTAATTCACGGTGATCTGTCAAACTGTTTTAATAGAGACATGGAGTCATTACAGAATGTGATGACATTGCATGTGTGCGAGGTATGCCGTGCCGCTGTAATTTGGAAAGAGAAGTGCCACAGAGAAAAGTGTCACAAAAGAAGAAAGGGACCCGTGAGGGTCAAGTTCTCATGTGCAGGCTGTTGTGTGAAGTGTCTGGTGATTGCCAGGCTGTTCTGAGGACGCTGCTGGACAGGGAGGTGAGAGGCAGGTTAATTACTATACTGAGAGGGGAGGGTGAGATGCTTTACATAGCCCTTTGTGTCCTGTAGTCTTGGGTTTCCAGCACAGAGAGGTGTGAGCAAAGGGTGCTAGAAGATGGCAAAGGCTAACACTGCACGGGCCAGTTCCATCCTAAAGTCGCCACATTGATCACCAGATGACAGGAGCTGCGAGTTCTGCATGAAAACCATGCTGTCACAGGCTCAGTCCTACTGTTAGAACATGCAAGTACAAACCAAGAGAAGACTAATACATATAGCCTGGTGATCAGAGTGAGTCTCCATTTCCATTTGAGGATGGTATGTTGCCCTAATTGCAATTAGGTCTCAGTCTGTATCATTTTTAGTTGTCACAGAAGCAGCCTAAAAGCATGTGGCATGCCAGTTCTATGTCATGTGTGCACACTAAAGTCAGACCTGTCAGAAACTTGAGGCAACTTGATGCTGGCTCCAAAAACTAGACAATCCCCAAAGATTCCCATTTTGCAGCATTAAAAAGCATTACAAATGTCTCTGTGCAAATAATGGCCTCTATGGATAGTTTCCCCCTTCTTAACAAGTATTCGGGGGGTAATTCTGTTTTATTACTCATCCGCCTGGATATTGGTGTTAGACAGGTGTCCAGACACAGGTAGCTATAGCAGATTGGTGTCTACTAGACCTCAGCTCTGCTAATTAAAGTCAGTGAATTTGACCTCTCTGCACTTGTCTGTGCTGTTAGTACCTTTTGAATCATTTTAATAACAGAAAAATAGCACAAAAATAATAGCTAGCACTGTTAAGAGGTACTTATAAAGTATGGATAAAGCATACGTTAAGGAAGTTTGCATATCTCGAATGCAAGACTGTGCATTCGCATGTACTGTATGTTGAGATACAGTAGATGCAAACACAGTCTTGCATTCATTCATATTTTCATACGGGTAACTATGACAAAAATAATGGGCTGAAAGATCAAGGAAAAGCTAAACTACAAAAATACGTTTTGAGTAGTCATTTAAAACAAACCACAGATCAGCAGCTCTGGATTTTAAATTGGAGCAGGGAACAGTTTAAAGATCTTGATCAGAGGCTGATTGCTGGACTAGTCTCAGCAGGTCTGCTACATAGAAGCCTGGTCATATAGGGCTTTATATGTCCATCCATCCATCCATCTTCATCCGCTTTATCCGAGGCCGGGTCGCGGGGGCAGCAGCCTAAGCAGAGAAGCCCAGACCTCCCTCTCCCCAGCCACCTCCTCCAGCTTATCCGGGGAATAATACATGCGTTCCCAGGCCAGCCGAGAGATATAATCTCTCCAGCGTGTCCTGGGTCTGCCCTGGGCCTCCTCCCGGTGGGACATGCCCGAACACCTCACCCAGGAGGCGCCCAGGAGGCATCCTTGTCAGATGCCCGAACCACCTCAACTGGCTCCTTTCAATGTGGAGGAGCAGCGGCTCTACTCTGAGCCCCTCCCGGATGGCCGAACTTCTCACCCTATCTCTAAGGGAGAGGCCAGCCACCCTTCGGAGGAAGCTCATTTCTGCTGCTTGTATCCGCGATCTCGTTCTTTCGGTCACTACCCACAGCTCGTGGCCATAGGTGAGGGTAGGGACGAGATCGACCGTAAATTGAGAGCTTCACTTTTACACTCAGCTCCCTCTTCACCACGACGGGCCGGTGCAGCGTCCGCATCACTGCAGCCGCAGCACCAATCCGCCTGTCGATCTCCGGCCCCTTCTCCCATCACCGCAAACAAGACCCCGAGATACTTGAACTCCTCCACTTGGGGCAGGAACTCATCCCGACCCGGAGTGGGCACTCCACCCTTTTCCGGCTGAGAACCATGGCCTCAGATTTGGAGGTGCTGATCCTCATTCCCGCTGCTTCATACTCGGCTGCGAACCGCTCCAGTGCGAGCTGGAGGCCTTCACCTGATGAAGCCAACAGAACCACATCATCCGCAAAAGCAGAGATGAGATTCTGAGGCCACCAAGTGAAAGCCCTCCGCCACTTGGCTGCGCCTAGAAATCCTGTCCATAAAAATTATGAACAGAACCGGTGACAAAGGGCAGTTTCTGGCGGAGCCCATCACCCACCGGGAACGAGTCCGACTTATTGCCGGCAATGCGAACCAAACTCTTGCAACGGTTGTATAGGGATCGAATGGCCCGTAGCAATGGGCCAGACACCCCATACTCTCCGCAACACCTCCCACAGGACACCCGAGGGACACGGTCGAATGCCTTCTCCAAGTCCACAAAACACATGTAGACTGGTTGGGCAAACTCCCATGCACCCTCAAGTATCCTTGAGAGGATAAAGAGCTGGTCCAGTGTTCCGCGACCAGGACGAAAACCGCATTGTTCCTCCTGTATCCGAGGTTCGACTAACGGACGAACTCTCCTTTCCAGCACCCTGGCATAGACTTTCCCAGGGAGGCTGAGAGTGTGATCCCCTGTAGTTGGAACACACCCTCCGGTCTCCCTTCTTAAAGATGGGGACCACCACCCCGGTCTGCCAGTCCAAGGGTACTGCCCCTGATCTCCACGTAACATTGTAGAGGCGTGTCAACCAGGACAGCCCTACAACATCCAGAGCCTTCAGGAACTCGGGGCGGACCTCATCAACACCAGGGGCTCTGCCACCAAGGAGTTGTTTAACTGCCTCAGTGACCTCGCCCCGAAATTGGCGGGTCATTCCCTCATCCCCAGACTCTGCTTCCTCCTCGGAAGACGTGTCAGTGGGATTAAGGAGGTCCTCGAAGTATTCCTTCCACCGCCTGACAATTTTCTCAGTCGACGTCAGTAGCGCTCCGCCAGCACTATACACAGTGCAGGTAGAGCACCGCTTTCCCCTCCTGAGACGCCTGACGGTTTGCCAGAATCTCTTCGAGGCAGTCCGAAAGTCTCTTTTCCATGGCCTCTCTGAACTCCTCCCACACCCGAAGTTTTTGCTTCAGCCACTGCCCGAGCCGCATTCCGCTTGGCCTGTCGATACCTGTCGGCTGCCTCCGGAGTCCCACAGGCTAACCAAGCCCGATAGGACTCCTTCTTCAGCTTGGTGGCTCCCTTCACCTCTGGTGTCCACCATTTGGTTCGGGATTACCACCACGGCAGGCACCAACCACCTTGCGGCCGCAGCTCAATGCAGCAGCCCGGCGATGGAGACGCTGAACATGGTCTATTCGGACTCAATGTCCCCAGTCTCCCTCGGAATGTTGTTGAAGCTCTGCGGAGGTGTGTGAGTTGAAGATCTCGCAGACTGGGGCCTCTGCTAGACGTTCCCAGCACACCCTCACCACGCGTTTAGGTGCACCGGGTCTGTCCAGCGTCCTCCCCGTCACCTGATCCAACTCACCACCAGGTGGTGATCAGTTGACAGCTCAGCCCTCTCTTTACCCGAGTGTCCAGAACATATGGTCGCAGGTCTGGTGATACGATTACAAAATCGATCATCGACCTGCGGCCCAGAGTGTCCTGGTGCCACGTGCACTTATGGACACTCTTATGTTCGAACAAGGTGTTCGTTATGGCCAAACTGTGATTTGCACAGAAGTCCAATAACAAAACACCGCCGGATTCAGATCAGGGAGGCCGTTCCTCCCAATCACGCCCCTCCAGGTCTCGCTGTTATTACCCACGTGAGCATTGAAGTCTCCCAGCAGGACAACAGAGTCTCCCGGTGGGGCACCTTCCAGCACCCCCCCGAGGGACTCTAAGAAGGCTGGGTACTCTGAACTGCCACTCGGCGCATAAGCGCAGATGACAGTCAGGACCCTTTCCCCGACCCTAAGGCGCAGGGAACAAACCCTCTCATCCACCGGGAAAAACCCCAACGTACCGGCAGCAAGCCGAGGGGATATTAAATTAATAATTTTAATATCCCCTCGGCTTTATATGTAATTAATAATTTTTTTTAATGAATTCTGGTGTGCACTGAGAAATGCACGTGAAAAGTAAGTTACATTAACTGATACAGAGGACGATCAAAGTGTGTACTTTGACAGCATGCAAAGGGTTGATTTTTGTATTTTTTGTACTACTATTACTAACAGAGAGGCTGTTGAGGTTGTTAACAGCTGCACATCATCGGCACAGCAATAGTAAGGACTATCATGAAGTATAGTTTAACAGCTTGCTGTGTGGTTATTTAAGAATTTTTGCTTCAGTTTTTCATTAGTTCAATTCTAGCAGGTGTTATTTTTTTACTCAAGACTTTCTTCAATTAAGCCAACTTTTGGCTCCAAAAAACACCCAACATGTCGGCATCCAAATTGTCTGTCAGTGATTTTTGTAAAATAATAAAAACAGCAGCAAGCATTTTATAAGTTGCTGAAAACTGTAAAATTGTAATTTTGAGGTAAAACTGTGCTCATCAGTGTCACAGTGCAGGAGGGGTGGAATGAATACTACACTGACCGACCGTCACATCCTACATCATACACATTTACCTAACAAGTGAAAGATCTTTGGTTCAGTCTCGGGAGGAGACACAAATCCCTTTAGGTGTAAAGAAACAACAAAATCAAACATGCAGTGTTGGGTGTGGCAATCCTTTGTTAATAAGAGAGTATTTCAGGATCTAAACTGAGAGTGTATACACCTCTGTAAACATTTCTATGATCCATTATAAAAATTGATTATAGGAGTTTAATGTATCATTTAAAAAAAAATCAATAATGGTAAATATTCCATGATTGTGTTGAGGCTTTGTAATAACAACTGGCACAAGTCAGTCATAGTTATACAGTAAGTTACTAAAAATAAAATGTTGCCACATTTGATCAAAGTTACAGGAATGTGTACTTTTTAAATGACTTCACATACATTAAATGTACTTTAAATGAGGAGCACCTGCCCACCTTTTCCTCCGTCCCTTTTTTTCACTCTTTGCTCCAGTAGTCCAAATTGTCTCTTTCATAACCAGCACTCACTCACTTGCATGTGCACACGGAAATATCATTAATACAATCCAAATGGTTTCTTTTGGATATTTACCTCATTCCGTATTTTTGCCCCAGGTCACCTGAATCCCTTCATTATTTTTCCAGTGGAGGAAACACTTGATTTATAGTCCCACAACGCCGCTCCAGCCTGTCTCTGCAGGTAGATTAACAAAAGCATAAGTGCTGATATTTACATTTTACTGTTGCAGTTCCATTAAAGGTTTGTATGTCTTGAAACCGCAATGTTATGTCTCGGTTTGTTTTCTTGCCCATGAACACAGTGCAGTGTTTTCTGGACTTCATTAAGTAAATGAACAGGTGTTTCCCCCCTTAAGTCTTCATACAGGTCTAATGAGCCAACTTAAGTGTGCTTAAATTATTAGGCAATTAGGGACGGGAAATGTAGAGAACACCGAACACAGGAAGACATTAGGTCTGTGTACACGCACTGCTAACTCGTACAATGTGGAGTTTTCTTGTGTGATTTAGGAGAAAATCAGCAAGCTTTTTCGGTTTGTATTTTCAGTGCTAAATGTATCATTAGTGATTATGAAAAATGGCAAAGTTGAAAATGATGTTTGTTCTGCTCAAAATTGATTCATGTTAATTAACCTCTTTCTAATTTAGTGTTAATGAATAAAAACATAAGTTAGCGGGTGCTCTAATTTGGAGTTTCTGTAATTTCTAGGGTAAAAGTTAAAGAAGAATAAACACATTTATGGGAAACTAAATCCAGTATTGGTTTTTTCCTTTAGTTAAACTGCAGCTATTTGTCAGCAGAGGCCAGACTGGTTCACTCACCCAGCATGTCTATTTGCAGCACAGAGAACTCAATAGGTAACAAGTGCAAGCAGCTTCTGATACACTTTGAATACCGTGTTGATGTATTGCTGCTGTGTAATCACCATTATTGTATAAGGAGCTTGGAAAGAAAATTGTCTGGACACTTAAAGTGTGTTTAAGTTTCCTTGAAGACATTTCACCTCTCATCTGAGAAGCTTCTTCAGTTCTAAGTGGAGAATCCCAGATTTTAAGTTCTATGGGAGTGTCGCCAAGAGGGACGCTCTATTGATCCTCTCAGTGATTGTGACTCAAGTCAAGGTGTGGGTCACAATCACTGAGAACTGAGAACTTTCACAGACAATCACCATTATATATTTCTAAGGCTAAATAATCTTTATTTAGCCTTTACATCTGAGATCACAAAATTTTATCAAAAGTAAAAACCAAACAAAAACACTTGAAAAGTGGTTGAAAATTCAGTGAGTGAGGGTGAGGGTTTAACGTGGACACACCTCCTGCTTCTGTAAACTAATACTGGAAGTTAGGAGATGTACCTGCCTCATGCAGTGGCCACATTGAAACATTTACCAGTGAGGTAACAGAGAGAATAACATGAAACCTGTTTGTGGAAGTAAATATGTTTAATTTTAATAGTTAATTTAATGTCTTTCACAATCTTTGTTTACAGTTTGCAAAATAAAGGAGTTAGGTAGACAGGTAGGCAGTGGACTGAAACCACCTCGTTGATGCCAAAGGTCATACAAGAATGGCCAGACTATTTCCGGCTGATAGGAAGGCAGTCCTCCAGATAACCACTCATTCCAACCAATCATGCAGAAGAGCATCTCTGAGCACCTGACACAGTGAACTAGACTGAAGCAGATGGGTTACAGCTGCAGACCACACCGTGGTTTGTAAAGTGGTTAAACTTTACAGCCTACCTGAGTATTGTTGCTGACCATATCCATCCCTTTGTGATGACAGTGTATCCATTTTCTGATACTGTAACTAAAGTCTCCAGTATGTTTATGGTAGCTGTACTAACCACTGCACAGTTGAGATGTCTGAGAAATACCATACTAAATAATGTATACAAGAACCAGTGGGCAATTCCTACGCAGCTTAAACTAAAATAATTCTTGTAACATGACACATTTTCCATTAAGCTGATTTAGGTTAAAGAAACTAACAAAATGTCTCTCGTGCAGGCAGAGGATCGCTGGATTTCAATAATTCACTACAGTCACAGTTGGTGCATGTAAAAGAGAAACTGTGTAGCGCTCTGGGAGGAAAAACCTGATCTGCCTCCTAACAAGAGAGAAGTGTGAATATGACAAAGCCTTCCCTATCTGACACCCAACCCAACAAACAGCCATCTGTCATCATTATAAGTGGCACCTGATGTGCTGCACTTAAGAGCCACCCTGAATCTTTTATGCTCCACTGCCAATTAAGCTGGGCCAATTAACTGCTGAATTATTGAGTCACCTTCAGAAATTCAATCACTTTTTCATAAACGGACCAATAAAAGTGTTTCATCATCAAGGGCGGCTCTAATGCCGAATCCGCAGGGTACCATCCAAAGTGTCTTCACTGTGTTACTAATTCATATATTTCGATGAGCTAATCTTGTATTCGTGTCATCTCACTGTCAATGTCTTCCCCCTTTAGCGACGCCAGCTCTTTGGTTATTCATATTCTTGGCCTCAGACAATGGGAACCTCTTCAAACTCCATAACAGATAATCCTCGCAGCGCAAAAGTCACCTGTCTCAGGTGTATCGAGGGAGAATGTCAGCTGAAACATTATCACCACGATGGAGCCTGTGAAAAATATTTTCGTCCTTTTTGTTCATTTGACAGGAGTTAATGCCACTTACTGCCTTTCTGACAGGTCCAGGAGTTATGTTCACCATTATGTTCAGGGGTGTGGAAATTAAATCATGCAACAGGGGATTTGATGACATGTAATATTCATTTTAAAAAGAGTCATTAATATCTGCAGTATCCTGTGACTAATCCCTAAACAGTCACAAAGAAGCCGGGTGGAGGGGAGCTGGGAGAGAAGTTCTCTGTGTCCGTCTCATCGTTTGCCGCCTTCTTCGCCGGAACAAACTCAAAAGAGAGCACCATGAAAGAAATTGATCTCCACTGGGAGGAATGTGAACAAAATCTAGAGAAACATGTTCTGCATGGTGTCTGCAGCAGATTCAAATTTCTAATGTGTGGAAATGGTCATGGAAAACACCTTTTCTTTGCTTTTCACCTGTTTCCCAGTGCCATGATGGAGACGCCTGTACTGCAAGCTATACTATTGCTCCTTATTATCTTCTGTAGCTCTGTACAGCTATGTGCTTGTGATAATAATCTCAACCCTTTAAAGCCAAATGTATCATATTTGATACAGGAGTTTTTGAGACTTCTATCTAACCAGTGTGATCAGTGGTGAGAGGCGGGGACAGATCTCCAGTCAGATGCAGGGCACCGTTCAACTATATATTGTCTGAAAAAAATATTCAGTATTTTTTTTATTAAAAATGTGGATTTTCCAAAACTTTATATATGCATGGGCTACAGTTATAGCCCATATGTTGTGGCTGTGGCACAACTGTCAACACTAAATTTTGGTTTATTTCCCCAAAGTCTGAGAGTCCTTCACTATGTCATAGAAACATGTAAAAGATAATCTAATAAAAATTGAAAAGGCAAAGTTTATGAAAAGCAAAACTTTTTGATGCATCTGTAAACATCATTGCTCATGACAGTTAGATCATTTTGTGGAAAATGGTTGATAAAGTTTTGGAATATTATTGAAAGACTGATGAAAGAAATACTCAATTTCCTTCTTTCTTTTCACTGAATGCATTATAAGGAACAACAGAATACAAATGTCTTAATATTGATAATTTGTAACTCCATACATACAAATTATAAGTACATAGATAATAATACACAATATACATCATACAAACACACTGTACTGGAGCCCTGTGGTAGATTGGCGACCTGTGCAGGGTGTAACCTGCTTCTCAGCCTATGACATCTGACGTGGGCTCCAGGCTCGCCATGAATCTAACTTGTATAAGCAGTTTAGAAAATGAATGAATGCATACTATGGGCAGGCAGTTCATTAAAGCTTTTGTTTTGGTTAATTAGGAAAATAGGATAAGCAAGATGTCGTGATGATGGTACTGTATGTTTTTTTTTGCAATAAATCCAGAGTACCTCTGTTCTTCTACCTACCATAAGGGACAAGCTGAATTGGCTGTGATAGGCCAGGTTTAATTCAGATCTATATATTTATTTGAACTTTATTTAATTAAGGTTCATGGGAACTTACTGTGATGAAGACAAGTTAATGTTCGTTAAATGCAACAGGTTTCCCTGCTCACCTGGGATCACCACAGCAGGTAGCTCCACATGGTTTTACACCAGATGTTCTTGGTCACACAGCCCCCAAAAGATTTGTCTCATCTCAAAATTCAACCGGGGATCTTTCATTTGTTTTCATAGCCATTAAGTAATAATGTTAAACAATCACGATTTCAATATTTATCAAAATAGTAATGCTATAACAATATGACTTTTCCAATCAAAAAGCCCTACAAGATGATATGCTAAGGTAAATGTAATGAAATGTACAGCATTCCTTTATTGGGAGTGGGAAGCTGTATCACTATATACTTTCCTTTAGTAGTGTCACAGTTAGCAGTAGTAGAATGGAGGCTGCCCCAGAACTGACTTCAGCTTCTCGGCTTTCTTCTGAAATAGTCTTTGGGAAGTAATTTAAAGATGGAACAGCTACTCTTTCAGTTTAAATGCCTCACTATAGACACTGAACCCTGACAGGGTACAAAGGAAAAAGCAGACACCTTACATCATCCCATAAGTACAATAAAAAGGCATTAAATGGGAAATTACATCACAGAAAAAAAAATCAGATTTTACAGCAATAGCCCCTATAATTTGTTGCAATCCTACTTCTATAAATGGCAGGTGGATTACAGATTACAATTAGCTGACATGAAATCCTAATCTGATATTTTTTTGTGGTTTGTACAATATCTGAGAACTTTGTGACTCCCGCTGCCTTTTTCTCATGCTATGTATTTACAGTTGTGACACCACCAACCACTACGGAGTTTACAGCCTTTGCCAACAACCGATCCAACAGCAGCAACCCACCAGCTGTGAAAAGTGTTACCCTCCCAGGCCCGGCTGTGCTGCTGCTGGTGACTGACAGCAGGTTTAATATTTGATGAGGGACTTGGGATGAACCAAAGGTTTGACTCTCAGAGTGTGTGACACAGGGAACACCCAAACCCTCTGCTATTGTTATCCCCTCCTGCTGCCCTGCTATTCATAGAGCAGAGGATAGGGTTCTGCACTCCCACTCTGAGAGTTTCACAGAAGAGAGAAACACAATGAAGTCAGAATAACAAAGGTTGCTGCGCCCTTCTCATCAATATCATGTGAGCTCCTTCGTAACGGGACGGCTGAGTGATTGGCAGTTTAAATGGAAGCGAGTACAGTTTCTCCACATATTACACCCCTCAGATGCAAATTATACTAATATACAGGGAGTGCAGAATTATTAGGCAAGTTGTATTTTTGAGGAATAATTTTATTATTGAACAACAACCATGTTCTCAGTGAACCCAAAAAACTCATTAATATCAAAGCTGAATGTTTTTGGAAGTAGTTTTTAGTTTGTTTGTAGTTTTAGCTATTTTAGGGAGATATCTGTGTGTGCAGGTGACTATTACTGTGCATAATTATTAGGCAACTTAACAAAAAACAAATATATACCCATTTCAATCATTTATTTTTACCAGTGAAACCAATATAACATCTCCACATTCACAAATATACATTTCTGACATTCAAACACAAAACAAAAACAAATCAGCGACCAATATAGCCACCTTTCTTTGCAAGGACACTCAAAAGCCTGCCATCCATGGATTCTGTCAGTGTTTTGATCTGTTCACCATCAACATTGCGTGCAGCAGCAACCACAGCCTCCCAGACACTGTTCAGAGAGGTGTACTGTTTTCCTCCTTGTAAATCTCACATTTGATGATGGACCACAGGTTCTCAATGGGGTTCAGATCAGGTGAACAAGGAGGCCATGTCATTAGTTTTTCTTCTTTTATACCCTTTCTTGCCAGCCACGCTGTGGAGTACTTGGACGCGTGTGATGGAGCATTGTCCTGCATGAAAATCATGTTTTTCTTGAAGGATGCAGACTTCTTCCTGTACCACTGCTTGAAGAAGGTGTCTTCCAGAAACTGGCAGTAGGACTGGGAGTTGAGCTTGACTCCATCCTCAACCCGAAAAGGCCCCACAAGCTCATCTTTGATGATACCAGCCCAAACCAGTACTCCACCTCCACCTTGCTGGCGCCTGAGTCGGACTGGAGCTCTCTGCCCTTTACCAATCCAGCCACGGGCCCATCCATCTGGCCCATCAAGACTCACTCTCATTTCATCAGTCCATAAAACCTTAGAAAAATCAGTCTTGAGATATTTCTTGGCCCAGTCTTGACGTTTCAGCTTGTGTGTCTTGTTCAGTGGTGGTCGTCTTTCAGCCTTTCTTACCTTGGCCATGTCTCTGAGTATTGCACACCTTGTGCTTTTGGGCACTCCAGTGATGTTGCAGCTCTGAAATATGGCCAAACTGGTGGCAAGTGGCATCTTGGCAGCTGCACGCTTGACTTTTCTCAGTTCATGGGCAGTTATTTTGCGCCTTGGTTTTTCCACACGCTTCTTGCGACCCTGTTGACTATTTTGAATGAAACGCTTGATTGTTCGATGATCACGCTTCAGAAGCTTTGCAATTTTAAGACTGCTGCATCCCTCTGCAAGATATCTCACTATTTTTGACTTTTCTGAGCCTGTCAAGTCCTTCTTTTGACCCATTTTGCCAAAGGAAAGGAAGTTGCCTAATAATTATCCACACCTGATATAGGGTGTTGATGTCATTAGACCACACCCCTTCTCATTACAGAGATGCACATCACCTAATATGCTTAATTGGTAGTAGGCTTTGGAGCCTATACAGCTTGGAGTAAGACAACATGCATGAAGAGGATGATGTGGACAAAATACTCATTTGCCTAATAATTCTGCACTCCCTGTAGTACAAGAGCAGTTCTGCTTTATAACCTCAAAAAAGGTATCTTTAAAACCAATCTTAAAAATAAACCATCACTACTCTCTATCAGTGCAAACACAGAAGTGGCACGTTTAAAGCTTTCGCTGCTGTTTTTGATAGAAAGATCCAAAGATACCAAGTCACATTAGTTGATTTAGTTAGCAAGCAACATCCATCTCTAGTTAATAACATCTAGATTTGTTTCACCAGCTTGTAGGTGTTATCTCAATCCCTCTGCTTAACCACCACCCACCTTGGGGACCCCTGACCTCTGACATGGTGCTAACAATATCACCATCACTCCCTGCTCCTGCATGCATAACTCACTGCTCAATGAAACAAGTTCACGCTCTGCTTTAAAGGCTGCGGAAAGGCATTTTGTGGGAAGTTGCTAACTAAAATTGAATTAAATAATAAGTAAATTAGTTTACTTTGAAAATGGATGCACACAAAAACAGTAGATTGAAGCATTTTTTGTCATAATTAGCTAATAGAAAAGTTTTAAGCCTTAAATAGAAATTAAAAATGTTAAATCCACTCGATCCTATTTACAGAAATTAATCAACGATCAAATTAGAAACCAGATCTTATCATTTGTAATTACTTTATCTGAAATACATCAAACTGGGAATAGAGAAAGGCTAAACTTGTTTTTTTTATTACTTATTTGGTTTTAAAAATGATAGAACTGACACATTTGAAAGGCTATTTCGGTGTTTTGTTTGGTTTATATACACAATCTTAGGCTAACATGTAGGATTTCATGCAGTACTAACATCATAGAAAGTGATGATAAAGTCTTTCTCCAAGTTAAAGCCAACCTAATACGCAGTGATGGCGATGTACCTGAGCTCAAAGGCTGAGATGAAATATACTGTATCATATATCCTGCAGGTGTCTCTCAGTGGCTCAGCATGGATCCATGGGATTTACTACAGGACTTAGAGGTGCACTCTCTTCATACCACTTCTGGCTGAACGCCCGAAGGAATCAGTAGCTCCAGCTTTTTTTGTAACGACTGTCAGGATGTCCACGAGGGAATTTTGGCAGGTTGGAAAGAAACTCTGAAACCGATCCTCCTCTTTTTGCCCTTTTCTGCTCAGACCTTAATCCATAAACCATCCCCGAACAGGCCCATCTGGCATCTGGGCGCCTCCTCATCGACTCCCTCTCATGCTGCCTACAGACAGCAGCAGTTTTTTTTTACCTCCTCTCCGTGCCTGTGATTTCACTTTTCACGTCCACCTTTTAGGGTTTTCTGGGTCATTTCCTCATCTCTGTTACATTGTCATCCAAGCATACTGGTTAAATAATGAGTGTTGATCTACAGTGAATGGTGATTCCTATAACAGCTTAACTTGAGCTGCAATGATTGACAGTTCTGTCAACTGACAGAAAATTAATATTGCGGCTGTAACCATGCCCTTTTTCTTAACTTAAATTCAGCTTGGAGTTGTGTGGAGTATATCCCACCTGTCACAGGCGAATGGTGGCTTACTCCCTGGACAGGCTGCCAGTCCATTACAGGTCTAAGACTACTTTAAAAAGAATCATTTACGATTGTTCAAAATGGAAGTTAGGCGTGGGATCATATATTGATTATTATAAGCTATTAATCAACTTCAAGGCATCAAGGACACAAATGTCATGCATTTTTTTAAAGGGAGATCACGAACAGTGTCAAAGGGGGCACACCAACATGTTTTATTTCAGCTTTATTATATACACATTATGTCTTGCTGACAGCTCTTTCATAAACCCCATTTAAACTTATGAATCATACATGTTTAAGTTATGTGTTAATGTAAGAAAAGAAGGAGAGAGCATATAAATCTTTGTTGGTTTGGTTACTGCTGATATCATATCAAGGTTTGGTACCAACACCCAAATGATACTATGCCTGTTTTCTTTCAAAAAAAAATAAGCAAACGTTTTTCAGTAAGTTTCTGACAATTGGCAAAATTCTGATTTAAATCAAAAACCATGAGCTCAAGACTAAGAAACTCATATTTTGCTTTTGGTTCGTAACAACTTGCGCTGGATTTATGGTTCATATTACTGCATTAAATCTACACTGTTGCTCTTTACAAATGCTTTACAACTGCTTGGACAAAACACATGTAAACTCTGTGGATTCTGAAGTACTCTCTCTTTATTACAGTTGTGAAACTAGATAAATATAGACACAGAAATGCAAACAACTACATCAGTCTCCAGTGTTGGTTGTAACGTTCTACATCAAAAGTGCCCTTTTCTTTCAGTTCTTACAATCAGCTGATTTCATTTTGTGTACATGAAGAAACAAACGATGTAGCTGTTTGCAACTTTTAAGGAATGCGTGCATGGATATTATATTTATTTCTATTGCACAAAACAACATTAGTGCAATGGTGTAGTTGGTAAAACTGTGTCCAGGACAGAAGTAACTACACTGTAGCCTACAGATAACAGAACATCAGCTCTTTGGAAGCATCTGCAGAGACAGCATGCTAACAGAAGGCTAGCAAAGAACCCATCGCTGAACCTAAAGCTGGGTATGCCGATCCCAGCCAAACAGCCAGAGCCTGATCTTTAGCAAAGGTATGAGCAGTCAGGCTTGTATTCAGCTTGTTTTCAGCTTTGCTTTGTGTTGTCATATTTACATCCTCCTTCAGGTATAGATTTGTGCCAGTGTATGGGACTGTAGCCTAATAACTGATAATTATGCAATAATGCATTTCAGGCCAGGTTACGGAATAATGGAAAGGTCATGTGACGAGTAGTGTAACAGATTACTTTATATAGGGAGTATTAAAGTAAAGTAATACATTACTTTTATAGAGGAATGGCCACAACATTGGATATAGTCTCTGGGGATTTAATGCAGTCCCTTAAATTAAGCTTAAATGAATTGATAATTATAACCTGAGTCAGTGAATGTGCCACAATATAATATAATAATAGTGACAATAAAATAAGTCTTATACAATTAAAACACTACAAACAAAACAAATCACAGGTTTTTCATAGTCATGTCATAATCAGGTCCCCATAATTCAGCTGATGGAGCTCGGAGGTCATTATTGTTTTTTTACAAAGATGGCACAAGTGAACAAAAGAGTACAATTACTTTCTTTAAAGACAAAAAGAACTGCATTCAACACTAATGAAGCTTACAGTAAACAATAAAAAAAATCCCATAATCTGCTACATATAGCGCGTCTTCAGGTGCCACTTGGCCACTTTTTCCCCTCCTCATCTCCCAGGAAACAGAGTAGGGTCCGGCTGCTTTCTCCTGAGCGACCTCGCAAAGCCACAACACAAACAGCAGCAGCCGTATCGAGCCCCAGCTGCCGACATGTCTGCTCAGCAGCGTATTTATTTAAACCTGCCGCTGGCCCTGGCGGTCCTGCGCAGGCCTCGCCGGGGGCCTCCCCGGCTTGTTTGAGAATCCATTCACACCTGCGCATTAAATTACTGACACTAATGTTACTAGTAATGCTTGGACCCACTCCCATTTTTAAACCTATAAACCAGCAGGAGCAGGGAAATATTGGACATGCTGGGGAGAGAAGAAGGTGACAGATTCAGACACCATACAGGGGGAGTTTTGTTAGATAAGCACCAGCCTGTCTGTCTTGTGTTTTTATTTTCAACCTTCACAAATGTTTATGTCTGACTGTGTTTTTGTCACTTCAGTGTGACTGAATAATAGATGATGTCATGTAGGGGTGCTGGCTGTTGGGTCGATATGTATATTTTGAGTGTAAGCGGGTGAGAATAACGATGGTGTCCAGCTCCTTAAAACCCCACGCTCTGACAGTAAGGCTAAAGACACTGTCGCCTCAGGGTGGGGGTGGGTAACACATTGTTGGTTGCTAAGGACTCAATGGCTTTTGAACTTGAGAGGTGTGGAGGCATGAACACCTGTGCAGCCCCCCTCTCAGGATACCTTTCACCTTGTCTCACTCTGCAGCACTCACTGAGGGGCCGAGAAGAAAAGAGGAGCACGCAGAGTAAGGAAAGTATCCGAAAGACGTCTCCCATGTTGTCAGTCCGGGGTCAGAGGTCAGAGGTCAGAATGGAAGGGTATGTCAGGTGTTAAGTGGAGCAGACAAGCCAATGGAGGTCTTGTTAAATGCTTACCTGGCGACCTGAGAACTTGTGGCCAGGTGGGAACACAAAGCGGTTAGCTTTAGTGCAAGATTACTCAAACAGGATGCAGATCAGAGGAGACCTAGTTGATATGGTGAAAGATGTGCATGTACTCATAAGAGTCTGGAGCTGGTGTGAAATGATTATATATTAAAATGTAGAAACCTGAGCAGTTATCAGGTCTGTTTTAAGCACTAGATATAAAATTGTCTTGCAAAGTTTACTTATGTACAAATTACCCACAATTGTCATTATTATACTAAACAATTATTATACTGCTAAATGTTGTAGAATGAAATATTCGAAGTTTCCTTCATTTATCTGATAATGATACTTCTAACATTTCAGATTTGTGACCAAAAAACTAAAAAATAAGTCAAAAATTAGAGTAGATGAGCTTCTCGGGATGATGACCCCTCCCCTAAATGGGGACAAAACTAAAATTAGCTCCACCTCAACCATCTCCTATTTATTTATCATCCCTAAAGTGAATCCTTTATATTTTAAAGTGACCCAGTGTAATGGAGGTTTTTAAAAAAATCACAAATTGTACAAACAAAAACACATTTCTATGATAATCCATGTTTGTTACATGTTAGTTTATGAACAAAAACTAGACATAAAGCCCTCATAGTGGTGTATGTATTTGTCCTTTCCTACTTACATTCTAATGGGTAAAAGAAATCCTTGACATTAAGTTTTTGATATTATTATTATTATTATCATTATTAAAAATGTGTTTTGCAGAAACATTCTAAAATTATCTAAATCTAAACAATATTTAGATCACAGAAATATCTGGAATTTGTAAAATTAATTACTGAGAAGTCTATAATAATATATATGTAATACAAAAATATCACAGTGGTACATATAAATACTCAGCTATTGTAATAATACTTGTGCAGACCTTTAACTGCATTTTATTTGCTTCCTAAAAGACAGATGATGGACAAATGGCAAATAAATAAAAAAAATAATTCTTATTAAATAATACAAAAAGGTTATTTCTCTGTCCTTATTGCACGTTGAGAAACATGAGCTTAAATAACAAATTCATCACATTACATTTCACACAAAGGTTAAATGTGGCATCACTGCACTAAGCTGCAGCATCAGTGACATGCAATCATCTGAGCAAACAGTCTGGGACCTATTTAATTAGAATAGTGATTACCACAGTGTGACGCTGATCATACAGCATCCAATGCTGGGACGTAATAACTGAGAATCTGGCTGCGGCCGATGAAAAGGCTTATTTGCTTTAGTGCTGCGTGAGTCTCTCTAAGCCGAGGGACAAGGCTAGACAGTGCTAATGATGATCTGTGACAGACGGCTGAGGGAGGGTCCTTCTCCTCCTCAGTGATGTGAGCATTGTGTGGAGCCGGTATTCATCTCTCTGTTCAGCTGCCTATTATTTATTTATATCTATTCACGATGTCCATTGTCCTGTGGGCTCAGCATGGAAACGCACACTGTTGAAGTGAGAAGGCAACACTTTAGACCACAGCAGCGAGTGTGGGAGTGTACAGACTAACGCGGAGAGTAAGCACTAAGAAAAAATGCTGACCTGCCTTCTAAAGTTGAGCTCAATGTAAACATAAATTAGGAATGTAGATTTATACAAATTCAAAATCCGCGTATGGATTTTAATTGTGTGCATAGTGCAACTAATCAGCTCAACAAACCGGTAGGGTCAGTTTTTGTTCTCCACTAATTAAAACACTTTAAAGGCTACACCTGGGTCAAATAATGTGTGCAAACAGCTTCATGTGGCCTATCAATATTTATTAGGGTCCTTTGGCTGCAGACTGGCAGCTTTTCATTGTGGGACAATGCACGTGAAGATAATCCCATAACTATTTGTGATGGTCTAGTTTAAATTCATATAATCCGGCTAACTTTATACAAGCACTCTTAAAGTAAGGAAAATTATTTCTATAATGTTGTGCATTTTACATGTTTGGGGACAGAGGTTATGAATACACCTCCAATTATTCTGTAGCACAGTAAAACATCACAGCAAAGGTTAGGCTCAGACCCTGCTAACTTCAGAAAAGGATCACTCAAATGAAACATGCTGGGGTAAAAACACCCAAACATTTTTCCCCTTTCTTGATATATCATCAAAGTAGGTAAGACTGTTCCAGAAATGACTCTTGGATGTCTCAGAATAAGAAAATGTTTTATAAAAATCCATTCATCCACCCATCCTTCTTTTTAATTGTATTGGGATCCAATTGCGAAGCAGACGTCTGCGCAGGCGTGCCTGCTGTCCAGCTTTAGATCGCTTTTTTCTCTGAGGAGCAAAAGCTGGATCTTTGGGATCTTTGCCTTAAACAATGACTGGTGATTAAATGCTTGATCATTTGTTGAATTATTTTACAGCTCTGTTTCTTTCAGTGTCAGTTGTTTCATTCATCTCATTAGAAATCTTTTCATCTTTGACGGCCCAAAGGTGTGTCGCAGGTCTAACATTTTTCTAAATGTTACCAACCGTCTGGATACTCAGTTGGGGGTTTACTAAGTGAGTGGCTATTGTTCGTGTGATTGTTGCCCCAAGTCTTTAAGTTCTTCAAACCAGGAAATGTTTAAACGGGACTAATTAGCCGATATTCCCTTCAGTGTGTGGCTGGCAGTTCTTGTCTGCGGCTGATCTGACAGGAGTTGTGCCCTCTGGGGTCCAGAGTATCAATTATGGGGCCTTTCACAGTTCTCCGTTTTGGAAACATTAGACAAGTTCAATCCCAGGTTTGCCCTCCACTGCGATCGTGCCGTGATTTTGGCTTTGAAATCACACAGCCGGTCTTGAGGAGCATATGAGCATTTTTTTTCTTATAGAAATTACATTTAATGAGAATAGAAAGAAAGAGAAAGAGAGCATTTAGTCTGGGAAACTGTCTGCACAGAGACAACTTTGGTTCTCTCAGTCATCCCTTTACACACACACACACACACACACAGATGTTCCCAGCAGTTTAGAAGACATAATTTTCTTGGTGACTTATTTAAATCAAAACCATAACCATTACTTTCCATCCCTATTCTGACCACAACCAAGTCTTCATAATAAAATAATGATTTACATTATGGGGAGAAAAAAGGAGATCGGCCCTCGTGTCTTGTGACTGTGTAAACAAATCTAGGTCTCCACAACTTCAGTAATGCAAGTACACACACACACACACACACACACACACACACACACACACACACACACACACACACACACACACACACACACACACACACACACACACACACAGACAGTGCAGCTTCTCCTCTGTAAACACAGCACCCCCTGGCTGTTTCTCACCTTACTGAGCACACAGACACTTTTGCATTGTTAAACTTATCCACTGTCATACTGTTGAACTCAATAATGCTTGTCTTTATGACCGTTAGATTTACATTGAATTGAGAATTGTGAGGAACAGAAAGTGGAATTTAATACATAATGCTGCAGGAATTGTAAACACATGATAAATAAAAAAAATATATAAAAAACATACAACTACAAACCTCTTAAAGTGTTTGAGCTTAAAGCAGCTTCATATAAATCTGTCTTCAGCTTTTATAGTGAAAAGATCAAATATTAAATACTTGGGTTTTGGACACAGCTATATATTTCCACAGTAAATCAATAGTGATAAAACTTTTACTGTGTTTTGCTGCATTTTTGCGGCTCACAACTGAGTAAAGGCATGGGATACTAAAGATCCTCGCAATGTTTTAAGACACAAAAACTACACTTACTCTTTTTCCCTCATTGAAAAAGACCAGAATTTGATTAAACTCAAATCAATGTTATTTATATAGCACCAACAGTTAATTAATGTAAAGACCAAACAATAATAGAGAAAAACCTAACCATCAAACGACCCCCTTTGAGCAAGCATGTAGTGACAGTAGGAAGGAAAAACTCCCTTTTAACAGGAAGAAACCTCCGGCAGAACCAGGCTCATTTGGGGGTATGCAAATATTTACCTGGACACTACAATGTTTAATGCTATTGATAATATATGAGACATGGAGATTTGGATTTTACTAACTGTTTTGTGTATAGGGGAGAAGCATTGTTCTTAAACTTTACACAAACAAAGTTCATACATGGGAAATGTTTGCTCTGCACATCAGTCTCTTTGGACATTGTGATGCCAAACTGTTGATGACCAGGTTATTTGGGTTTTGTGACTGCTTCTGAAATGTTAAGTTGAACCAAAGCTGGCTGTCAGACTCATAAATGTGTAATTTGTTCTTATTCCCTAAGGTGGCCATTAATTCAGTTTTGTCAAACCACTGGTGTGCCTCGCATGCAAACAATGTGTAATTTGGCAGCACCTGGTTATGGCATTAGTGTGATGAGGATGTCACTCTCAGCTCGCCATTTTTTAACATGCAGTATTGGTGTTGTGTAAGGACATATTTGAATGCAAATGACAATATTTTAAACTAATCAAGTGATTAGAATAGGAGCTAAACCAACTCCGACGCCTTTACCGTCCTAATGTGGATGTTGTAGTTCTCTAAACCTGGATGATTATCTTTGGTCAGTATTTCTGCATGTGCATTAACACTAAAAGAAGCAATGTATATAACATTGAGATGTAGGCAGGGCATCATTCATATGTTATCCTAGGAAGTGTTTGTGTATTTTAAATAAATTTAGCCTTAAGGTGTAGAATAATGTGGGGTTGAACTTTACCTTGTTCTTCCGTAAGAAGTAACAATAAACAACATGTTTTAGTTTATTGATCAAAACTGAGAAACTAGCTTCTCTGAGAGTGAAAAACAACCAGCAGTCATGTGAGCACGACAAAGTTCTGGTTATTTTTTGCATTAAAAGAAGACGTTGTGCTTAGTTTTTCCAATTTTAATTTGTCCTTGTGGAGAAAAAAAAAAGTGTGCCTCAAATTATCTAAAATGTAAGATAAACAAGAGTCAGACATGTGTCACCTTTTTTAACCAATTATCATTAATAAGTATCGTATTTGGAGGGAGAGGGTCGAACGAAAACACTCACCGCTGCTTCTCGTGACGAAATTAAGTTGTCATTGGAGCGTCTGCCCAAATCCTGCACGCTTACGGGGGAAAAAAAGACCATTCTGAGTTCAGAGTGCCATGTAACATTCAATTACAATTAAACTGACGGGTCTCTATTAGTCGGTGTTCATTTCAGGGTTGGAGGCAGGAGGTCATGACCCGCTCCTCAGGCAGGTGCTTATGTTAGACCCGGTTTTAAAAAAGTACGACCAAACAGAAAGATTAAGTGCAATACAAAACACACCTGGTGGACACAAGCTCCACACCCCCCTTTATTGGAGTTTGTCTGTCACACAAAAACACACACACACTCACACACTGGAGTGGAAATTTAAGCTGACAGTCAACATCTCAAATAAATATATTCCTCCGTCTTTTTGTTTTAAGATATTAAAGTAATTTCTATAATTGTTTGAAACAAGTCCACTTTTCCTAATTCCCATCTGTGTCCTTGACAACGGGGTCAACGCTGAGCCCTCCCTTGGCAGCTGCGCCAGATGGTTAAGGAGAAAGAGAGAGAAGAAAGAGCGTGGGGGAAAAAAGAGAAGATAGAAGACTTCTGTCAATGTCAAATATAGAATTAGAGTTATTTCCCTGCCTTTTGAGTTGGCTTTAGCATCCACTGCTGCAAGATGACAAGCCAATACCCTAAGGCAAGAAAAGTCAGGAGCAGCGGCTGAGTGAAGGGTTGGAAAAATCCCTACCTGTTAAAAAAAATGTTTGAACTCTAATTGTGCAGAGCCTTTGGCAAATCGGGGGGCTTTAGAGGGGAGGTCTTGTCCAAACAGAGAAGAAAAAAACAGCTATCCTCTCCAACTTTGGAAGGACAGGAGTCAAGACAAATAATGGCGATAAGGAGATTGATGAAAGATGGACACAGAGCGTTGTTTGTTGTTTTTAGACAAAGCCAGTCCTTCACTGACGCTAAACAATGAGGTTTATATGGCACTCGCATGTACGTTCTGCTTTCAGAGAATACTTTTAAATGAATGGGTAGCTTTGGTGTGAACAGCTGCACCTGCAAAGTAAGTTTTCACCAGCCTGCAGGCTTTCAAATATAAACTAAAATTTCAACACTGATTGCTTTAATCAACAGATTTCACAGCCTGTTACAACAGTTTGCTCTTTAACAGCAGTTAGGTGGTTAGTCTGTCATGGCTATGTCTGCAGGATATTGTGTTTTAGTAGCAGTGGTGAAAAGTAACCAAGTACATTTACACAAGCACAGTAAATAAATGGGGTTAAGCTGCATGGGGATGTTTGGGGCCTTTTCTTCTTGATTTAACTGGCAGTCCCTCACATATTAAGTTTTCGTATGCAAATTGTCTGACTAACAACTTGCATGCTGAGGCACTAATTATTATCAGTGCTTTAATAGCTAGCACTATCGCTTGACAGGAAGTGGGTACTGGGTTCAACCCAGGCAGCACCCATCTATGCATGTTTCCCACATGCTCACTATTTTCTTGACGCTGTCTCCTACCTCCAAGAAAACACAGCACCGTAACACTAAAACTCTTTTTAAAAAAAGGCTCTAAACTGGAAGTTTTTTTTTTTTAAAGTATGACATTCATTGATTCACTGACTACATTTTAACAAGCAACATCTATGCTGTCCACAACAGCTGTTGTTGGCGTCCACAGGGTGAAACTGTGCACTAATCTAAAAAAAAAAAAAAGGTGGAAACAAAATATACAGAAAAAAAGGTATTTTGTGACCATTACTAACGCACATGTTGTTTTTGGACCAATAAAAATACTTATACTGGTTGAAAGATATTATAATAATATAATGATAATAGCTTTTAAGCATATTTGTCAGCACAAATATGCTTAATTAGTCTTTGGACTTTGATCAGCCCTATAAGTGGTTGTGTTGAGAATCCTGGCCTACAGTAATTCATTTCTGCTTAGAGGTGAAAGCCACCTGTTGTACTGCTGGTTGCCGTCTTTCTTTCTTTTTTCATTTCTAAAAGTCAGGATTTAGCAGGTTTATAATAACAATCTCAGTTCATTTTGAAAGTGTTACTAATAACATTTTTCTTTATTGGAGTGCAACCTAAAAAAAACCCCTGCAGCATTTAAATATTCCATATTATTGCTAACATGCAAATATGGACAAAAAAAAAATCTCCAATGCAGTTTGGTTTGTATCGAATATAAACAATGCAATCCTCACTGGAGACTAATCTGTGCTCATAGACTGATCATGTGGTCCATTCAACAGTTATGCTAACAGATGGACAAAAAGATTCCTTCTACTGTTAAACTTTTGGAGAAAGAATATCACATTATCTAACATTGCACTGTATATTCATCTTTAATGTGATGGTAAAAATTAAAAACACACAGGACCCAGCAACAGAACTCATTTTGTGCTGACAGTGTGAGGACAGTGGAAATATTCTCGGTTTTCATGCGAGTCTGAGGTTAAAAAAAATCCAAAACTAAAGATACAAACACATGAATTTTGTTTGAGCTGAATTAATTACTAAAGATGCCACCTTAAGATTTATGTTTGAGAGTTGCACACAAAACGTTTCTTTGTACTCTCTCAAAATCCACTGCAGAACATCCTTTTGTTTTATGAGCCCAGTTCTCCCTTTTTTCTGGCTTGTCTGTCTTATCTGTACCAACAGGAACCTCCACAGGCAGCACTTTGGGTACTTAACAAAAAAAAAAAAAAAGAGAGAGAGAGATAGATAGATAGAATAATGGCATAATGAAAATCTATTCCATAAACAGTATGTGGCTAGCTGGACTCGTTTTCTACATGCACTCCTTTAAACTAAGGCTCTTCAACACTGAGGCTGTGTGAGCTGGCCCTCAGGAGAAGAAAACCAGAATAGCTCACCCTGTGTCCTGTGACAAAGCACTTGAAAGGTAACATAATAGGGGCAAGTTTGCAGAGATAGAGCAGACTACGCAGCCGTCCTCCCGTAGGACACTGTTCAGCCGTGCTCTGTGCCAGCGTCCTCTCACCCAGACGCTGCTCGGAGCTTGGTGATTTAAAATCTGGTTCTTATCTCGAAGAACGTCAAATGTAACCAAACAAGTGCAGGGGAAAAAAGTGGGCACCGGTCTGCACGTGTTCAGTCCCAATAGAAGCATGAAAAATAAGCAGGCGGCGGACTGACGACATGCATGGCTCCACTGGGGGTTCCCGAGAAGGTCTAAACACTCCAGCCAGGGCTGCGGTGTCAAACTAAGGAAGAGGAGCTCCTTTTGGCTTCTTCTGGCTTGAAAAAGTGCACATACCCCCTTTTGCTATTATTTTCCAATCTTGAAGCCCAGTTCTTTCTGTCTATATTTTAAATGCATTTAGATGAAGTGTCTGCATGTGACTATTTAAGCTGTTTCATTTATTAATATAACATTTTTATTTCCCTTGATAAAGTTACACGGCTCTCACAATAAAATGGGACTGAACCTAATAGTTCTTTTACCAATTCTTTGCTGTGTGATCAATTATTTGTCCATGTGAGTCAGAAAACAACAAAATGTGAGACTCAGTGTGACTGAATAAATTTAAATGAGGGCAAACTGAAGCTTACATAGGGTAAAATTATAAATCTTTTTATAGTCTGTTTTCTAATTGTCAACAAAACCCCCTCAAACATAGTAATTAATTTATACAAATATCAAGAGTTTGACATACTCTGTTCCAGTGTGATATAAGCATTATTCTTGTCCTACTAGGGAAAACACAAATAAGCCACACGGCTACATTAGAGTCTCAAATCTGTGTTATTCCACAGTTGACAAACGTCCAATACAAATACAGGTTTTACTCATTTTTGAGAAATGCTTGCTTTAAACTACATTTCCCATCTTCATTTGGAAGTTAAAGTATATATTAGTGAGCAGTTTTTAAAGAAAACAAAGCTTCAGGCAGACTGACACACACACGATGGGAAAGTAAAAACTGATGGGTTAACATGTCATTGGCTGTAATGTTTTCATGAGATTTTTTGACAGTAAGGACAAGAAAAAAATTGATTTTTCTTTCAATAATAAAATTTCACAAGAAAAGAGAAAATAAGTCCTGACCTTTCAAACCGCACCAAAAGGGTAATATGTGGATGTGTGTCCATCACATCCTAAATCAATATCAAAAAGTGATAGTTTGTCTGTTCATCAGTCCAAAAACTACTATTTTTGTCATTTTTTCCTGAAAAACACCTAAAATATGCTCTAAATGCTCAAAATACACTTTATATTCCAGATATGTCAAAATACAATTACCTGGAAAGAACATGCAGGAACACACACACGCTCGCTCACACACACACACACACAGGCGTCAGCCCTGTGACTTGTCAGACGCCATTAGAGAAGCAACCAGCCAACGTCTTGTCCTCAGCATCTGGCAAAAGCCTTCTCCATTCATCACTGCATCTCTTCTCCTTGTGGACCTTTCCCTATTATTAGTGTTAATACAAGGCCAGAGGACATGGAGTGAAACAGGCCTGGCAGTGCTTAAAAAGCCCAAATGTCAGACTATGACATGCTGCCAGCTGCCGGCGTCTTTGATATGCTGTGGCTCGATGATGCTTATTTGATCGTTTCATTAGAAAATTTGGTCTAGGTGTCAAAGAGGTTCCCTATGTCTGTGCTGCAGCTATTAGGCTCAATTATAGCTGCCAGAAAGAGAGAGAACTGAGCTGGCTCTGTGCGCTGCATTCAGAGTGGCCTTAAAGAGCCACTGAGAGGGTCACAGAAATTGCCATTCATAACACTTAATGGCTTATGAATTAAGTTTTCCTTCTAATTATTCATAATCGCACATGCACACTCAACAAAAAAAAAGAAGACAAAAAAAGGTACTAACATTCTTGGCTTCAGGGACCTCAGGAACCATCATGGTGGAAATATCCTTTTTTCTTTTCTTGTGGTTTAAGTTGGATTTTAAAGATATTTAAACCTTTCCTGATAATAATCTAGAATATGTAAGATTAGGTCTCAAAATACTGGTTGGTTAGTCCAGTGGTGTCCAACCTATAGCAGGACAGTGAGATGAATGGCAGCTAAGGCTTGGAGATATATGGAAATTATCTGAGTGATTTAATTCACTGTTTTTGCTTTGTGCAAAATTGTTATGAAAATAACACGAGAGAAAGCTCTATGTTTCTGTCTGATGCCACAATAGCCTCATAAACTGTAACCTGATTACTCATGCTGTAAGCCCACATGTGCTCCTGTTTAACTGTCTACAGTTGCTTCAGGTGGACAGCTTGTATTGGGAATCGCATAGCAAATTTATCAGTGGCATCATAAAAAAGTAAATGTGTAATGATCCCTGGAGAGTACTGAAACCACAGGAGTGGAATTCTACTTCATCAAGCCTGTCTTTGCCTTCTCAGTTGAAGCAGTTAGCAGCAAAGTTTAGCAGAAAGAGATGATTTAAAGTAAAGTGCTCTCCATAATCTGGAGGCTTCCACTTATATAGTTGGAGCATCAGTGCATAGCTCTGTGGGATAATCGGCATTCTTTAAAAACGGATAGGGCAACAGTGCCCCAGGTGATTTGGGTCTTATCATTCTGTTTCTGTGGTTTTGCATGTTTAAGTATTTTTGCATTTTGCAAGAAAAAAAAAAGAACTCCAACAGAACATTTTGATTTTTGCCTCTCCAAAGCAAAATGGAAAACTAAAAAAACAAAACAAAAACAAAGATAAAACGAAATGTACATTTTTTTTCTGTATGGTTTTTACATGAAAATTTTACAGCAAATTTTCACTTTAACATAATTTCATAAAATGAAAATACTGCATGAAGAAAAATACTTTTTGGCTGAACTGGAGTATCAAGTTTCCAAAAACAACTGCTTTGTTTTGATGATTCACAGACCTGGTCAACTGATTGATGACTTTAGTAATGTACTTTTCATAAACAAAAACGTGAGAAACACATCCTCTGTGACTTAAATAAGGCTTGGTTGAGGGTTTTTGGTAGTCAGATGAAAAATGCATTTCATGTGTGTTAATATGAGTCTGTGAGAAATAATCATTTGAACTTTTTTGGGTAATTTCCAAGCAGTGGTAAAGAAAACAGACTAATCAAAAATGACACTTATAAGCTGCAGGTGTATTTATGACCAATAAATAATACATCCTGTAACACAAAGACATATTGCATTACATGTAGTACAGAGGAAAGATGTATAGTTTCTCTACTGACTTTATACTAATATTAATCTGTGCACCACTGAGGAATAACAGTCAGGGCCATATTACCTTTTCAAATGTCAATTTTCAAAATTGCATGCATGACGTATTTGCACATGCATGTGGCGCTTTCATTTTTTTGGAGCCACTTATAGATTAGATGTAATAGACATGCCGGGAAATGTGCAGCTGAAGGAATGCTGACCACATGTTCAAAAATAAATAGACCAGTGAGAATTGAAACAAGCACTCATAAGGTTAATCAAACCTAATTTCTTCATGGTTTCTCTTCTTTGGTCTGCCAGCATTTTCCCTGTCATTCTATTATTCTAGAGTTCTCTCTGGGCAACAGTAATCCAGGCATAACTAGGCCCTGCCACAGCAAATTAGCTGCAAACAGACGTAGAACAGAGTGAGTGCGTGCATTTCTCACCTTCTGCATAACACTTTTTAAGAACAGGACGCATACCAGGAACACGTGGGGAAATTAACTAATTGGAAAACCAAGGAGTGGCATATTGGGACTGGCCTCGGATTACATAAAATACTTTTCTTCCTATGATGAATTTCTGTGGCCGATGTGGTGACGGAGAACTCCCTCAATCATCCGGAGCAGCTTTAACCTCGGATGTGATTAAATGACTGGTCAGAACAAAAGAAGCGAAAGGTTAAGAGAGGAAGAGAATGTGAGGTCTGACTCTTTTCCCCTCAGTTTTTTTCCTTCACTGAGGGTGGCGTCGCTTGCGTGGCCCAGGCGCACGCTGGAGGAGTGTTAAACTTCTCAGGCTGCGAGGGGAAGAAATGACAGGACTCCCTCAAGCTCCCCTCTGTTCTTCTAATGGACTCCTCCGTCGACATGGCGGGGTTAGAAACATCATAAGTTCATATTCCCCACATGAGACCTCATCCCCCCCTTTCCTCCATTTAGTGGTGTTGCCTTTCAGATTCCTCAATGGCTCCATCTCTTTCACCCAAAGAATCAGAGTCCTATCAGTGAAATCAAAGGCGATTACACAGCTCACTAGTCATTTAGGATCTCTGTGGCTGCGGTAAGTATGTAATGCATGCCGCAGCCCCAAAGTCTCTGTTTATTCAGTGAAAGTGCTCTGTAATTTATTTAAAATAATCTATTTTAACAAATAAAGAGGTCATTGAGTGAGCGCATTGCTGCAGGCACACATTTAAATACCTCTTTAAGAGTCTGACTGGCTGACGGGCTGCTGAGCTGGCTGGACCCAGAGGATGCAGAGGCAGGCCTCCTGCTCTGAACAAAGTGATTTGCCAAAATCTGAAAAGCAACATCACATGTTTAGTGAGGGAGTACTTGCCCTCTGTTGATCTGTGAGCACCGATCAGCAAGGTGAGGCCCTTTTTTCCTCTTTTTATTGACCTGTTTGATTCAGATCCAGAGAGCTTGTTTGGAGAGGGGGTGGGCTCAGAGCCCTGGCAAATGTTGTTTGGGAGGGAGTAAATATGACGGATGGGATTACAAGGAAACCCTCTCAGCGATTTCGAAGGGCTTGAAATAGAGCTGGTTTTTCCTGCATACCAGTACATCTCCCCACTTGCTCTCTGTGGTGGCTTGAGCAGCTCAGGTGCACTGTATCTACGTTATGTCTGCCTGTCTGATGGGATCTGACTGCACCACAGAGCTGGACGCATCAAAGGAAGTCAAAGAGAGGAGGCCAGTCCAACTGTAAGAGGCCCAGTTATATAAATGGAGCCAAAGTACTTTGCTTTATTTGGACTTGTTTGGGCTTATTTGTTTGTACACCACACAGCTTCATACTTGGCGAGATGCAGAGTTTTTCCTCCCACTTTAAATACCTACAGTCTGCAGCTTGTTGGGTTATAAAACAACTTATTTCCATCATTAAATCTTATACATTATGTCTTTCATTTTTTTTAGCCAACAATACTTTCATCAGAGACTCCATTAAACTCATATTATAAAAGCTTTTCCATGTCATATGTTGGCAGAACCGACCTGGACTGTGAATGTATCACGCTGGCTGACTTATTCACCAATGAATCACACACATTCAGTAGACCTGTGAGGTTCAAGGGCTAACAAAGTGGCTAATTTTTGAGCATATATATCCACTGAAAGGAGGGGGACTGAAGAAGACTGACATTTCACCAAACTTTTCTACAAAAACATCAGCGGACCATGACTGGCATCTGGTGTAATAAGTGGTTGGTGTGTAGCGAGTCTCCTCGGTTCCGGCCAAAGAAAACCCGGTTTAGTGTAACCGCTGTTTCCTCGAGTGGCCCAAAGTCCAGAAGAGAAGCAGAAGAAAGGGTTCGAGAGTTTGTAGCATGTTGTCACTCCAGTATAGCGCTTTAATCTCACAGAGCTATGCTCTTTGTTAGGGAAAATTCAGATATTAGACTTTATTTTCTTGAGGCTGTATCAGCTATCACTCATTTTCCGCTATCTGCATGTTCATCCTCTCCTGATGCTGACAGATAAGGTCTGTGTTACTTTGTGAATAGCTCCATCTGTATTGGCTGACATCGTGGTTTGGGTCAGTGAGTCAGGGTTAGGCTGATGGATTACTTTACTAATGATTTTGGCCGGAGAGTCAGCTTGTTTTAAAAAGGCAGGCATTGGCTGAGTCAGTTTGAGTTTCATATGGTGTTATGGATTGGCGGAGTTGTGTGCAGAGCCCCTCTTCAACAGCCAAAATCGACGCTTGATTATTTAATGTTCTTGTTTTACAAACCTGGTTTAATCTGCAGAGCAAAGAAACAAGAAATTCAATCGGCACGGCCTATTTTGAAGAGAGTATGTTAGATTTCTTTTTTTTTTCCATAAACAAAACGTGCAGACTGAATAGTAGGCGCTGTCACTGTAACATAATATACTGATTCACTTTTGAGATGTTTGCATTTACTGTACCACTAGCGGAAGATGTCCTCTGTGATTGAGCCCACCCAGACTGCAGTGTTGCGAGGGAGCGTGCCCCTTACCTCCCATTGGGGGCAACAAGGTCCTGTGTCCACATTTCAAGCTGGGCTGTCACTCACAGTAGGGGAGAAAGAGTTCTGTCTTGGGGTCAGCACTTATGTTCTCCAGCTAAGAAAGCAAGGCTTGCTCTCAGAGGACAGGCAGCAGTTCAACACAGCATGCTTTGTGTTGCATCTACACAGGCAAAGAGATGAGCAGGAAAAAGACAATTAAAAGGATTCTGTACGTCTGTTCCCTTGTAGCAGCTCTTTGCTTATTCCACAGAAGTACATTTTTAGCAAATTCAGTAGAGGGAAAGGTTTGGAAAGGAAACTATATTTTGATCCTACCACAATTCAAAGTTTATGAACATAATTAATTTTGAGAGCTTCTAGTGTTTTGACACTTCTTAATAATTTTTTGTACTTTGTTAAGCAATGTCGACTTTATTTTATTATTCTGTAAAATGAACCGATTCCCCCTATATGGGTATTTACTCTATTTAAAATGAAGCAACCATTTTTATTGACACTTGAGATACACCGCACTCGCTGCAGTCTTCTGAAGGACAGTCTCCACTCGAAAATCTCCACATCACTCCTGGTATTGGAGCTGAAATTGTCAAAGTTGGAAGCAGCTGGAGTTCTTTTTGCCCCCCAGAGTTTTCTCTATAAGGTGTCATCTTTTAAGCTGTTGCAACATTTTCTTCTCTGTAATCTGGGAGCTATCTGTGCTGATATATTATTGAAGTGGTAGTGAAAACTGACATGGTTGTAGACACGCCACAGGCACCAAGTACCAAAGTGTGGCACACACCAAAACTGACATCATTTTTGTGGCACTACCTTTCATGAGGGTGACAAGCAAAAACCAAGTGTGAGTGTGCAGAAATAAATGTTGTCACTAATTTCAAATATTGAAATGCGAACTCATACTTTAACTTAAGTTAAATTATTTAGCAGTGAAGCTCTGCTTTGAACAGAATCTGATGACGTCACATCTGTGTTAACAAGGACCCAGTGTCTGGTGCCAATTTGTCCATCTTTGAACTTCTAATTGAGTTAGGCAGGATCAGCAGGCATAACAATCCATATATGAGTCTTAAGGAGATTAAAGAAGAGGGTAAGAGTGAAAGAAAGAGAGACACATGTTAGGCCAGTGTCACCTCTTAATATAATTTGGCACATGGTCGCATGTGCTTCTTTAGGAGTAGAGTTTCTTTTTTAAGTGGCTAATGCCTGTGGTGGGTGAACACCCACCGGGGACAAGAGAGGTCAGTGTTTTGGGTGGAACGTGTGGAGAAAATGTGGAGGGATCTTCCTGTCATTCACCGCTAATTTCTCTGAGCTCTGGTGACCTCTGACCTCCATGCAGACAAGCCAGCCATCTAAACCTCAGTGAATCACTGTGTAAGAAAACTTCAACACCTCACTGGATATTAGAAACAAGAAACTTACTTGAATTTGGAGTAACAAATAAAGATTTAAATGAAAGAAATTATTTGTTTGCCTTTGGGCCCACCCCCATAAAGTGCCAACTTATTGTGGGGGGTTGCATGCCCGTATGATCCCACGATTTATCTTGTCAGGACAATTTGCTCCTGGTAGGGTCTCCCTAGGCAAACTGGTCCTGGGTGACAGAGTGATTCAGAAAAACCCCTATGATAGAAGAGAAATCAGGGGACGTGGCTACTTCGCCAGGGATATGGTTACCAAGGCCCCACCTTGGAGGCAGGCCTGGGTGTGGGTTGCTTGCCAGAGTGTGGTTTGTGATGAGGCCTAACTCATGGTGCCCAGCTGGGTAGTCTTCTGTGGGCCTGCCACTCACAGGAGAGGCTGAAGGGGTTCAGTGCTTTGTGAATCAGGCAGCAGTCAGGGGTGAAGGTCCAAAGAGTCTGATCCCTGGTTGATAAATATGACTTTAGTAACATGGAATAGCACCTCTTTATTGGAGAAGGAGCTGAAGTTGGCTCTTGAGGTTGCGAAGTCTTGGCTAGATACAGTTGGGCTTGGATCTAAGGGTATGAAAGATGCTGGATAGGTGTGGTGTACTCAAACCCATAGTGAGGGTGCATTGGTGCATCTTCAATTCTCACCTCCGCCAGAGCTTTAACAGCCTTCTAGAGGAGGCTTGGTTTTGTGGACAATGTTCCACACCTCCATTGTTAAGCTGCTGTGTGGAGCTGTGGCCATGAGGTGGCTGATGCCCGCTGTGGTGGTAACCCCGGACCCAGATGCTGGATGCCAGAGAAAAAGGGAGCTATCAAGTTGAAGAAAGAATCCGTTAGCTTGTGGGACTCTGAGGCAGCTGTAAGGTACTGAAAGATCAAGCAGAAATGGCCCTTGCAGTAGCTGAAGCAACATTTCAGTCACTGTGTCAGGATGACCCAGAGGCCAGTACGTGGGAGTGGACCCAAATGCAGACACAAACAAAAACAGTAATAAGACTTTAACAAGCTTTATTGGATGCACAAAGATTCAAAGTAACAAGACGAGGGAACATAGCGGGAGTCTCTGACATAGATTGCCATCAGTGGATAGTAGATGAGCAGAACAGGCGAGGAACCAGATCTCCACCCACAGGGCAGACACAAGGAAACACAGGATAGCAGGAGAAAAATTTCAGATGCTCACCAGGATCACGAAACTGGTACAAGTTCAGTGAAGCCATGGAGCATGGAGAAGTGGCTTCCTACTCACACTGTATACAGTAGGGACAGAGAGTCTGACTCCCTGTCCTCCTCATCTACTTTGGACAGCTTGACGCCAGTTCTTTAAAAATATTGGTACAATACTACTTTCAACATAGAACAGAGAGCCTGGTGGAATCAAAAGCACTGTATTGATTGAGTGCAATCCGCTCAGGCGGCCATGGAAAAAGGTAAAACAGACAGAAGTACAATGCTTTGTGTCTGTGTTGTCCAATCATCAAAGGAGTCCAAGTTCAAAGAAGTCCAAGATAAAAGCTTAAAGTTAAGAAGCAGTTTTCTTTAGAGGAGAAGAAACAACTTGCTATGTCATCCAAAATTATATGTTTTTGTCAGTCTAACTATAGCTCTAGTGATGGAGCATTGATTTTTGTATTCCAACTGGTGGGATATAGCAGCAGATAAACTGGTTCTGATATTTTGAAAATAATAGCATGAAAAGTGGTTAAACAAAGTGTGTAACCAATGTTACATAATTATGTGAGGTTTAAGACTTGACAAAAGTTGTATTCAAAATGTAAAAATTCAAAAATCCACCACAAAAATAGTTGGTTTCTCATTATATTCATGATAATTTGCTCTTCAAATATCCTGAAACGTTTGTCTCTCCCTTCTAGAGGTGAGGAATCCACATCAGTCTGACACACGGTTCACATTAGTCATCCGACTTACTCAGGAAAGGTTAAGATAATCTCGAAAGTGGAAAAAATTGAGTTGTTAACTTCACACTGATCCTACACAGCACGTCCAACTATTGGTCACCTGGGGCGTCCAATGGCTGCCACTCAGAGCCTCTATTCTCCAAACTTTCCATCTCATTTATTCCTCCTCTTCCTCTTTTTATAAGCACAGATGCATTGGGAACCTTCAATCAGCTTCATGATGACACAACCTCTCCATTTTCATGCACCTCAGTCTCTGTCCTGCATGCCACCACGCACACACAAGAGACGATACACACACAAAAACACACGTGCACATACACACACCAATGTGCAAATGCAATTTGCCCAACTGGCAGACATCTGTTAATAATTATTGCCCAGTCTCAGCAGAGAACTTGTGATATTTAATATTTCCTCACCACTTGAACAAATAAGCTATAATAACTGCAAGGTACTTGACCACAGGAGTAGAGGAGATGTGCAGCATGAAAGGAACTGTGTGCACTTCGGTTCAATCTGTGTTGTTTCCATAGTATTTTACCCCAGGCTTATATAGTAAAAAAAAGAAAAGAAAAAAAGAATCAACTTAAAAACCCACCAACCTCCATACACCCTCAAAACCACTGAAAGTTAAACAGTGAACAAACATTATAAATCACTGCTTAAAAGAAGATATAAATAGTTATAAATACCTACAAACACCACTCACACATACTGTAGAGAGAGACACACACACTTGAACTGATGCGCTATGGAGGTGTTGCAGAGCTGCAGAACATCAAGAGACATTCACAAAACACTCATTAACTTACTTCACAAAGCCGCCTTTGTGACCTGCCAGATCCTTGGCTACTCTCCCTGCTCTCTCTCTGACACGCACATACACACACACCACTCACACATGGATAGTTTCTAGGCCAATGAGAAAGTACATAAACACTAAATGGGATTAAAGTTTAAATTGTTATAGCTACCTGAACATTTCTTTTTCTAGGAATGCTGCCTTGAAATACGAGGCTCTGTGCAGCCTGTTAAGAAAAGAAATAAACTGCTCTTGCAGCAAATACACCAACTAATGTTTGACCTGTGCCATAACCCACCACATACAAGTCTGCCAAGACATAGATGAACGCGATCTAGCGAATTTATATGCTGTAAAATACTGTTGTGTACAGATCATGATGCAGCACATATAGACACCTGTATCTCCTGAATCAAGTGAACATGCAAGTACATTCCTAGAGATTATAGATTAAATCAGTCGAACACAAAGAGGACCCAGAGTCAGTATGAAAACTCAATATGAAATTAAGGAATAAAAGGTTTATTAACTATTTTTGTACTTTGAGCCATCTGTTTGTTGATCTCCAATGCAATGTCTAGGATCTGAAATGGAGCAGCAGTAATATAAAGTCCAATAAAACATTCTTTTTTTCATTTTATGAAGCTGTTCAAACTCTGTCGTTCAGATCAACAATCCTGTAGTTGGTGTTCTCCTGATTAACAGTTGGTGGCAGTAATGCACAAACAGAAGTAGTAATGATGGGCATCTTTTATGATACTTTACAGAGGAAACTACTGACTTACTAAATAAATAAAGAAACCAATAACAAATATACTAACTGGTTGCAGCCACTTTCACCATTACTGTGAGGGTGAAAATGAGACCCAAGTTGGAATAAACCTTCACAAAGATTCATCATTTTTTTGCACCAGCAGCAGTGTGACAAAAACTGCTTTTCCATGATAATGAATTTACCACGAGGCACTTCTTCCTGCCTGCCCTCACATCAAAGTGAGCAACCTGCTCAGGTTTCACCAGCCAGGAGGACCAGCCGAGGCAGCACGGCTTGTTTCACTTCCAGCAGATGAGTGGGGAGGCTTGAGGAGGAGGTCAGCAGCACACCAGGGGATTCCTTGACAGCAGCTTTGCCAGAGACCACCAAGGTGATCGGCTGATGAAATGACAGGCCACATTCTTATCCTCACTCCCGAGGGCAAGGAAACAGACAAGGTGCCGGACGAGGGAGGATATCAATGGCATGTTTCACTTTATTTTGGAGTTTGGTTCTGTTTGCCTGTGTGACTGCGTGCGAAGATATCTTCATGCACACTGCCATTTACATTCAATACGCCCACTGTACTGAAATCAGCTGAAGAGAGGTTGGTGTTAGAGCATGAAATATTTTATAAAGGCATACTTGTTAAGTACGACTTACATTCAAGCGAGTCGAGAAGTAGAGAAACAACCTCCGTGATGGATGATAGAGAAATAAGTATTTGGGCTGGGGGGGAAACTTCTAATTACGAGAAGCGAGGCACGTGCTCATTCATCCCAAGAGGGACTCTAAGAGCTTTGGCCTCATGAATTGAATAGTGTGGTGAGGGGGTTTGGGATGGACCAGAAGTGGCACCTTTGCCAACCACAGCGCACAAGCTGCCTTGACTCCTTTTACCACATGCGATTGCTGCCTCCACGTTCCGTGACCCGTCACATAATCGAGCCCTTCTCGCTGCCTTGCACCAAAAAGGACACAAATTCACCGCCTTTCATTTATTGCCTTATAAAAAGACTTTTGGTCAATTTTTGCATCTCTAAAACGAGCATGCTGGTTTTCCCCCCACATAGTGCTCCATTCATCATAGGCTGGTGTAGGGAGACCTACTGCTCTTACATTTCCTGTAATTGGAGTGGCAGCGGTCCAAAGGTTGGCATAAATATTAAAGAAAGAAAGTAGCAAAATGAATTATTTCCTGGCAGTTTCTCACCTTTGCCAACAAGCATTTTTATAATCAGTTATGTTTCAGCAAGGGGGTGTTTGCATACATCTTTGTTTAGATACGAACCAATTTGTCACCTTTTATTCTCCCAACTTCCTCTTAGGTCAAGAGGCCCCTGTGGCGCCCTAAATGTACTCCACGAGCTTATGAGGCTTGGTGGTGAATCTGGTGCCTATGAGACATAACTCTCCCTGTCAAAACAGAGAGGGAAACCATGATTCTTTGCAACAGAGTCCCACGCTGCTCGAATCTAATAAGGCAGCAGACGTGAGGTCATTTTTTAGTGTTCTCTTGCCAGCATTTATTGAACTTGACTTAATTTTTGGATCGTTCGACTAACTTTACAAAGGTTTTTAAGAATGGGATATTTGAGCATCAGATTAGGTTTGTGTGCATGTTCAGTTTCAAGTTTTCAGAAGCTGAAGGTGCTAAATCCAAAGAAGAAAGTTATCTCATTATCACCGCAGGGCGACTTGGTTTTGCAAGAATCTGATGTTGAACTTAAAAATGAAAACTTGGAAATGCTCCTTCACCCACTTGACCACTTTCTCAAAGTGGGCTGTTGTCCAGCAGCTACATGTAGTCACTTCACGGTTTGTGTTACAGTACATATTGACATTTGAAGCTGATGTTTTGAAATATTGGCCAATCATATATTTTGACAAGACAAATGTGAGCCTCACTGAGTGTTTCTGTTTTGGGGGTCAAATGAAAACACCATGTGATGGTCATTTACAGTAATGTTTTTTTTCCAGTGCATGCACGCACACACACACCGTGTACACAGTGTGGATGTGAAAATGAATTTGAAAAGGAGGAAAAAAGACCAAAAAGGCAGCTTTTGATAGAATGAAATGCGCCCAGCTGTGAGCTGGACCTGCCACATTTAATGCATAAATAAACTTGTATCTGATGCCAGGTTTTCAACAAACTACCAGGTAAATGGGAGATTTTCAGATTACAGATATAGAGATAGCACACTTAATAAGAAGTGATAGGTTTTAAATTATTGTGGGGCGTGATATTAATAAGTTTGCTATGAACAGGATTCTGCTTTACTGAGTGACCTGTGCCTGCTGAGATGGAGTCAGCTGGTTAAATATTTAATATAAAATTAGACATTCTTCATTTCTGTCATGTTAAAAAACATCATGCAAATTTCAGACAGAGTGAGCATCCTCTTTCCTTTGGCTGTGCTTGTGTTTTTATTTGAGAGATGTTAAATTAGAGGAAAACAAACTTTTTTCATCTGTAGTAACACACTTTTGATGAATGTAGCTGCAGCAGCTGAACCTGTTTTAATAATTCAAGATGTTTATACTTCTCTTAGACTCTAATTATGCACTTGCACATTTACATATTTGCAGGAAACGTTCAACGGGCAAGATAAAAGTCACATTCAAGCACCTTTTTTATTGACAAATTGGAATAAATACCCATGCTCTTGACCATCACACGTAGTAAGTTGTTTTCTTTTTCTGTGCAGTCAATCATGTGCTTTGACATACAAAAATAGACTGGGACACTTAGTAAAGAAAACCTCATTTATAACAAACTTCAGTGCATATATTACACATATTTAAGAAACACTTGTGGATGTTATGGGATTGCTTCAAGAGGTCCTTTAGGTGATGTTTGCTTTAATTATCGAAATGGAAATGGCCATTTAAATTAACATTTCAGTTATCTTTGCAATCAGAGCCTGCCTCGTGCCGTTAAAATACAACATCATAAGTTAAAAAAAGAAGCAAAAAAAAAAAGAAAAAGAAAAAGATGTGGGCAGTCTGCAGAAGAAATACTCAAACATGAAGGGGTGTTAAGAGCTCTAACCTTCGTGGTGGGGTGCGTCAAGAGACTTTTTCTCGTTTACTTTAAGCCGGCTGCCTTTTAAGAGTGATAGAACACAGGTTTCCTCTTCCATTCATACACTGTGAGTCTTGGATGCTGCGTTAAACATGGAATATTTGTGTGGGAACATCATCACGGTTCGAATATATTGGCAATGGCAACGGGGCATAAGGGCTTCCCTATTTGTGCCACAAGATGAGAGGGTGTTTCTTTCACTGGCGCCAGAGGCCCTGTGAACCGTAAGCTGATTAAAAGGGCGACCTCATGTTCGTGCTGACAGTGGCCACATTTAAATAATGCTGTCAGTGTCAGAGACAAAGATAGGTGGGTGGATTCAGCGAGAGGAAAGGATGAGATATTTGTTTTGAGGTGCATGGAGAAAGTGACCGATTCTCAGTTCTTGTCCTACACAAATTCTGATGACCTCGTTAAAGGATTGGTACCTGAATGGAGCTGCTTTAAAAATCCCTTCTAGCATGTCTTGAGGAAATATTAAGGGATTAGTTAACACTGTCTTTTTCTTTTCCAGTGGTTTCTAGCTATAAGACAGCTTTGCCTGGCTTTGTGCCTTCACCTCAGTTCAACAGAGGTGAGTGAAAGTTTAGTTTTTGAGCTCACAATACACAAAACTTTAAAATTAAGATGGGAGATAAGTTGCTTTATTGTCACTAAGGCAAAAAAGGTGTCAACATGGAGCGCTTGGGTTTACATTCCTCTTATACCACTGTAAGAGGATCCTGGATTCAAACCTGGGCAGGACACGGGTCTCTTCCACCATCATTTTTGAAAAGGAGAGTCTTAATTTCAAGTGATTGAACATGCATACAATATACAGTGGGTTCAGAGTCCTCATGACATGACACAGAACAGACACAAACAATTTGCATCCCTAATACTATACATCAAGTAAGTCAGAGAGTACTGTATATTAAAAGAAAAAAGAAGACCACATGTGGAAAAAAGCGGTTTTGTACACAAATTAAACAGTCAAATACTACTGTACTCACAGCTATAGGCAGTATTTTCCAATGAACACATTAGAAAAACTGCAGCAGGACTCAAAACTAGACTCAGACACACAATGACCACAAATTAGTCAAAATAATAAAAGCAGCGGTGCGGGGGCCGAGGCTGCCAGCTGAGCAGCACCGCAAGAAGTGACTCATAAAAAATTAAAGGTACTTCAATGGAAAATGTTTGTACTGACAATGATTCAAATGACTGTGTGCAAAATTAGAGATGTTTGTTGTCAGAAATCCACAGAGAATCTCTGTAATTGCTCTCAGCTCTCCTTTATGCAGTATTTTGGTTTGACTGAAAGAGTAATCTCTCGGCATTTTTCGCCAAACCGACAGCTGTTTCCAGTGAGAAGCTTAAAAACCATATCTATGTTGCTTGACCAGCACAGAATAACATACAGCCAAAGTTAACAACTAGCTGGTGAACACACTTTGCAGCCAGGAAGCCAGATACTTCTTTCAGGAACTGATGGAGACTAATACAGAGCTCAAAGGATGAAGAATATAGACATCTGACGCCAGAAACCTCAAATGAATGCTAATGTTGTTTCCCTATTTGGTGGATGTGGTAACTGAAGACTTCATCTAGACCCTTGCCAAAAATATAGCAGTGTTGTGTCTTTAGTTATGGTCAAAATATTATTTACCAACTAACTAGCAGATCAACTTTATTAAAATAAACTAGAAGATAGATTAATATCCTCCCCTCCTTCTCCCTTTGTTTATCTCCAGAAGGTTTTTTTTTTGGGATGTTTCATATTGTAGTCCACTTACTAAATATCCTCTACCCCATCTCATCATGGGGATCATAAAGAAATACAATTTCAGATGTTTAAATGTACATATTTAGTTGAAGAATTTCAAAGACACGATAGTTTAAAGGCACTATGATTATTTTCCTGACAAGCAATTGCATGTAATTACTGACCGTCTTTCCCCAGAAGCACAGATGGAAACAGTGTGACCTTATTATACAGCTGTATAAAGTCTTAAGAGGCAATGCTGGGGTGGATGGGTGGGTGTAAAAAAGTGTGTCACAACGACTTTGGAGACTGTGGTTGTCCCAGAAGTCAACATTGGTTTCTTTTAACCATGAGGGCGATCTTTTTCCTAACCTTTACCAAGTTGCCTAAAAGTAACCAAAACTTAACCATAGGCATAGCAGATCAGAAAACTATAATGAGTCATTTTGGAAGGGGTTGACCAACAATTTTTCTTGCTTGAAATAAGTATTTGTATAGGAGCAGGTCCAGGATGCAAAGTGTGTTTTAAGTTGTTGTTTTTTTGTATGGTATATGTACGACGGCGCCAATGGAGGGGGCCACTGAAGGTAGAAACAAAAAAAATAAGAGGCAGCCCGGTGTGTGTGTGTGTGTGTGTGTGTGTGTGTGTGTGTGTGTGTGTGTGTGTGTGTGTGTGTTGTATTTATTGATACACAAAGGCTATCTCCTTATCTAAATCAGTTTCTTTAAAGTCCGGTGCTTATGATAATGTGGTGAGTCTAATCTAAAATCACAAGTATTTCTTTGTTGCTAAATCTAATTAAAAAGTATAATTTAAATCAGGTCAACTGATGTTGGCATGGGCCACAGGAAACCCCATGTGTAAAATAATCAATTTCAATGACCAAGTTATTCCTGGCAAATTTGCAATTTTTCTTACAAATGTGCAACTTTTTTCACTTTCACATTGTTTTTTTTCTGAATTTTATACACTACGACCAATTCCAAAGATCATCTGATCAAGGTCTTTTCCTATTATCATCTGGTCCATAGTTTGCACCAATTGCATGTATGGAAGTGTGTATATTGGAATGAATGTTTGACTGTAGAGCGAATAATGAGTCTGTATGCTGGAATGTGTGTCTTGTGTGTATGTGGCTTTTATTCAATTTGCGAAGCGTTATTATTATCTGTTACTATCTCCAGAAAACACCACCTAACTGATCCAGGATTATACATTTCTCCCTAGCAACCAGAAGCTATCGGTTTTGAGGGTGTTGAGATCTTATTTGAAGGTAACTCTTAAAAAATGACATATTCATATGCTCTGTGTCCACTTTTATGACTTTAATCGAGACAGATGTAGGACCTAGACTGATTTATAAAAAAAACTCAACATGGTGCAGAGCATAATAATTTGAATGAATCCTTATGAGTCATTACTCATGACAATGGGTATCATGTCCTAAAACCTCACTAACAACCGCAGTCATCTTCTGACTAAAGACAGCATATGATACTTATTAGCCAACATCATGTTTTCCATATGTAGTATTTTTTCTCCGTGCAAGGAGAAAATGGTCTTCCAAAATCCCCTCCATGTTGTATTTGTTCTGGTCATGTTTCTCTGATTCCATATCAAGCAAGTCTGTTTTTTTTAGTGTGAGTCGTCATTACAGGTTTAACAACATACTCATTGTGATTTACATCTGATGAACAGTCATGGGAGATATAACAAAGCACAACTGACAAAACATTCCAACTGTTCTACATCTACTGCATTAACCCTCCACTTTTTAATACTGAGACCATTGTGACCAAAGGGATCAAAAGAATAAAAGGCGGTCTGCCTTTGGCTGTGCACTGAAGTGGGAATGATACTTTTCCCCACTCCATTCTGCCGTTATTTATGGCCCCTGACGGTTGAGCCTGGGTCCACAGGAAGTGAAGCGTAAGTGCAACAGGAAGAGGAGAAGGTGGATGGCCTGATGTAAATCAAGTTTTTTTATGAGGCTGGGCCACCCTAGAAGATGAAGTGCTCTTGTTGTGAAAGAAAACAGTGGAGCGGTACACATGTCATAACATTGACACCTAGGAGGGGGTTGGTCGGGATCCATCTTCAGGTCAGTGCTCCCATGTGCCCTCTAGGCCTGAAACACCACCACACCTGAACCCCGAAAATCATTCTCCTCTCCTCACGCGTGCCATTCCACCTTATCCTCTTTCCTTTTCTCCATCCCCTTCCTCTTCTGTCCAGACCTGCCTCCGTAGGTTACCTTCAACATCTTTAAGAGCAGTGCCCGGCTTCTGTCCACCAAAACACTTTCTCATACAATAAACAGAGGGCCTAGGTGGTCCTGTCAGAGCCGCTGTCTTTATAGAATAACCAGCTACCACAAGAATCTCCTTTGCTTTTTGTCCATGCCCTGCACATCAGTGTGTGCATTCATAGCATGTATTGGATTATCAAAACTTCCTTAGGCTGTGCAACAACAAATGTTACATGCAAATAACTAATTATTGGATTCAGTCCATCTTCAGGCAACATAGTTATTTGCTTGGTGCACTGCCAAAGGTCAGCCTGTTCTCATAGAAATGATCTTATCCATTTCTTTTGCCAGTTATATAACATAATTACAATAAGCATGGCTGGATTAACCTCCAAGAATTCCCTGGAGCACAAACATGAGCTGTGGTCACCTATCAGGCCCCCTTTAGTCATTAAGCTTTTGATTAAATGCAAATTTAGTTACTACTCATGGCCTCAGTATCAGCTACTGAAGCAGTAACTGCCACAAGACTTTACAGGTTTCATTTTATGTTAATCATCTTAACAAATGAGTTTCCACACTGTGAACTGCTGGGCTTTGGGGCTCCAGGGAGTCTGGGACAGTTACTCCTTTGGTAACACTACTGTGGTAGGAAGGATATTATGTTACGGTCTTGTTGTGTAGTGGTTACGGAGAGTCAGTATGAATGCAATTCGAATCTTCAGGATGGTTAGGTTTAGGCAAAAAGCCCTACCCTTTAGGGTGCACTCACACTAGGCTCAGTTGCCTCGTACCTGGCCTGAGTACAACTGCCTCCACTCCCTGCTGGCCAGTGCACAAACCGACCTCAACAATCCAGGCTTGAGTACTCATCAATTTGTGTCAGCATTTCTCTGTTACAGAACAAAAGTTAATCACTTCATATATTTTCTCTCTTACATGGGGACATGGTAACATATTGTCCTTTCACATAAATGTTCATTACTTCAAGAGCATTCTATGTAGGCAGCTTTGAGTATAGGCATGGGGATCGGTCCTCAGGTGGGAGGAGCTTTGAATGCATGCAATCTATCACTACTGCAGCTTTAAATTTAAACAGAAACAAATGTTTTTATTTATTAATTGACTTCTCTGTATTGGTTAATAGCAAGAATCCATAAAAATCAAGTAAATACTGTGAGTGTGAATGTTAAATACCTATCAAATAGTTAATTGGCATTATGTTTTCTTTTAACATAATTACGTTTTTTTCTTGCCCTTTGAAATTAATTAAATTTATGTGTGTAAATGTGTAGTTCATAGGAGTTACAGTTGCATTTATTTTGGGGAGAATTTCTGTTATTTTATGTAAAAAAAAAAAAAAAACGAAAAGAAAAAAAAGAGGCATTTTTCCCATAGAAATCCATTCAGTTTTTAAGGTGGAATTTCTCTAGTGTGTTCATTGACCTAATGGTCACATCAGTGGCATGCATGTGTTGGTGAGAACACTTCACTGTTTGTGTGGAAACAGTTTGTCACATTTCATTAGCTCATGTAGACCAATTTGCATGGTCCTCACCCAGCTAAAGCACCATGCATGGTGCTTATTCCATGTGGCTCAGTTGGTGTTTAGACAAATACTGTACACACTTTATCCACTGACCTTTTCACTGTAGGTTATACACATCGACACATGACTGGACATTGTTGTTTTCATTCCTGTTTGTAGCAAAAATGGTGGGACTTCGTTTTTTGTGGCGAGAACCAGAAGTATTTTGCAGGAAGCTCTGTGTTTACGTGAAGTGTGCGACAGGAGCCGAAGAGATGGCTGGCATAATGGGGTTTATTTACATTCACACTCACTTACACTGCGCAGTGTCTGGCACTCTAACTAAGGGGACACGTTCTTGCTGGGAGACGTCATTAGTGCCGCCACACATAGAAACTGTGTTCATGAGCAGTGGGGTCACCCACAGGGATTACTCAAGTGCTATGACCAGGTCTTGTGAGACTGCAGAGAGTCAGATATGAACATTGCAACATCAACACTCTCACGTCCGAGCTATTTACCCACTTTTACTTGCACGAGCAGGCGGTCGAAAACACATTAAGTTGGTCACTCCACTTTTAACCTCGGCCATTAGCGTAATCAAATTACACTAATATTTTCAGAATTAAAGCCCATGCACATTAAGCCTTGAAATAGATGAAAAAAAATCAAGGGAAAGTTTATTGCCTGACTTTTTTCAGGGTAAACATAGCAAATTGGAGGTGGTTACACCTACAGTGCATACATTAAGACAATAATTAAAGGTTAGATGAAAGCGTTTACTTAACCATGATCTACAGTAAAAATGTTTGAAAGGTTATCTTTTTGTACAAATTACTATAATATTTATTACCCCCTTAAACATTTCATGTTGTGACTTTGACTATAGTGCTACACATTACAGTGTACAAGCTTATGTAATATTTTAACAGGCTTATTTTAGAGCAGGAAATTATACTCATTTACATTATCAATTAATTAATCAACACTTTAATAGTCTAATAGGAAAATGAGAGCAAACCATTTCATAATTTGTTTTGGACAAACAAACTCTACAAAACTCCAAAGACATGCAGTTTACTGTAATTATAGAATAGCCATTTGAAAATTTGAAAAGCTGAATCAAAACATTTTTACTCTGTCATGTTTCAAGAAAGTGTGATTTAAAGCACTGATAATTATTTTTTTGACACTAATCAATAATTCTATAAATAATCTTTTTAAAAATTAAAATAAAAAAAAAAAACCTCCAATCAAATCAAAGTCATCCCCAACTGTTAACATATTTATTAAGCTACAAAATCTTAACAACAATTCAGGTTAACATTAATTTAGCGATAAGGAATATTTGGCTCCGTACAAAGTGTGTGTGTGTCCTAAAAATACTCCGAGATGTCACAGTAATTTGGAAAGAGACTCGCACAGAAGAGCAGTATTTGAATTTGAAGCGACCAGTATATTTGGAGTGACTGTATATTTTTGCTGGACTGTTTAGCTTGGCATCTCCCTGCTGATAATTTATGACACATCTGGTGTCAATCTGCCATCACCTTCCTCATAAAAGGTCCCCAAATCATGAATATATTCTTTAGATGGCAAGAAATGCTCATTATGCGCTGGGGCTTGATTTGTGGAGTCTATCTTTTTCACAGTTGACTGGATATTTGGGTACGAATCAATGTGTCTCAGAGCGAGTATGTGAATTTATATACTTGGGAGTGTCTCCACAGTCAGTGCTGTGGCCAAATGTGGGACATATGCGGCACCGCAACGGAAACCAGGAAAGCTGCATTAATTGAGGAGGGGGCAAAAAGGAACAACATCAAATCTGAAGTTCTTCTCTCGCAGTAATTCAGCATCATGAAATTCTATACTTCCCCTTTTCCTGCAAAAATATGTGCTTCATTTTTAATCCGCTTTAACAGATATTATCCTTTACAGTCTGCACTTACTGTAAAAAATGATCCAATTCTGATATTTAACTTTCTATTTTTACCTTTTTGGAAACCATGAGGCACTCAAAGCGTCAACAGCTGAAAAATTGCTTTTGCAATGAGAGCAGCAAAGATGATTTATGGAGAAAGAGTAATTTTCTCACCGCTGCAGCATATATGGTTAATGTCACCATACTTCAAGGAAACAAAACCTTTTGGTTACAAAAGCACGTGAAAACCAAACTACTCAAGTGTTTTTCTCCTCACATCTTGCCATGTTGCTCTGGCATGGTCTTAGCTGGACAAACTTGTAGAAAGGTTTCAGTCAGAGTATCCTCTATGGAAGCGAATGAGAGAGGAGGCTGGAAAGAGGGCCGGTCAGTGAATGTTTCATTATATCTAATGTTGCCTTCCCTGAAGCGCTCTCCAAAGTAAGCGAGCTGTGTGAGCTGGGGCTCGAAATGCTCAACCCCCTTGTGACCACTTGGAGCAAAGCAACTCTCCACTTTCTTATTTTCGCCCTCAAACGAAAGCCTCTGCATGGATAACACAGTGGTGCTTTTTATTTAACTTGATTTTTTAAAGCATAGAGTTTCTCTCGCTGAGAAGGGGGCTTGACATGATTCGAACAGGGGCTATATTTCCAGGGTGATAAACAGGCAAAGTGTCACAAATATTTTTTTAAGGGACGCTGCCATCACAAACATATTTCAGTTCAACATTTTGGAGATGAATTGATAAGATTTTCATGGATAAGAGTAATGGAAGTAATCAGCCAGTTGTGAACGTTTAAACAGAACTAGAATTCAGTCACTCCATTGTGGAAAACACATTTATATTTTTGAACAGTTTTTAATCAAACCTTTTACGGAGATGACATGACCAGCTGTGTTTTGTTAAAGTCAGAGCCCCATGGCTTACTGATCCTCTATCCAAAAATCAAGAATGATCTTAATTGCCTCTATCATTTCACTAAATGGTTAATGACAGTGATTTAATACACAGAGCTGTTTGAGCGTGTGCACCCTCTAACAGCTGCGAGTATGTGCGTAAGTCGTGGTGCTCAGTTGGCTGCTGGGTCTTTGCTTTGATTCCCCTGCTCCGGCATGTGCGAGGACTTAGCGGGCTGAGATCCCAGACATCTGTTGAATATTAGGGGCAATAACAGCTGGGCGGACCTCAAACATGGTCACCCACTTCACCTCGCTGTGTCTCTGAGGATAACCCCAGCTGCCTCACACTCCAGATGACAAGTGCCCGTTCACTGGCCCGCTGAGTCCGGGCCCTGCCGATGAGCCGAGCACCCTCACTTCTAAACAACCCAACAGAAAGCCTCGGCTCCTTCTCGTTTTGTCTTTCTCACTGACTTTCTCCTACTGTGCATGAGAACAAGGTGGGTGGTATATAGTGATTTCACTGTGATAATATCCCACCATGTTTGATTTCCCATAATGTGTCAGTTTGTTGTTGAAATAAATTCTGGCTCCACGGTGGTTGTCTGTCAATCGCTCTCCCGTGGCTTCCTCCTTTGAAAGACCGAGAAAAAGAGAACGAAAAAGAAGAGGTCGGCCATAAAGGCACAATGCTGGCGTCACGAGATTTCTAAGAAATATTTTCCATGACTCTAGTAGCCTTTGTTGAACAAATTTAGAATTATAATTCCAACTTCTAGCAACAAAAATCTGCTTTGTTCAGTTCAATACACTCAAAAATTGGGCTGCAGCAGCATAAAATGCACTGTACTCAGTGCAGTAATTTTGCCATTACAGCCTTAATTAGTCTATTATGACTGGTATAATGGCTAATGTAAGCAAACCTTTAGACATATATAATGTATGTAAGCTGGAAAGTCACTGGCTAAAGTAAGGTGGAAAAGGTGCATGATCTCAGACTACTGGTGTATTCTGAAAACTGTTATCTGAGACAAGATCAAGCTAAGATTTCCCATTCCATGTGTTGGCCACTGGTTACAGTCCAGCTATCAATCTAGACAAATTTTTTAAAAGCTACACTGTCAGACGATAGCTGATGGTTTCGAGACCGCATTTCTGCCACTGTGTTCCTCATTACTTTATAGTACTTTATACAGGCTTTATATAAGGCTGTCTTAGCAAAAGCAGAAACTTTATTGTGTAACACATCCCTCAGTCCTGAAGATGAACCCGCTGATTAAATCATTACATTCAAATTCAATCTGCTATCCAGTGTGGACATTTTCTCACCCATGTTCTAATAAATCACAACTTTTCAGAACAAACTACAGAAGCTAGCGTCACCTGGTCTGCTGGTCCCCACTGCAGTAGGAATTTAAAATGGGTAAAATCTTACAACCCAAGATTTTACAGAGCTGAGATTTTCACATTTCTACATTTAAAAGTACTCAAAGTATTTTTTTTTTCTTCTAAAATCTCACTTTAGTTGTAACCAAATATTTTCGGCAACCTGACTGGTCAAATTTTCTACATCATATTCAACCAACTGACATATGCTGTGGTGTTACAGAAACACAATACATACACAATTAATTGCATTTGAATAGTTTCCTGACAATCATCTTACACCTTAACTGGTTAAGGCACATTTCTGACTTGGTCAGATTACTTCAGAATGACGTAATCATAAAATTATTTTACTCATTTTTAATGCAAATGAAATGGATTTAAACTAAAGCTGTTTCCTACAGTGTGTACGATGAATCTGCAGGGAATACTGTCTTTCATGTAAGTTTTCATGCTGCTGCGGTTAATCCAAGGCCACATGAAGGACTGTTATTGTAAAACAAAATCTTATTTTCAGTGTAAATAAAAAAAAAACAAAGAAACAAAATCTCAGTCATCCAGAAATCATTACAGAGAACAAGCAACAAACATTTGCTGTGTCGCTTTTAAAAACTTTCATCCTGAGCAGGGTGGCTAACTTTGATATACAGGAAAAAACACATTTGGCATTTAGGATGGTTTCTCATCTTGATTTCACATGTTAAAATATAAAGATATAATCAAAATGTAAACCTAAAACCTAAAGTAACTTACTTCCACAAATGCAGTGTAAGAATAGTTAGTACTCAGCCCTGCAAACTAGTTACTAGTTGTGAACAACTTGGGAAGGAATTACACACAAAATGAGCGTTGGATTTTTAAATAGTTCAGTCCTGACTTTAAGTTCAGACTACTTTGGTTCCATCTCACTCCCACCCTGGACAATTACCTGGAGCAGATTTAGAACTGAGCCATAAATGAATATTAAAAACTAAATCAATAACCACATTCATGTTGAGCTACACTCACTTTCTGGCATCCAACAACACTTCAGCCCAGTTGCTGCATTCTGGGTGTCGTTATGGAGTCACATTTTATGACCTTGTGATTAGTGTTTTTATGGCAGTAGGGAGGTCTGCAGATGGTCTATGTAAACTTGTCACACTGAGGGGCTCTTGTGGGGAGGTGAAGGAGAGAATTAGAGCTCTGTTACAGCTGAAGGGGGATAAACAGAGATGGAGTGCCCTCTTCTGGAGCCTTTTACATTTTACACTGTACAGTAACTGACAGACAGGAGTGATTTTACTATGTGACAGACTGAAACCATCAAATTAGTCAAGTGTAAACATGACATTAAAAATAAAGAATTATTTACATCTCCAAAGTTTGTGCCAAGATCTTCTAAATTCAGTGATTTTGTGTGTGTCTGTGTGTGTGTTTTATTTTTTTGAAGGTAAGATAATACCCACTGGAGTTCATTAATATTTAAAAGAATTGAAATATTTATATAAATGTGAAATTAATTACATTTTTAGATTCACAAATTAGGTTAAAATTAAAAAAATATTAATAATTACGTATAAATGTAATGGAAATGTAAGTTTTATCAATTATGAAAAAAGGTCTTTATAATTTCCTAAAGACAAAGCTTAAATAAGACAGGAGACCATGTGCAAAATCATTTTTATATCCAAAAACATGATATTGTCTTATATCATATCATCTTTTTGGTTTTGCTTCAGACATGAAAATCTAAAAATAAATAGTCGATAAATTGATTTTTTTCCTCCTATATATATAGTTCTCTATAGAATCTTTTCACATAGTTTGGATTAACCACATTTGTACATGTGAAGTTGGGGGTTATTCTTTTAAAATACTGTAGTGAGTAAATAAACAGTGCGATGCATATATTAACATTTTTTCTACATTCCCAAACATCATTTAAGATAATGCCTCGTAGGATATGTTGTAGTTTAGATTTGCTTTATATTAATAAACACTTAAAATTGTCCTTGTGTTAATAACCCTTTCTAACAGTTTTAGAAGGCAAAAAGTTTGAGCCAGAGTGTCGTCGGTCTGGATTAGGATTATGTTTATGCAACATTATGGATAATTTTGCTCATTACTGAAATTGTGTTTGCTTCAGATGCGTCCTCCTATTGAAACTTAAGTCACACAGTGTGTGTGTTCCCAGATGTGATGATAGTTTTAAACAATGGCCCTAGACCAGCAGAGCCCCCGCTGTCTTGGCAACACAGATGACCCCTTACATCCTGCACACCAAGCTGGCATTAACGGGCCATGTGTTACACGTTTTACACATTCTTTAACTTTCAGGATCCAGTTTCACCTTCTTGAGTCTCTGGGGTGCACGTGTACCAACAGACTGTAGAAGGAGGATGGCAAAACAAAGAGGTTTAATATGGAGGATGGAGGTTACAAAATACCACTGTAACAAGTTGTGTGATAGTTTTTAAAGGAGATTTGTGTAGCTTTTATCTGTTAGCATTTTATTCATTTTACATATGCGCATGATTATTTGTACATTATTTGTACCAGTATCAAAGAACATGTGAGCAGAGAGCAGTGATGATGGATAAAATGTCATTATGAAAAATGTAAAACTTTTAATATTATACAGTGTTTTTAATTCAAGTTTTGAACATGTTTACCCCTGCCAGGGTGATTATGTGATTGTTTGATGTATCTGTTTGTTAGCAGCAATACTCACACACGTAGAGGTGGATTTATTTGAAAGCAGTACCTGGGGACGATCTGTATCTGGGTCTGGGAAGTTTTTTCTTTTTTTAAGACTCTTTACCAAAAATATTTGGCAAAACTGGACATTTAGCACGATATCTTCACAAAGACATATTAGCCATAAAACAAAACAACAGGGACTTAAATCATGTGGAGAGATACAGAATCAGTGCATGTTATGTGTTTAGTTCATTTTGTACAATCAAGGCAAAAATTAAACAAAAACGTAAATACAGAATCTTAGGCTGTCTGTCCGAAAAAAAGCTTGCATTTTCAGAACTCAAAAAAACAAAAACAAAAAAACCTCTGTCCTATTTCACTGTCAGATGAGCCAGTGTAAGTGTTTTATTTTTACTTTAGTCTCCTTGGATATCTGGAAAAGTCATACATCTCTGACAGCAGCATTAATATAATCCAAGTTAAGTGTTCATACTGAGGCGTCAAAGACCATTACTACAGTTTTCTGAATTCCCAAACGTCATTTATTTTTATTCCATTCTGTGACAATCAGACGTGCCTGTTTTTACGACTGCTGCTGGAGCTCATTTTAGAAACACAGTAGTTATATTAGTTCATAAAACTGTTAAAGCGGTGATATGCTGAATCAAACTTCATTTCACAAATCATTACTTTCAGCTCCCGCTGTTTCATTTTCATCCCAAACATGTCAATAAAGACGTAATGAAGTTGGAGAAATGGCCGTCACATGTAAAATGGAAAATATGTAACAAGTACCATGAAAATGCTCCATTGTGAGCTATATTAGGAGTGAAATACATTTCTGGATGGGGTTGCTCCAAATGACGCACACACACAGAGGATTAATGGAACTTCAAACATGTTTTTCTTTGTAATGCATCATTATGAAGCACTGAATCTGTCAGCAAGGGGAATCTGCGCACTTTGGTCACCAAGCTGGCCCCACAATTATTACAGAAGCACTTTGAGTCCTTTCACTGAGGATAGAGGGATATATGGAAAAAAAGACTGACCAAATAATACTTCACAACAGGTGTTTTCCTGCACTTTTTGACCACATTTACATGGATCCCTGGCATGTTGGTGGTTTATTTGGTTAAATTTAATAATGATTTAGGTTACTGTGTCAGAAAATACATTTAGAACTTTGTTTTTGGTTTAATGTTTCATACCATAGTAAAATTGCTAATAGTTTTTAAGTTATTAAAGGAACACTCCAACATGTTACATAAGAAAATTCCATAATGCTAAACTCAACATTACAATTGGGAGAAAACAATCAGGTAGAATTTGCGAAAACTCAAATATATAAGCAGCTGAGAACTGCTGATTAGTTTACTCAACTTCAGTTCAAACACAGTTTAAAATGCTACAACAAATCCTAGAGGAAATTCTCTCCACTTGGCACCCACCAGCAGGATATAATGTCAAACAAAACCATGTTCCTAAGTCAGCTGGTAGGGAGCCGTTGCATTCATTGGAACAGTCACTGGGACATAATCAAAAGTCAGAGTGCCGTTGTAACTTGTTTGGTTGAGTAGATGACAGATTTCTTGCACATTATTCTCCCTACATTCCTGCCCACCCTCTACTACTGTCCAAGCCAACAATAGCAAACAAGCCCCAGATGATAAAAATAATAAAATAATCACCAGTCAATTCCAATTAAAAGCTCGTGTAACACCCTACAGGTTATTATTGCACTATACATATGAAAAGACATCAACACCCTTCAGGCTGGAGGTTCCAGCAGCTCTTGCATCATTTCAATAGGATATATAATGTAAGATATGACATAACCCCTTAAGTTTTAAGTTTTGACGGACTTTGAAACTTAAACAGGGCCCATTATACTAATTTCTAGTTCTATATGAGTACTAGTCCATTTACCATTTCATTTGATGGGAATTTTGAAGCAAGAGCTGGGTGTCTAATATTACCATATAAAGGACATCCTCTCTCACTGACATCATACAGGCCTACCAGTAAAAAGCAGAAAACATAAAACAAAACATAAATGCAACAAACAAACCACTTTCCATGTTTAATATGAGCTTCCACCATTGTAACAGGTTAGTACAATAACTTATAAATAACTTTGTTTATTATATATAATATACTTGTACCTTTGTTGTTAATTAAAAGTGAAATATATTTGACTGCAAAAGCATTCTTTTTTACTTTACTGTCAGCACTCACATTAAAACATTACTCAGTAAAGTGAGTGTGACTTAAATGTGTTTCAAAGCAGTTTCTAATCTTTATGCCGAGCTGACTGGCTCTGCTCACTGCTTGGTTTTCCCCTACAACCTTTATCAACCCAGCTAAGCAGAGTATTTTTCAAAATGTCAAACTTTCCGTTAAGTTTTAACGTGAGACGTGTTCAACCAGTTGCTTGTAGTTTTCTAACTGGCAAGAAAACACAGATTCTTTTTTTATTAAACAATCATAGGGTTTGCTAAAATATCTCTCTTTTTATTGATGGCCATATAATTCAGAAATCAGTTTTCTCTTCATGTTTTGAGCCACTGTGGCACTTTGCTGAACTCACTCATTTTGGCCCATTTGAGCCACATCTGAGCCCAGCTCCCTCCCTTACCCACTAAGTGCTTAAAAGAAACCTGCTCTGCTTGTCCAGCAGCTTTCAGACTGCCAATCACTGCCACAGCTCTCAATGTGCCCAAACTAATTAATGCACAGATTATTCTCTCATAAAACCCCCATTAAGGACTCTGTTTCAAATGTCATGTCACGCCACACTCTACAGATTTCCTCCCATTTTTTTACGATCACTCTCTGTGGTAACCGTCCTGTAAGAAAGACATCTTTAATTTGTTTGGATACAGCTGAAAGGGAGGGATATTACATCTATATTTAACTCCGCGGTGCCTTCGACAAGCCGGCAGAGGCTAGCTTATTTTTTCAGGTGCTTGTACTTTGGAGAACGGTGAGCCACAACCTTGGAGATTTCCACTCCGCAGAGCCACACTCACTCTGTAGCAGGGACTTCTGGGAAGGCAGTGTGTGTCTGCTGGGATTTGGCGATGGTTGCTGGATGATGATGAAACAATTAATCATAACATGGTCCGTTAGTGCTGCAGGGGAGGAGATGGTGTAGGACATGGAAGACGGCAGAATTTATATAAACACGGACACATGGAGACTCCTAATTTACAGCAGCTCGTTAACACTTATGAGATCATCAAGTGTTAATCATGCTGTGCCTCTACTTCTTGTTCAAGCAGGCTACCTGTCATTCACTTTTACATTCATGTATTAACCCTGATGTGTTACTCACACTTTTTTCTTCATACATTAAATATTTTCTCTTGCACAAACTGAACCACGGGTAAGTGGAAAACCCCATAACAGGATGTCAAAGTGGCTTTTGCACCAACTAATGTCAGATTCTTCAGAGTTTTTCCTCCTATTTTCTTGCAGTCACACTTTCTGCATATACACCATGAAGGCAGCAATGCAGTTTTGACAAACTACTTTGTTGTATACACACAGGGAAATATGATGAAGCTCAAAATATAAAACATTAGCGAGTCTTAAACACATTTACTTTGTTTGCATCACCACTACATATGGATGACTTGCAGGCATGATAATCCCCAAAGTCACCACCTGGCAGCTACCAGTCGCTAGGAAAAAGTGAGGCTGCTGGCAGTTGGTAGGTAAAATTGTGTGCAAAGAGGTATACTGTGCGGTGCTGCGCTGACAACCTTGTGCAGTTGCTTTGGTTGCTAGTGATTGCTGCAGTTGTTATGGAAGACGCTGACAAACATTTGCCATCTGGTCACTATGCAGTAGTGAAACCATGAAGAGTGTCATACAAATCTCATTTGTGTTGCAGACAATTACTTCTTAATATCTGTACTTAAATGACGACTATTTCCCTTCAGAGTAAAAGCTGCACCTTTTGAATTGTGTTAGTAACAGTGATGATGTGTGGCTGTACTCAGAAATCTAGCAAGCTCAAAGGTTATATGCACCAATAAATGGGAATAGTTTTATCCCTGGTTTAAACCAATAAACTGGGACTGGTTTTCTGAGACTTCTTTTCAATCCTGTTTTCTTGTAGTATAAAAATAGACAGCACGACCTTCCAAACAAACAGAGGTATCACCTGAGTCTGGGGTCTTTCACTTTAGTAAACATGGTCCTCACAAAGAAGCATGCTAAAAAGAAAAGCCAAAGAGGTTTTCATGCTCCTTTATTAATTTCCTCTGCCTTGCTGTAACAGTTATGTTATAGACTGAGAATGGAGCAGAAAGATGACAGACAGACAGACAGGCAGAGGTAAAGGTGAAATAATGATTTGGGCAGAGAAGGAGAGAGCGAGAGCCGAGGAGTGGCAGCATGTTTGTACAGCTGAACACAAGCTGAAGAAGCCCAGGTCCCCCTCTCACACTCCATTAGGCCCTAAGCTCCACGGAGTGCTGCACTCAACACATAAACAGCCTCCTGGAAAAGCTCCAGGATGTATGGGAGAGGCAGGGGGACGCCAGCTAGCAAGAAACAACAACTGTCTTTTCCCATCAGTGCAATGCCTCCAAAGTACAGAAGAGACTGCAGAGACAAGATGGACACGGGGGAGCCTGAATTAAGGCCAAAGGATTCAACAAGTCCTTTAACTGAATCATTCTATTGCTCAGTTGTTTGAAATTACCCATGTGAGGATTTCTGAAACAACATATGGTTTCAAGTTTCAAAGAATTATAAAATCTGGGGCAAATACACCCAACAAACAAATCTGACTTTTGACCAGCAGACTGGAGCTGCACACAACAAGTGTCAACTTTCACTTGCTGTTAGGGTAAGACACAGAAACTCTTTGGTCCATGAAAGAATCTGGTTTGGGTCAAATTTGATCCACTTAGAATATTGAAATGTTAGAAAGCTCCATTTGCTAGGTTATTGGACTTAGCTACATTTTAAAATTATAATCTCCACTAAGTCATTATAGCCTGAGAAGATTAGAAGTTGAGAAGAGTTTATTGCAGGTCCTGCCTACTGTCTGTCAACTGCACTTTTTTTCACCTGTAGTCACTTGAAGTTGCTATATATCATTTACTTTCTATGGTCTCTCACCCACATGTAGTGTGTAGGTCAGTCCATTAAAACATGAACATTAAAAAAATATGTTTATCTTCTGAGTTGTTTACAGATTGCACAGATTGTTTATTGTTGGTTTTTTTTTAGTTAATATGGAACACAAATGACCACAAAATGAACCAAACAGAAGAAAATGAGAAAATATTTTTTAAACACTTAGATAAGAAATAGTCATACACAGATTAAGCGAATGCGGGCTGGAAGGTGATGTTATAACCAGACATATGAGTTAAAGCTAAAGGCTGAGCTACAGTTTGGTTTCAACTGAGAGAGAAATGAAGGCCTCGTGTTCACTCTCTCTGAAGCCTCATTGCTCACTCACACAATGAACACAGCAGAAAGAAAGCACTGTTCTGTGCCAGGCGAGCAGGATGGTGCTGCACAGCAATAGGATACTGCTCATAGATTTTTGTTGCAGTGAATGAGGCTAAATATAGCAACAAAATTATGTTAGTCATTTGTGCATAAGAATAATTATCTGTATAACAGTGTGTATAATAGTATCATGTACTATTAGTTTTATATTTCATAATTACTTTTTATTTGTATTTTGACTTTAAAAAAACCTTAGTTTTAGTTTGAAGAGCAAATTTGCTTGTTTCAGTTTGGTTTTTACTGCCTGAAAATATTTAGTTTTAATTTAGATTTTATTAGTTTCAATGTAAGGTTTACTCTTTTACTGTATGAAGGATATTTATCAGAAACAGAACAGGGGTATAACAGAAAAAACCCACAACTTTATCAATAATCGAGGGTTCATTAGGTAAGTTATAACATTTTTTTTAACCAAATTAACAAGTATTAAAACTGAGGATATTACCTCTAGTTCCCAAAATACTTTGAGTTTTCAATTAAAAAAAAATAATAATTGTATTTTAGTTTTTTTCACATCTAGTTTTACTTTTTAGTTTAGATGTAGTTAACTATAATAACTTTGGTATAAATATTACAGTTAAGGGGTCAGAGTTCATTTGCAGTCATTTGTCTTTCCAGCTGGCAAATGTCCAGTGTCGTATGCCCTTTAGCTCTTTTTTGGTCTCTACCTTCCTGACGGAAGTATCTGCCTGCACATTTTTAAAATCTATTTTTCTATCGGTTTCTATTTAGTGTAGGGAATTACACTTTCCTCTAACAAATAAAAAGTCTTGGTTCCATCGCAGAAAATGTAAAATTCTGCCAAATCAAATATCCAGAGCTACCCATTGAGGTAATAAGGGAGTTCTGAAAGTATTGTGAATAAGGGAGTAGCAGAAAGTAACTTTTCTTTCTATCGCTATATATTTGCTAGTCCAATTTAAACACTTCAAACAGAAATGAGTGGAGAGAACTGGAGAGTAATGATGCAGCGTGGGCCCCTGGACAGAGATGAATTGAAGATGCTGCAGACCCAGCCATCCGGGCTCCTTTAAGCTCTACTTTTTTTTGTTAACAAAATCCAAGGGATTCATCATGTACTATTACATATACAAACACATGTATACACACAAGTATATTTCACACAAAAGTACTCAAGGAAAAACACACTTGACCTGAGTGAATACATGCAGGGTACACACACACACACACACACACACACACATATATGACAGTGTCCTTGTAAAAACACGCATACTTCACATTACTGCGCACTTATAAACATGGCCCCTGTTCCATACACAAACACTTACAACCCACCATAGTGGTCCTGTCAAAGTGGCAGGGCATATAAACCATGTGAGTTGATGTAAACAAGCATAATGTTGCACTTATGAGCCACTCTGTGGAGTCAGCCTTTTGGGTGTTTGGGTTCTCCGAGCTGTTAAATTTCAAACTCAAGTCAGGATCTGACGTCCAACTGAGCAAGACAGAATTTCAAGATTACACCCAAGTCTCTCGTAAAAATGCTGATATATAATCAGTCTTCGGTCGGGGCTATCTCAGCACATACTTCAAATATACAGCAGGAAGTGTGATAAATTGGGGGGGTGTTGATTTAAGCATTAACAGGAAAATCTTATCTTGACATCCCATTAAAATATTTTACCATTTTTACCACACGCTACATCCCAAAGCTCTGACATCAGAGCACAACCCATGTCATAGTTCAGTCAATGAAATCACAGTAAATAATGAATAAGCACAAGTATGATGAAGATGAAAAAATTTACGCTACTAGTGTTTCTCATGACAAATGTTACTATGTAAACACACAAAACTCAAATGTGCTTTTAATTGTATTAAATGAATATTTTTTTCTCCCCACTGTCACAGGATTGGATGCTCATAGAAACATTCCCTGTCCCCAAGGATCCTCTATCTGTAATGCTGAGGAGCCCTCCCTACTATATAATGAGTCTTAAGAGGACATCTGTGTTATTTTTTTCAATTAATAAGGTAAGTATATATACAAAAAAACCCAAAACAAAACAAAAAAGCTCAAAGGCTTTAGTTTTTCTGCTATAAACACTCTTTTTGTTTCCTATCCTTGATCCTGCAGGATATCCAAGAGAGCAGATCTCTTAACAAGATCATCTCAACCACAGTTAATCTAAAGAAAGATGGCTTAAGGGACAGGAGCTTCTTTCTGCAACAAGGCCCTGTTTAAGGTATATAAGAATGACTTTGAACTGTGAATCATGCAAAGCTACTCTAGAGTCCAAGAATAAAAATACTGTATGGAGCTAAAAATGAGCATAATGAGTTCTCTTTAAGGCACCCAAGGAAAATCTGAGAGGTCACCAACAGATTATAAAATATGGATTTTTATAAAGATATATTGAGTTTTATATTATTTTCCGCTTGTGAAATACTCTCATCCAAGAATCCTTAAATGAAACAGCTGCAGGGGAAAAATCCCTTTGGTTGCTCTAAACTTACAGTATATCCCACAATGAGGCTATAACAGGGGCTACAGTAGACACTGGTTTATTTACAAGCCAAAAAAAGGTGAAAAACCTCAGTTGTAAATTGTAGATTATGGATTTAAAACAAAATTTCACACTGAGATTTGAAAATACAGAAATAAATAGACTCCAATTGCTGCACAAAAACCAGAAGAAACACTAAATAAAATCCCGTCTGGAATACTTTGGAAGATAGTCAGAAAAAATATATGTTTATGCAATTTCTCGTAAATGAGCTAACACACGTAGAAACCCTGATGACCTGCTTTTTCACTGTAAGTGTAATATTTCATGAGATGCATACATTTTTGGCCTGATTCTTTCTATGCTGGCCACGTTACAGCTCAACCATCTTTTACTCTCCACCCAGATGCGCCGCTGTGCCTCTGGGTCAAGCGATCTGAGTGAACAGATAAGTTTGGGCGGGTACAGAGAGAGACTAAACACTCGCCGAGGGGAATGTCATTGTTTTGGAGATCTTCAGGAGGGTTTTTATGTATTCAGCTGCTCCCTGGCTGCTGCAGAGTGTCAGTGCTGGATCCCAGTTACACAATGTTTCCTGCTATTCTGCACAATCAGGTCTACGCCACACAGGCAGCGATATAAGCCTGTCCCACTTGGTCTCCTCTGACCTATTTTCTCTGTTTGTGTATTTTGCTATTATTACTGTACTCCACAAAGTGTGCTTACTGATTTAATTCCAAAAGAGTATTTCTCTTTTATCAGAATGACAAAGAAAATAATGTAGAAAAAAAATGACTACAAGAAAGATGTAAGGTAAGAAAATATTGCTTACTTAAAAAGCACCTGCTGGTTGTGTCCAAACTTTTTTCAATTTGTTGAGAAGTTTCAAAGAGTACTGTGGACCTTCATTTCTTTATTTTTACCAGACTCTCAGAGCAGTAGTTTCTGAAGGTCTTACAAAGCTTTGCTTTCTGGATTCCTTTATCCACTATCTTATATAAAACACGGTGGAGGCTCGATCATGGTTTCCGTTGCACTTCAGGCTTGAAAGCTTGCCTAACAGTTCAGGCTGTGTTGGAGGATAAAGGTGGTCATATCAGATTTTGACTTTTAAGCTTGTTAAAATTGTACAAACTCTACATTTGTCTTAAAATATGCCAATAAATTACTACACTTATTCCCCATTTTCCTTGCAAAACACAAAGGAATGTGGAGGGACTCAAGACTTTTGCACAGTACTGCATCCCTAAGAGCTAAAACAACTGGTAGGTGACTGATTCATTTTTAACCATGATAGCACCTGGTTTAACCTGGTGTGACTACACCTAATCAAAACGTCCCCATAGTGTGGATACAGCATTACAAAACAGCTTATTATGGAAAACAAAGATGAGCGATCTTGTCCAACTAACAGGAAGATCAAAGCAGAAAACAGCTCGTGCCATGTTTCGCTCCTTAAAGCCCAGACAAAGAATATATATAGCAAAAGGTCACTTTTTCATGTGACCAAGAAAGATTAAGGTACAATTTATTTTTCTTGCAAAGAAAAATGAAGTAATTAGGAGATCCAGGTGACAATGGTTAGTTGCTAAAAATCATAAACAGACTGAACACTTTGTTCACCACACTGGGTATCATATTTTAAGGCATTCCATTAAGAAACTGGCACCCTCTTAATCTTTACACATGTCACATCTTTTAGAAAACAAAAATCTATCATTAGATACGGGGCCCGTATTAACACCCCCCACAACATGCTGATTTGTCGGGGGTGTACGTGCAGGCAAAGGCAGTTTTGTTTCCTGTTAGAGTCGAACAATGCCACCTTAAGACTGCAGAATGCAGTTGGTTTGATAAATGTTGACCTTTTGGCATGTAGAATACATATATGTTGTAAATGTGTGCTTAGCATGCGAGGTATGCACACTGCAACTACTTCACTTGTAGTGGAAAGGTAGCTAAAACACACCTGCACATGTTTTGACCAATAAATCTACAAAAACCCATCAGACACAAACAGATGTTTCTACTTTGTAGAGTCCCAAAGTTTCCTTTTAGGTGTCTTGATGGAAGCTTTATGATGAAGATGCTGGTGCCCCCGTAGTTGACCTTGCAAACCCTTCACTACTGACACACAAACCTTCAGGATGCCTTTGCAACTCGAATCCGACTTGTCCAAGTCCAGAGCCAGACCCATGATGTGCGGCAGCACTGTGACGAGGAGAGCATCGCTCAAGCATGACGGCCAAAGAGATGACTGTATTCCAGCGGCGTCGGTGGAGTTTTTTAGACGGTGGAGCGAGGACCACACAGACGAAATGGCTCCTCTCCACCGGCTGACTGATGATTAAGCGAGACGTAGTGTATTTTCCTATGGTTCCATAAAGACACAAGCTGGGAGAGCTGTAAAAGACGGTGCCGAAAGACAATTGGGCTGAAAATAAATAAAGCAGAGTGGGAACCACTGTGGGCGAACGTTTCATTTTTTTATTGCTCACTTATTTTTTCAAATACCAAAGGTTGTTCGTCATCTTTTGTTAATGCAGCTGAGTTTTTTTCATTTAACTAATGCCGCTAGTACGTGAACTTGTGCCTCAGTAACTGAAATCAATTTGTTAAATGGTAGCATGAACAAGAAATAAATGGCTGTGCTTAAAAGATTATGAACTTTCCTTTACATATTCCAGCAATGATAGGTGCTGTGAGATATAATGCGCCCCTATGAGCCTGCTCCTTCCAGTTCTTCTTCAGATTAATGAGCCGTGTTGGGAAAAGTGTGCAGTGAGGCAGAGAGCATAAATAAGGTATTTAAGTAGGCAGCTATGGCGGCTGTGGGCTCAGCGGACTTCTCTGTCTACACACAGACAAAGACCAAGCTATGATTTACTGGTCCTACATTACAGCTCAGCTCATACAGATAAAAGGGAGACCCGAAGAATGCGGTCGCCGATTGCATGGGATCTTCCAAAGTCACATAAAGCCCCAGCTGTGTCGATGGAAAAGTTTCACCCTCAATGTCACTTGAGCACTTGGACAAGTTGTGATGCTTGCCCAGACAGTATTTTCTTTTTTGTTTTCTGAAGTGCACCAGTAAAAACAAGGTCATGAATCCTGCAAAGTGGCTGCTTTGTTGGTCGGATGATGTACACTGTCTGGGTCACAGTTTGGCCTCAGATGTAACCTAATATTAACCCGTATTTTTACTTTCAATTTCAATGCAGCTGTGAAACCTGAGCAAAAGATAAAAGAAGAAGGAAAAATTCTCCAGCTTGCTGATTCTCAGCTCTCCCCTCTACAAAATGTTTCAACTTCAGTCAGTTTTGTGCTTATGATAAATGGTTCTTTCAGGACTTGAAAGGAAAAGCTTTCTTAGAGAGGAAGCCCTTAAAACAACTTTTGAAACGAAATTCTTCTTTTGCCAGATGGGTCTGCTGTCTTTTCAAAATAACGTTATAGTATTGATTTGCTGAGAAAAATATGTTTTAATGAAAACCTTGAGTAACTGGAGTGTGTTTGACTTCATGTTTTATTTTATTCCATTCAGTAAAACGTGAAATTATAACCCTAACATACCCTGTGCTTTTGTTATCTTGACATCGAGTGTATTGGCAGCAACAATTTGCAATACTAAGTCTGTATTTGTAATTGATTTTCCATTTCATTTTATAACTCTCTTTATCTTCGGTTTAAGTATATAGTTTGCTTAATTGTTTGTCTTCTGATATTAATTAAAATTCCCTTTTACATTTATATTATCTTATATTCCTGCTGCTTTGTTTAAATTGATTACATAGAACATCTTTTATTTATCAAATTAGTTTATAAGTATCTCTTTCCACTTTCTACTTTATCCTAAAGGGTGGCCTGCTCGCAGATTTAGCTGCTGTTATGACTGAGTTATATAAAACACCTTATGAAAGGTGATGCCTTTCACACAATATATGTGTTGCCTTCATAATTACAGTATTTGAACCCCAGAAGGGGGTCTTATTTGCTGACCTGGAAAAATGAATGAAAATCGGAAAGACTGAGAAAATATGAAACTTTTCTTTTCCTAACTACACCAATATGAGAGATACAGGGAGAAGAATACAGTTGCAAAACTCCTCTAGATGATATATTCAGCCTGAAGGTATGATGACTCATTTCGAACCTCAGACTTGTAAAAGCAGCACAGTGATAACAACGCAAACAGAAACATAAGAGCGTGTCAGATTCCTCTGTGGACTCCAGGAGGAGGTGGAGGTGCAGAGAACAGTCGAGTTAATTTAGCATTAAGAGCGGGTCTCATGTTAAGTAACCCTGAAACAGCGAGAGCAGATGTTCACAGCAGCTGGGTGTTGAATACTGCAGAGATGTTAAAGCTTGGAAGGGTGACTATATTGTAACGTACCACAGTGGACAGGAGTCACCGCACTTGATCCATGAATTTAGGAGCTGAACATTGAGTACCACCCACTGAATACCACACACAGCTGTGCTGCTGTTGCAGGAGGCAGACGCACTAACATGCCTTCAGCAGCAGAGCAATAACAGATGAAGATTCAGGAGTAAAAGCTCTTAATCTAGAGGTGTTATGCGCTGGTGTTGAACTTGTGTAACCTTTTGCACATAAGAAGAAGGTAAATACTAAGTGGCCTAATCCCCTCTTCATATATATCACAGCCCAGCTGGTTTCTGAACACATGTCTACAAATCATCATCAGTACTTTATGAGGCCTGTGTCGCTCTGAGGACAAGAGGACCAACTTTTTCTTCTGTCCATTGCTAAATGTGAAATTTGCTCTTGCTGAGCTGCGTAATCATTTCTGTATTTTTATCCACATCATAATACTACCTGGGAGACTCTAATTGAGACTCTCCAAAATTGTTTTCTGCAGCCTGACAACAAAATGCTCAATGTGGGAATCCTCAATGCTTATTTATGTGGGAAAGTGTGAATTTTTGCCATCTTGCAAGAGTTGGATGAGAAAAAATAACTCCCTTATATCACTTTTTATAGTCCGAGTCTTCACATTAAATAAAACTCCCAACAACAACCAGTTAGCTTGGTGTAATAAAATAATTAACTAGTCCTTCAGAATATACTGGTCTGATGTATGAATCAGATATTGGCTTAAAAACTTGAATTATATATCATTACGGTGTACTAATGTCAGGGCAATCCATTTAACTCTATTGTTGTTTACTACACCAAATATAGACAGTATAAAAGACAGATGTAGCTTTAGGGTCTGAAAGGTGAAGCCAATGTAGAAGTGCCATTTTTTCTGTTGTTGCACAAAGTAAAGAATCCTATAAAAGTCTATGGAAAGTCTGGAAACAATTTTCTGTTGAAACATTCAAGCACATTTTGTAAATTTGAGCTTTTCTAAGTGTCAGAAAGAAGGATTATCCAGGCTATGCCCATTGGCTAATGATGTGTGGCTGAGCACATGGTTTCACAAACAGATCTACCCCTCACTTGTCACATCTGGTTTCAAGTCATAAGATGGCGATGGTGAAAGCGCTCATTTTGATGCTTCAAAAACGAGTGGATGACATCACCATGGCTACATTCATCTTTTACACTGTCTGTGGCAGCAGCACACCAGGTCATAGTGTGAGTGCTAATGTGCTGCAGCACAGATGAGGCTAACAGCAAAATTACTCATAGCAAGTTGAAGGTATATGAGTCAAGTTACACAAGCAGCTTAGTTTTGTAAACTTGTGGTCAGAAGTTTACATGCACTCATCATGAGCATGAATGTCATGGTAATTCGGGGCTTTTGCGATTAATTTCTTTGAACTATTGTTTTTCCAAAGTGGGATGACTGTACAGCAAACTTTTTTATTTCCCAACAATTGGGTGCAAAACAGTGCAAAGGTTTGAATTTATTTTTGATTTACTCTCATCCAATGATAAAAAGTATACATACAGGCTCAAAAATATACATACATTATCCATTCCTCTACTGTATATTTACAACAGAATGGAACCACAAACTGTGGCGAAGTGCGTCAACGCAACAGAAAAGCTTCGACAATACTTTCTCTCTCTTGTCAGCATGCTCGCTCTCACTTACCATAACACTTGGTGGGAAGCTTTTATTTCACTTACAAAAATATAACCTGCTGTTGCCAGATCCATTAATATTATTTCACTACATCTGTCTCCACTCCACTGTCTGTGTGTATTTAGAGGTAAACTTCCAACTTGCATTCGAGGTGGCAGAGCTGAAAACGTTAATCAAGACTTAAATCTGGCCTGGGGAAAAGTTTGCTGTGACTCAGACTGAACTAAATGATGCAAATATATTTTTCCACTTCATCCCTAGTCCTCTTCTTCAACATGTAGGAGTTGTGAAATGAGAAATTAAGCAAACAACAATAAGCAAACACTTTATAATTAAGCTCTAAAGGTGCTGCCAATATCTGCAACTGAATGTGACTTTCATAATTTTCATTTTGCAGTGTTTTTGCTGTTTTGTCTAGTGATCTGCCTATAGACTTAATTGGTTTGTAAGTTGATTGGTTTGCACTACACATACACATTCGTAAATACATTATATTATATGACCAACTGCTGGTTGTTTTTAAGTTTGTACATGCAGATTGGAAGTTTCTGAACCCTACCTCGAAGGTTATTTTGTTACCTACAGACACAACCAGGCAGCTGTTTCCACCTGCTTCCAGTCTTTGCACAAGATTAGATAACAGACTTTTGGCTATAACTTTATACCTTTTGTAGAGACCAGAGCATCATTTCTGTATCCATCATCAAACTGTTGACAAGTGAACAATATCTGAATTGCTGAAAATGCCAAACCATGTCTCTAAAAATTAAAAGGTACTCCTGAGCTTTTACTACAGCAAGCCTATGAATAACAAACTAAAATCATATCCAGTGTGCTACAGTATAACGGGGTGTATCTGCTTTTAGTTACCTAAAACACCGCTTCAATTCTTGGCACTAATAAGACTGTAGGTGAACCTGTTCATAGTCAAACGACGTGTTGGCGATCAGCACCACAGAAAAAGAGCTCTGCCGAGCGAAGGAGGTCTTGATCTAGTAATCAACTGAAATAACAACGGTGGGTCAAACAGATCTGTGTGTTGATAGATCACTTTAGCAGGAGCCATGAAAAATGAATATGGTGATGAATGCTGTTAAAAGTTTGGTATGATTGGTTGCAGATCGACTCTATTCTTACGAATGACCTCACTTTTTGGAGGGGCAAATATTATCTTTGCAAAGTGGAAGGCTTACAGTGTTGGAGCAGAGAAGTGGCCGATCTGCTAACAGTGTTTTCCTTAGAAAATTCTTTGTTTGCAGAGAAAGTCGAATGCTGAAAGAGTTTATGTTGACAAAACTATTGTGGCTGAACAGATTTTTACAGACATGTTTTGAAAGCTGATGTTCAGTTTAAAAATGGTTTGGGTTATTTTATTGTGAATCCATGCTGCTCACTAAGAAAAGCTGTTAGGATCATCTCCATTTATTTTTGCTGTGCTTTTTCTTTGATTAAGAATTATCCTTTGCTCTACTGAAATTACACTATATTGTATTTAACAGTATTCGCCAGCTGTCCTCTAACACTAGGGGCACAATTAACATCTAGAACATCTGATGACTTAAAAAAAAGTTGAAAAGATATACGAATCTTTGCCTGCCATAAATAAAGAAAATCACTGAAACATTTTGCATAATAAACCTTTTTAGGTTCAGTTAAGTGATCAGGACTGAATGAGGTCTGCTTTTCAAAGGAGTATAAATGCACAGCAAATAAAGGGAGAAATAACAGCACTAGTCAATCTTTCAGACTCCAGATGTTACCAAATGCGACAGGTGTGGCAGAATTAGATCAATGATCATGGGACTCACTGCCCATCTTGGAGTAACCTATTGTTTATGCACAACAGCCTGACAGACAAAGAATAGTGGTGACTGCAACAATAACCTGCATGAAAGTGGCCAAGATACGAATACGCAAGATACGAATTCTGGACAGAACTTTCACAATAAAATCAAAACAAAGAAAAGGATGCACATGTTTTTTGGGGGTTGGATCTTTACATTTAACAAATGAAATATATTTTTAAAAAATAAAATATTATTGATGAATTTATTATCATAATACTAAACAGGAAATTAGTTTTAGGTTAAAACACTAAGAGATTTACTTTTCTAGTTTATTTGCATATTCTTTTTACCCACATCAGTTGTCACCCCTACCCAAGTTCGTGAATACAATAACTCCAGAACAAGGTGGTGTAAGATTTTCAAATTCATAGCAGAGCTGCATCCGCTAAAAATCTTGGACGACTTTGAATCTCCTGCTAACTAACCGGACATTGAAGTGGTGGACAAGCAGAGGAAGATGGCTGTAGTGATAGATGTAGCTATTCCAAATGACAGCAACATCAGGAAGAAGGACACGAGGACACGAGAACATGGAGAAGTGCCAAGGGCTGAGAGAAGAACTCAGCCCTTGGCACTGTGAAGGGTGAAGGCAGCAGTGGTCCCAGTGGTAATCGGTGCACTCGGTGCGGTGACTCCCAAGCTAGGCGAGTGACTTCAGCAGATCCCAGAAACAACAGCTGAGATCTCTGTCCAGAAGAGCGCAGTCCTAGGAAAAGCTAAGATACTGTGCAAGACCCTCAAGCTTCAGGCTTCTGGTAGAGGACCTGAGCTGGAAGGATAGACCGCCCACAGGGACGAGGGGGGATTTCTTTTTTTAATAGATAAACATACACACATATATACTGTTACAAGATAGCTAGTAAGATAAGCTGCTTATATAAAAAGAAAACATTTCACAATACTAAAACACTTTAGTATTTTTTTCTCAAAATAATGATTGTTTAGTTAGATTTGTTTGACAGATTTTCTTTTTTTTTATTCAAACCAGGTTGAGAGCCTTCTCCCTCAACCACACCACATCCAGTTTGAGAGTCAAAAATAGTTGAACATTTTGCCTTGTCAGCCTTTCTAGCAGACTCATTATATTCACATTGGTACCACACTGTCATAACAACCATATTTTTGTGCAAAAAAGAGCACCACTTCTACCTTTATATCATAAAATCCCAAAGTCGAGTTATTTGTTTCATTTTAATCTTTCCTTAGTGTTAAATAGTGTGCATTATAGAGAAAACTCCAGTAAGTGAGGGGAGAAGTGGTCATTAAATTATCTTTTATGTCCAAAGTTCTGCAGCACACAAGAAGTGCATTATTTAAGACACAGAAATAGCCAGAGCACCCAGACATTTAATTCATGCAATTATACTGAGCTTAAACTCTTCCAAATGCATAAAGTGCCTTTACGTAGTCTCATGTGTGGGCTTCTTTGTACGACTTATTTTCACACACATAACGATAGTCCTATTAAGTAGCCAAAATTCAGGAATAACCAGTAACTTCCATTAAATAAGAGGGACATCACGTAAATTACACAACTTGGTATTTCCTTAATGGTTCACTACCTTATTGGATTTATAATTGCATGAAGTAAAACAAGTCTATTAACACTGCTACCCTGCTGTTCTCATCTAAAACAAAATCCCATCACTGATGGCTCTAACTTTTAATTGCCTTGTAATCCTGCTTTCTGGATTCAAAAAGATAAACTACAGAGTTATAAGCTGTAAGAGGGGAACACGCGCTGCACTGGATTAATTCAGGAAGACATGCTGCAACACAAGCCTCTATTAAGTTCAAAGCATAATATTTGATATATTATGTTGAGAGCCACAGGGCAGCATACTTAATCTTTGGGAGAAGGAGATAAACAATATGTAATGCAGCCACATGAGGGGGCCAGAGTACTCTGATTGGTTAGCTCTCTGGTAAGACCCAGAAATGCCCTTATTGTCAACAATATTTTACTTGACATGTTGGGTGTAAGAAAACCGTCTGGCACATTTAGTATTTTGTCTGAAGTGGGAAACTGGTCACAACTGTTTTGCACACATTATTTTAATCATGTTCATGATGATTCTTCTGCAGAATGTACTGAGATACAGAAATGACTCAAAGAAAAATCACTGCTTGGTGATATGTCATACATGATGGGGGTGGGGGTCTGACAGGAGAGGGGAAAAGCTGCTTTTTAGTCCAGAAACTGAAAACCACTTCACAACTGAAAGTCTTTAACGATCAGCAAAGTTTGGAATTCAAAAACTTTATTTTCTTATTATTTAAATAGACTGGAGTCACTGAATGTTATTTGTAACTATTTTAAGTTGGAGAATGTGGTTTTATTTATGCTCATATCATAGGGCAGTAATGGGTAAATATTTCCCTGTGGTTCAAATCTGGTGATCTCTATGTAAGTATCACATAAATATCTGACCAGACATTGAAAGCTGAAGTTTCCAGAACAACATTTCTAACTCAGTCTGACTGTTTTGTCCGACAGTTTTTGCACCTTTTTGTTTCCTTTTACAACTTTTTTGCAATGTGTTGCTCTATGATTTCATGGACTTATTGTTCATCTATCTTTTTAAAACCTTGGTAAGAATAGCTAATGAAAATTGTAATAAACAAATAACAAAACATTAGTGAGTTTTTTTTGTAGCAAAAACTAGCGCCACACCAAGATATTTTCTTAAGGCACAACAACATTTTCAGTTCCCAATAACAGAAGCTGGCCACTGTTATTTCTGAATATGAAATAATCATCTATGGCTCTGCTAGACCGCCCTTATTAATGGATATAAAGGAAAATACTAAAACGAGAAAGATAGAAACATTCTCCTCCACTCCATCTGTGAACCATTTTCTACCCCACACTCCCAACACAGTACATTAGTACCAGAGTCATTTTACTGCTAATGCAGACTGAATTCTATTGTTCATGTTATTGTCAGGCAGTTCTACTGCTAATATCACTAGCACTACTGCCACCACTAATACAGTTTCACGCCACACAGATGGTAATAGTACAATAGTGCACTTGTACAACTGCTATAGATACACAGAACTACAACAGTTACTGCCAAAACTATTACTTGCTGATCATTACATAGAAAAAGAAAATCTATTCCATCAGAAAACTACATTAGAAATTAACTACTTCAATATTTATGCACTTTATTTATGCAGTGGCAGTTTCAGATAATCAGAAAACAGAGACAAAAGAGGTAGACGATTTTAATAGATGATTAAATCCAACCCATAAAATGTGCTGCATGTCATATGAGCCATCTCCGTGCCACTCTGCACTGCACCATTATTCCGTCTAATCACGCAGAAACGACAGAACAGTAACCTCAAAAACTACATTTTCTGAGTGGAGTGATATCAAAGTGCACAGAGGCACTTAACTTCTACACAGAAACGGAGCAGAAACCATCTCTGGTTTGCATACAAATAGATCTGATCCAGACACGAATGATCAGATAGAGGAATGATCTGCAGATTAAGACAAAGGATTTAAGAACTAACCCCAAATGAGACAGTTTCAAAGCTTCCTCATCGCAGAATGCCTCAGGCAAAGTGTGGAGACGAGAGAGAGAGACGCAGAGGAACGTGCAACAATGAGGCCATTTGATTTATTATCTGTTGCAATCTGTATTATTAGCCAAGATGGTTAAAACTCCAAAATCTCATATTTAGCATTAATCACAAACATATATCAGGACACTACATAGTAGGTCAAGTCCTTATATAAAGAAACCCAGTGATCCTCACAGAGCAAGGATATGGTGACTGAGAGTGGTGTGTGTGTGTGTGTGTGTGTGTGTGTGTGTGTGTGTGTGTGTGTGTGTGTGAGAAAGGGAAGCAAATCTCAGCAGGACCAAGCTATTCATAATTAATTCATATTTAATAAATTGCATATTTGCATAAGATAATAATGTGATGCACTGTGGTTGTGTTTACATATTTCTATAGGAATGTTTGGACATTTTAGAACATCTGTTCCATTGTGTAACAATGACACTCACTAAGACAATGCTCTTCTTTTGAGCAGATGTACTGAATTCTTAATAAAGGTTAATAACCTTAAACCATTACGAGGGTTAAATGATAAGAATAACGCCACTCTCATATATATTCAGAAATTATAAACCTGCAGGAAGAAGAGCAGAAATAGCAAGAAACAGCTGCCTCTTACCAAAAATAAAAACATTCAACCAACAATGGAACAAACTTTTAAACGGTAAAAATCCAGGTGTTAGAACACCAGTTTGACCTCTAAGAAGTGGGTTCAATTCAACACTTTGGACCTTGTAGAGATTAAACTAATGAGATAAAATGTGATGATTATTGAGTGTGAGAGGTGTCTGTGGGCAAGTTTTACTTTCACTGGATAGAGCCTGTCAAAGAGCTTCTCTCTGTTATATTATCAGCTATGCAGCTACTGGCAGCAGCTGGCCATAAAAAACAGCGGTTATCAATATTCTCATCTACCTCCTGACAGGCAAATGAAAAGTGTGCATGTGTGAATGAATGGAATGTATTCCTTTCAGTGTATATTACTGTGAACAGTTATAGTCTGTCCTATAAATTATGTAGGAGGCAGAGAATGAAGATTTACAATTCTGTGGAAAGTAGTTGCCCTCTTTCTGATTTCCTAGTTTTGTTTTGTTTTTTATTTACTTTTTTAAAAACTTTTAAATATCTCAGCTCATCACCTCATGCCACAATCTAAAAAAATTCAAGAACAGCTCAATGACATCTATCAGTCTAGAAAGGGTGGCAGAACTTTTTCTAAGGCTTTGGGACTTCAGCGAACCACAGTGAGTGCCACATTGACCACAAATGGAGAAAACTTGGAACAGTGATGAATCTTCCCAGAAGCTGCCAGCCAATCAAAATTGCACCAAAAGTGCATCAACGATTCATCTAGGAGGTCACAAAAGAACCCAGAACACAATCTAAAGAACGGCAGCTTGCCTCAGTTGAGATCAGTGTTCATGATTGAACACTAAAAAAGAGACTGTACAAAAATGGCATCCATGGGAGAGCTCCAAGGGGAAAGCCACTGGTGATCAAAAAGACCACAAAGGCTTGTCTCATATTTGCGAAAAAACATCTTGATGATCCTCAAGACTTTTGGGGAATATTCTCTGATTTAATAAAAAAATCCTGAAAGAGAATGTACAATGCACAACACTGTACAATAAACTTTAAAGCATGTTATCATATAAGATGGTCATGACAGATGAAAGATGTTATACTTTGTGATATTAAGCATCTTCTCATTATGGAAGAAATCTGTGTGTGTGTGTGTGTGTGTGTGTGTGTGTGTGTGTGTGTGTGTGTGTGTGTGTGTGTGTGTGTGTGTGTGTGTGTGTGTGTGTGCGCATCTGCAAAAAACTGTAAACTCAAGACCATCAAGCTGGGGACAATCAAGCTTGGCACAACAGTACATCTCAGGGCCCCTGAAGGTTCTTATCCATGTCCATGTGATGTGGGAATTATGTTGCCTAGAAACAATCTAAAATAACCTGTTTTAAACTTTTTATGCAGCACTTTACAAAGGCATCCTACAATTTTAATTTCACAACAGTAAAATGGATTGAATCACATCTATATCAACCAGATCTACAACCCTGATATTTTTTAATACATCAATGTGATTAAGTATATCAGTTTCCCAACAGCAAAACCAGGTCGGACGTTACTGCATCATGGACATATACTAATCGGTTTAATACATAAAAAAGATTTTCAGCCATTCACTTGTGGTTATCCATGCATGCATATCTAAACCTTCAGAGACATGTTAAACTTTGATTTTTATTCACTTTTTCTGTTGATTTGATGGTCTCTCTTTGTTTTTATGATGGATAAAACATTAATTTATGGAAGAAAAGTAACTACCCAGTATTTTGATAATCAATAAATTTATTTTACTTATTATATTGTATTTATTTATTTATTTAGTTAAGTGAGCATTAGTTTTATCTTCTCAAATTTTAACTCTTGTTTTCATTGGTTGACTATAAACTAAACATCTATGAAAGGGCCAGAAATTAATTATTAAATACATAATAATAAAGCAAGATGACACTTTTAAATGACCCTAGGTAACAGTCATGATACCCGGGGACATTTAAAAGTGCCATCTTGGTTCATTATATATGTATTTATTTATTAATTTATAACCCTTTCATAGATACCCAACTGATCTGTAAAATGAGCAAACAGATTAATTTTTCATTCAAACAATCAATCTTAGTTAACAACATTCAAAATAGGGTGTTTAATAAAATGTTACCTTGATTATTAGTAGATGAGTTCTTGTAGCTGTGGTGGAAATAGCTGAGAGTGACTCATCTCAGTGTGTTAGTGTAAGGTAATGTTTAGAAATAGAAAGGCGCTGTGGAGCCATAGCGTCTTTGAAATTAAAATTGGATCCTTTGGAAAATCTCTTAACTCGGCTAAAATGGCAGTAATAATATCTGACTGTTATTCTGAAATGAATCCCTGCTTGCATGTGCTTTCGAAATAAAGAGAAAACTGCAGTGAGAGAAACACGCTGCTCCTCTGAGTACTCCCTGATGTGAAGTGGCTTTGTTTATGTCCACTGGAACTCAAAGCCTGTATTTACCATAAAGTACATTTGATACTTAAACCATTCTGACTTTTTTTATTCATTTGTAATCTTAGAAGCACTGTAACTTTCTGACCCCGGTAACAAAAAATAAAGCTTCATCTGAAGTCATTAAATGCTTTCATTGTAACAGCCACATCTTCTGCACTGCAAGCATTTGTTTAATTAAGCAACACAGCTACAGCTTTAGACCCGGTGTTAATGTAATTACTGTACTTGGTCCTGAAAGCTCATTTTTATAGGTTTTTTAGAAACCACCCACAATAGACAACTGTGACTTTGGCTGCACATTACAGTTTTCAACACTGCCCATGTTTAACATCAAGGGAAAAAGTAGTGAGCGTGCCTGAACACCGGATTATAGCCCAAAGACATTTTATTATACTCAGAAAGACATTTTTACAGATCAAACATTTAACAGACATTATTGAATGTAGAACAAATTAAACATCACAGCATTAGAAAATGCTCCTTGATCTTTTATATTTTGAGAAACGACTGTTTTATATTTGCCTCTGGTGTCTCCATTAGCAGTTAAATACTGCTGGTTAAATAATTTTTCATCTTGTCTTGTTATGCTTGTTATGTTTATACAGTACATATTTTGAGGGGAATTTCCAGATAATGAAAATTCCTCTCCTTTTTATTATGGCTAATGTAAACTTTGCTCTTCAACATGCTGGCCTTATGTCCCATCTAGTATACTATAGCAAAGAGGGTATGGTACATTATAGTGCACATTGTCTGTTAAGTATAAGAAGTATTTGGGAGCTGTTATCCAGTGTAAGGACAGAGAGGATGGTGTGAATACACAGCTACCTCTCTGTGTCAGCTTTACTATCACCTGCAATGGAAAATACAGAGCTTATCAGCACTTTCCTCCAGCTGCCTTCCAGTCAAGTACACTCTGTAAGATAGACTCCTGTGTACTAACAGTTTGAGGATATTCATCAGTGCAAAAAGCTGTTCAGTTCTTTACCCGAGCGATAGTATTTTTTTCCTCCTCTGAGCTTCTATTGTTGTGATAAGTGTGAGCAGATAAGTGAAACTTATTTGCATCAACACACTTGATATTTTGATAGAGAGCCATTTTTCTTTTGTCTTTAGTCTCCAGGAGGATTACGTTTCAAGGAATTTTCATGAAACACCATTTAAGCGGGGCCGATAAGGCCTCCTTCGGACAGAGATAAGAGCCTATCCACACACATTATTGATCTTCCTCTGACCTGTTTGTGGAAGAAAAGCTGAAGGGGTGAATCATTGTCAAACCGAGAGCTGTACACAAGAGAATACGTGAAGAGAAGGCTGAAGTACATAGCTTACATACAAAGAGGGAGAGACAATAGAATGAAAGACAAAGCACAGGTCGTAGGAGATCACTTGCTTCATGTACTTTTGTGAAATGTTAAGAACCTTAAGCTTTAATAATAAATTAAGTGCTTTCATATAGATTAATTTAAGCTGCTTGATTTGACTTAACATGATTAAACTACACATTGGTATAAAGCAGCAACTAAATCTGGAAATTCCCAAAACTGCAGTTCCTGTAGTCATCACTTGAGGCAAATCAAACTATACAGAGTCCCATGTTAAAATATTTCAATGTTTTATAGCATTATAAAAATATTTACTGCCTGGTGCTAAAAGGGTTTGGCCTCTGTGGTTTCCCCATTCATAGCAACTGTACTCTGGGTGATTAATGTTTTGTATCTCATCCATTTGGACACTAGTTAGTGGTCCATTGTGCCAACATAAAGAAATGCAGCTGATCACTATCTGCCTGATCTCACTCTCAGTTATACAAATCACTCTTCACTGTGATTTTACTGTTTCTGCTTTCTGCGCAGTTAATTGTAGTAATAGGCTGTCCAGCAAGCCCGTGTTACAGTTTAGGTGAATGAAATTTTTGTAGTATTTGCGCCTCAAGGCACTTTATATTGTAAGACCCTACAACAATAAGAGGGAAACACAAACAATCAGATGGACAAAAACTTGGTGACAGTGGAAAGAAAACCATTTTAAAAGGAAGACACTTGGGAGAACCAGGTTCAGGGAAGGACATATCATATGTTATCAAATATGATCACAACAACATAGCAAGTAACTCTTCACATATGAGAATCTGGAAAGAGTTAATAGTTGTCAATTTTTTGTAAAGGCTAAAAAAGAAGCATATTCCCTGGCTGACTGGTGACTGGTTTCTGGCAATTTATTGACATTGGGGGAAAAAAAATCAATAATTGACAATAATCAGCAAATGTTGTCTGTTTCCATTGCACTTTTTTGAAGGAGTGTGTAACAGTTAATGGATTATTTTGCTCTGGTGCAGAACATATTTTGATGAGAAACTACAGAATTATGTTACAATTATGTTTAAATGGAAAAAATGTATAATCATTTTTACATTTTTTACAAATAGTTGAAGAAAAACTTTAAGCAGAGAGAAGAAACGCTTGCAATACAGAATACAAATGAGAGAAATTGGAAGTAGACACCCTGCAGTCTTTTTAATACATCAGTGTGGTTCTTTGTGGCTTTTCAATGTCGCCTGACCATCGTGTTTAATTATACATAATAGTGTCGGATTAGCTGTCTCTCCTGGGAAACATGTGGGAGTTGACAGCAACCGCCGCGATGCCACTGGCACATATTCGGTCCTGTTTTCCACTTTATACGCCTAAAAACTTTAAAAAAAAAAGTCTCACCAATACTGGAAAAGTTATCCTAAACTGTCTGTGTCCCAAGCCTGTCTTAAGTGTGCCTCAAACTCATTGCACAAAGCAGTGAAACTGGCCCATGGTAATCGCTGAAGCTGAGAGAAAGCGTTGTCGTGTCGTGGCATGCCAACAGTGCACCCTTGCTGCGTGCTAGATGGCAGACGCACACTGGGGGCCGATGCACATGACCTTCTGCTATCAGAGCAGACACGCTCATTTATCACCACAACCTTGAATCATTGTTTTACTCAGCTTGAGCCCTTATGCTTCTGCTCACGCAAAAAATAGAATAAGTGCATTTTGGTTTGAGGGTAGAGCAGAGTCAAGCAGCAGAACAACAGAGGGGCTCTCACTCTCCCTCAGCGTACAACTTCTGTTAGTGAAATCCTCTCCATACCGTGTCCACAAAATGTGCTTTGCCTTTTTCTCCCGCATTTTCTTTTTTTAATGAGGCTTTCTTTATCTCTCTGCACCCTGAAACAGAGAACCATTACACCTAGGAGGCCCCTTTTTGCATTGTTTTGAGGAGATTGGATTATTTATGATGCAGCAGGGTTACAGCTCATAAACCTCATGAGGAGCTTTTGGTTGTGTTTGTGTGTGTGTGTGTGTGTGTGTGTGTGTGTGTGTCTGTGAGCTGAAGACAAAAGACTTGGAAGGGTCTTTAGAGGTACAAGCTGGCAGATCACCCACTGTTTTATAGATCTGCTGTAGAGTGGCAAAGCAAAGAGGAACAAAACAGAGCTGATAGTGAGGACAGGCCAGTGATGTATTATAAGAAGTAGATGGAAACGAGGCCTAGTGTGTAAACACTTAAATGCACATCTGCTATTTGATAAAAGCATGACTGTTTAGTAGATAAAATTACTTTTTATATTACTGAGAGTGCAGGAATGGAGAGCTGCCCTTCAATTATACTCTCAAATCCCACACAGGCCAGTTTTTACCTTAAGAAACAAGTTTATAGATGAGATGAGGTTGTGCCAGTAGACGTCTACTAATAGCCTACCAACCAAGGCAATTTTGCTTTTTTTTTTTTGCACTGAATCAATATTATAATTATCAAAAATACTATATTATATGTAATCTCTATACTAGCGTATCTCATCCTCTAAACTTTTTTTTCACTATCTATGTTTTTCAGTGTCTGTTGGGATGGAGGGCATGATTTACAGCTGAGCTTTTTACACATATAAAAACAGATTCCTTGAGTACTGCAACTACAGGTGAGAATAAAAAATATTAGGCCCTGAATGAAATTTAAAGCTTGTGCCAAATATTTTTCCCATGTGCTTTTTTTTAAAACATAATCAGGATTGTTTATAAAGAAACCACAAAGAATTTCTATTTGCACACAAGAACAGAAAAAACATGAAAAAGAAACCTTTTTGTTGAGTCATTGCACAAACCACTGTTGTGCATTAATGTGCTTTAACTGCATAATGCTGAAAGCTTGTAAAAAGTTAAAACTGTTATCTTCCAATTTACACACAGTATAAAAACTGACGTAAAGGTGAGCTGTCACTTGAGAAAGCGTCATGCCAAAAACAAAAGAAATCAGTTTAGACTTAAGAAAAAGAATTGTTGATGGCCACAAAGCAGGAGATTGATATATAAAGTGAACACAAGGTTTCCAAGTGTCAAGAACTGAAGCGCGAAGTATCAAGAAATTCAAAGAAAGCCACAGAGTACGAGCCTGGCAGAGGTAGGAAGGGAAAGATTTCAAAGACTCTGGAGAGAAAACTAGTGAGAGATGTGTCTGAAGTCCCCAGAACAACTGCAACGACACTAGTACATGATTTAGCCAAGTTGAGAATTGACGTCTCAAAGAAGAGTATCACTAGAACCCTGCACAGGAATGCACTGTGAGGTTGCAGACCATGAAAAACTCCGCTCGACTCCACCCATGCAGAAGAGACACCATTAAGCCAGACCGAAGTACGCTAATGATAACCTGGAGAAAACTTATGGATACTGGAAGAAGGTCCTTTGATCGGAGGTGATGAAACTAAAGCTTTTGGCTGTAGAGATGCTGCCTATGTCTGGGCATAAGACCTGTCTTCAAGACATGTCTTCCAGCACAACAGCGACCCAAAACATACATCACTCATGGTGAAAAACTACCTCAAGGAGACCAAAGTGAATGAATTAATCAACTGACTGGCCTGTATAAAGCCCTGACTTGAAAATAATAAAATAATGAATAGTTATTTTGACCCTGGTTTTTATAGTTTTGGGCTTTTGTGAAATAATGTGCAAGGTAAATGAACATAAGCATCCAAAATAAAACTAGGATGTTTAGAAAAGCTGTGTAAAGACTAATATTTGGTGCATTAACATCCCCTATTCCATGGCTACATAGAGCCCTTTTGGTCAAAAAGACCACTGTGAAGCTGAATGCAAAACCAGCTCTGGGCTTCAGTGTCGCACAAGGCTTAACCTGCTAGGATTAGTATTAAAGAGGTAATAAAGTGACACTAGCTTGTTAGTAGAAAGTGAAGATCTTGTTTTCTATTCTGCCACGATGTATGAGCAAATTACTGGCTGGACTTCTACGAAAAGAGGAAGTCCACTGTGGGAACGACTGTCAACACGATGCCTTCATTAGATAAGCAATGCATTGTTAACAAAGTTCATGTCAAACAGAGTAAAATGCAGTGTTACACAGACGCACAAATCATCTTATAAAGCAGTTTTCTAACAGTATTTTCATACATGTTTAATGGCTACAAAAATGAAAATGAAAACAAATCTCCACATGTCACAAATCTCCACTGTCACATGTTCAAGTTCTGGCTTCATGGGTTGTGATATCTCATTTTTGTTACTGAGGGAGCACATTATATATTCAAACACCCCTTGTGATGACTATATGTATATAGAGATGTCGACACTGCAAATGTCTACTAATTTATACACATTATCTACAGAAGTCTTCAGGAAGTTCATTATTTTCCTGTCATCCTCCACCTGGAGCCCTTTTCTACTTAAAATGAAACACTATTGCCCACTATAGGACTGAGACATGGCAGGCTGCAGATGTAGTTTAAACTAGCCTTTATCATTTAAAGGCATGTCGAATAGTATGTCAAATGGTAATCAACAACAACAACATGGTTCTGTCACGGCTTTGGGGAAACTGACAAGCAGAATGAAACAAATTTTAACAGCTTGGTGATTAATAGGCTGTGAATGGGTATTTCAGCATCAGCAGAGTAGATGCAAAATGATTGTGCTCTCTCGCCCATTCTTCCAGAGTGGCAGGCTTCAGCCAATCACACACACTTCCTGTAAAGCACGCCAATTTGTACATGTGAATCACTCAAACCATCACTGCGGGAAAATGCAGGAATGATATTCAAGGTTGCACTTGGGCATGTAAAATGGAAAGGTTTGGTGCCTGTTGGGACAGCAGAAGCTGTGGAGGGAGTAGAGAGAAAGTGCAGAAGAGAGAGGTGGGTGATGGATAGTCCAACTTCTTGCAGCAGAAAGGTTTGATTAATGGCCGTCCACTCGGCAAAACACACCAGCTGTGAGGGGAGATAAGTACCAATACAAAGAGCCAATTCCTGTCTCTACTGTAATAATTAACCTTAGAGACCAACATGCATAGAAAGTATAGATTCCTTTAAAACAGCCCGGCTTCCTCTATTGCACAATAACTCCATCCAGGGAAAGGAAACAACAAAAACAAAAAAGGAACTAGTTAGGCGCTGAATCCCTGTTTTAGCGCCAGGATTTAAGGCTTTTTTATGGCTGAGTGAGCTGTTCCCAAAGATGTATGAGCAAATTACTGGCTGGACTTATATGAAAAGAGGAAGTCCATTGTGGAAATGACTGTCAACACTCGGCTGCCAAGCTCATCCCCCAGCGCAGAATGGGTATCCAAACAGTCTTCGGTGAGATATATGGAGTGGAATAATTGCTTGTTGCGTAGTGGGCAGGAAGGGATACAAATAAACTAACTTTTTAGGTTTTGGACTTGAAGCTGCAATTGGCTCAACTGTTTGTAAAAGTTCAGCTCCAGCTGGAGGAGCTCTAGAGCGAGATGTGTGTGAGAGGAGGGTGGGTGAAAACATGCTGCGCAGTGTTGCTCTCTGTGGGGTGACATTTTAACTAAAACATTTGATCAGCCTGAAGAAAGTACAAGCAACTTTGAGCAGAAAATCAGAAAGCATTCCACCTGCCTGAACTACTCACTGTGAACATACATAATTACTCTTCATGCCTCAAGTTCCCAGTGGTTTTAAACCCATAAGCTCCTGAGCCTCCCCACACTAACGTTATTCTTTGATAACAGCTAATGACTGCAGCGGCGAATTCTTCAACCATAATATTATCTGAGGCCGAGCTGATTAGAAACATGTGCCTGAGTGTTTGAGTGTCAGAACAATTTATGGCTCTTTCACTGATGACCTTTCCGCGCGCTGTACAGTACAGTACACCCATATCTTACATCACCCATGCCAACACCCCACTGAGAGCTTGTTTCACTTACTTTCTGCATGGATTGGTAACTCCTTTATTTTAGGGTGAGTAATTGTAAAGAATTGTGTACACACTAATGTTGAAATTAATAAATAATAATCTATTACATAAGAAAGACGTCAGCTAACTTTATGTTAATTGGGGTTAAATGGATTAACTGTTGTGAAAAAAAAAAATCAATGAAATGTCGGTAACCTTTCTTTCAGGAGCCGTTAATCCATTTAAAAGAACTTCTTTTGAGGGTTGTTTCTCCTCTGATGGTCTTATTGCAGCTAAAGAGCATTTTTCAATCTTGTGACAAATAAAAGTCTTGTAACTCTTTGGATAATAGCAAACAAAGAGTAACAGTTTGTATTACATTCTATCCATCCACAGTTGTGTATTCCTCTCATCATAACAAACTGTCTGATTTTATTTCTTGCCTTTCTTGGTCCCCGCAAACAGAAGGTTTGAATAATGCGGGGGAGGCCTTCTGTGCCCATACAGGCTTGTACATTCACTGACTTCATCCTTTATCACATAAAACTTTGGCACACAGAGTTTTTGCAGTTCTAGCAAGCTTTAAAGTCAATATTTGGTATGACCACCTTCATTCTTCCACAAAGCCTAAACTCTCTGAGGCAAGCATTTTTGTAATTTTTTTTAAGTAATCTTCAAGAATCCAGGCCTCTTGCAGGACCTTCACAACTCTTCTTGAGATCTTGACAGCTACTTTTTTCTATTGTCTGTCAACTGCTTTAGTAATGTTGTGGTCTGGGTTCTGAGGAGGCCAATCCATGACTGCCCCCACGAGTTTGAAGTTTAAAGTGTCAGGGCTACATGGAAGAAAATGAAAAAAACAAACAAAAAATTGATATGCATATTTACATACACACAGTACACTTAGAGAGAAATGTATAAAAGTGAAAAAGTGTCTGTCCTAGATTGCAGAAGTAATGCTGGAGACAAGTTAATTGTTCCAGAAGTGGAACACCACACAGTAATATCCTTAAAATGTTTCCATTCCATTTCTCTTGCAAATTTCTAGTAAGATCAGTGACTTTACTGGGCGGGCCTGGACGCTGAGGCTCATCCATAACTCTGACACTGTTTTAGAAACTCATTCTTGTGCATGTAGCTACCTGATAACATCTGCATGTACTAATGACAAGTTCAACCAAAAATCTCAAGTTTGGAGTTATCGCTCCATTAAAAACCCATTGCCACTGATTTCTAGTCTGGTTGTTGTATAATTTGGCATACATCAGCGTTGACCAATAACAGTTTACTTAATTACATCAGCAGAAATGGAGTGCTTAGATTAGTGCTTAGAGTATTTAAGATCTAACCATACATTCATCCAGTGCTTTACTATATAAACTTTGATTCCCAGTTAGGCTACTATGCATGTATTTGGACTGTGAAATAAAGTCGGAGTACTCAAAGGAAAGCTCTGTAAGCACAGGGAGAACATGGAAGCTGCCAACCCAACCCAACGGCCCAAAGTATCTGCCACCAGAAACCACAGGTCACCCAGTGTTCTTACCCTGAAAGGGAGTAAGGTGTATTTGTCTTCTAAAAGGTCTTATTAAGTACCATTTCAGTGCTGTCAAATTAATCTCAATGAAGCCATTTTTTCCTTCCCAGAATAGAAACACCAAAGCCAGCTGGATAATTAGAAATAAATGCTGCAATCTGTTTCATCAAATGCACTCCTTCCAAACCAATAATGGATATTACATCTGTGTTACTATCAGTATTAGACCTCATGATTTGAGGTGATAACAGCATCAGCATTATTGTTAAAACAGAAAAATAGTTTTTGGGACCTAAAGAAAATGTTTGACAAACCAATGGAAATTTTTCTGCTGTGATTAAGGACTAAGCAGATGACATTTGGACAGGAGCTTTTACTAGTTAATAAAGATGATGACTAGTAGCTTAGTGGCAGAAAGAAAACTGAAAGCCTTTATTACAGCAATGTCAGAGCACTTTTGAAGCATATAATTTTTAGTACTTGTAAGTGCATTTTTACATTGTTTTACTGGAACTTTTGCTTCCAGCACAAATGAAACTGCACTAGCATGAACAACAGATGGTGACAGTAATACCACCAAAAAAAGAAATGCAGTACTGCACCAACCAAACCAAAGGGACAGACTGGGAAATGACTATGAATGCTGTAAGTAAAATACTGTGTGCTTTGGTGAGTGAAAACAGAAGGAGACAATTACTGCTCAATAGGTCTAATATTTTTTGGGTGTCCACTTTAAGAGTATCCATTCATGTTTAGTTCATGCAATAAAAGCAAGAAACCAAAACACAGCTGAACAGTTAAAAAAAAATTCTCCAAAAACAGTTTCATATGGCAACAACGTAGCTTTTTAAACAAAGGAATACTTCTGATATGAGATCTTGTGGAGTGGTCAGCAGAAAGGAGGAAAGATGATTGCGGTTTTTACATTTGAGGCTATCTGGCTCTAACACATGCCAGCTAAACCACAGGGAGATGAGGACGTAAAACAGAACCATGTGCATATTGTGAAATCGAATGTTTGAAGTGCCGGAGACCTCTCGCGTCTGCTCTCAAAGCCTGACCTTTACGGTAGCCCACCAACTGTTCTGTGCACGCCGGGTTCTCTCTGTGTTTATAGAGATAATAGCCTCACTAACATGTTTCTGACCCTCCCCACACTTAGGAAGCAGTGGCACACCCATGTGATAAATGATAGACATTATTTCACTTCATAAGTCTGCCAAGAAACTCGTGGTGATGTGGGGTGAGGGGTGAGGGGTGTCTTGGAGACTTGTTTTACTTATTCGTGTCTTTATTGTGGTTTCTCGCACCTCAAACTGGGAAGAGGGAGTTACTGTGGTATGGGGGGGGGGGGGGCTTATCCTGGCACTTAATTTTTTTTTTCAGTCATTTTTTATTAATGAGAGCCTCTAAACAGCTGCCTTAGCAGGAGGCGAATAGATTTCGGCAATGCCCGAGCAACTTTTAATACCATTATATCAGGAAAAGACACGAGGCAGACGAAGATAGAGGAAAGGTATGAGAAGAGTAAAAATCGTACACCACTTTCTCCCAAAGAGAAAAATGCCCTGTAAGAAAGCAGGTATGTATATATACAAATATATACATGTACATAAACCCATATGTACATGTACATATACACATATCTATATGCGTATATGTAGCTTGGGTGTCACCGCACCTAATGCTCCAATGGCCACTGAGACCACTGTTACCTTCACCCTCCACATCTTCTCGAGCTCTTCTCTGAGCACTCGGTACTTCTCAAGCTTCTCGTGTGCCTTCTAGCAACTGGATAATGTAGTGGTAATACTACACGCCTTTGGAGCGGTAATTCCAAGTTCGATTCCCATCTGGGGTGTGTGGTGTCTGTATCCAGTAAGGGTCCTAGGCTAGACCCCCCCCATGCTAACCAAGCCTACCGCAGACATGAGAGAGAGAGACAGGGAGGAATATGAAGTCATACCGGCTCAGAGATCGCCCGGATCAACAAGGTTCGCATCAGGTGTTGAGGAACCATGGCACCCTGATGAGAAGTGGGCTACTGGAATAAGAAGGCATCGGTGGGCAAGAGACGAAAATAGAGCGCTGTTGGAATATATATGTATATATAACAGGTGTAGTGGTTATTCAACCATGTTTGATCATGGCTGATGTGGATGTGAGGAGTTCTTTTGGAGGGGCTGGGAAAAGTCATAGCCTCTAACAGTACAGCTGTGGCTCTGTGCAGAGATGTCCCTTTGTTTGTTTAAAGGGCAGGAGAATCGATGGCCCCGTTTTTTGAGGCATGGCTTTGACCTCTCGCAGTGGCACCTGTATCAATCACGGGTCGGCTTCGTTCTCTGCCTCACTGCTCGTCACATTTGTCTCTCGCGCTCGAGACCGCGGACGGAGGCTGTCCATCTACTCTCAAATGTCAGTCTACACTTCATGCCAGCTGTCAGCTGACAGAGTAATACATAAAGAGCTTCAAAATGAGATGAAAACAACTCAGGAAGCAAAATCTATTAAAGGGGAAAAAAAATGATTTTAAAGAAAGATTTAAGTGTTTGCTGTAAGGCTGCAAAGCCAGGGAAGGAAAAATGAGAAGCCAAGTCTCTCTTCGTTGAATACACATAAAGAAAGTAATTCAATAATATTCTGACAGCTATTTCTGCAGAAGTTCAAATATTAAAAAAAGTTATATTTATTCAGATGTGGTATTGTTTGGTGTCTATTATCTTGGGAAATGCAGGCTGAAATGAATGTATTATGCAGAATAGAAAATCCAAATTCTGCTTGTTTTTATTGATCTGCGTGTCTTACAAAGGTTGAAACACCTGCATAATATTCAGCAGGCACCCCCTAAGCTTGATTGTACTCCACAAATTTAGATATTTCTTGACACATTAATTCAGCCTATTCAATATCCAATTAGAGTAGCTGTATTTTAGACAGAAAATATCTTTGTCAACATCAAGTGGAAAGAAACAACACAATAAAACTCGTCGAAACTGATTTTGTTTTCCATTTTTCATGTCCTCCGAGATTTTAATGGAGCTGACCAGAGGGGAGAGTTCCTTGGGATGAACAAGAGAGGCAGACAAACATACTGTACATGTAAATGAAAACATCAAAGTGCAAAAGTTCTCCCAAACTTTCTCATCTCACTTTCAGGCTGCATAGAATTTAAAAGCTGTTGAATATGTATTACCATATGTAAGCGCCCATTTCACAGACCCTCAAGAAAACAAAGTCAGAGCAGACAAAGCTATCCAAGGGGCATTTTGAGGGAGCTCCATGCTAACTCGTTGTGGTAACAACCAGTTCTCTGTTTTGATGGATTGGACCGGAGTTAATCTGTATGTATGGCCGATGCTTTTGAGGCCACATTGTAATCACCCAGCCAGTTCTCAGCGATCCAGGACTGCTGTCTTGGGATGAAAGAGAGGGATGATTCCCATTATGGAGTAATTAGTCTTGTTGTCACCAACGGACCTTGACAGTGAATCCACTTGCTGGGGCTCTGAAGGGATTTGGGTGTTTGCTACGGCTGAATCATAATCAGTATCGCCTTGACTTGCCAAGGACGGCGTGCTCAAATGAAACTTTGTGCTTCTAATGCACAGAAGCACAGGCATCATGGATGCCAGCTATAACGAGGGCTCTGAGCTTTGTCATTTTATTTTTCTCTCTAGTGGTGTTTTGGCTTGGAAGTGTAAGAAACGTTGGCAGATTAACACTTAATGTTTGTCGAAAGCTGCCAGAAATGGCACTTTAACCATCTTTAATTTAGTTTGTCTTGTTATTATGTTGAAAGGTTTGATGACAGGATGCATCTGCTTTCATAAATTACTGGCAGGGACAGAATCTGCTCTTCTGCATGGTCCATCAGTTATGATAGCTTCAATATGTTTGATAGAGCCGGATGTGACAGGCAGGGGCTCAGCCATCAATTAATTACAGTTGTGATGAGGACAGAATAAATTCACAAGTTGCGTTATTTCCCCTCATCCTGTGCAAACATCTGCATGAAATGGCTGTTCGAATTATTTTCCAAGGCTGAGCCAGTGACCACAGTGACACAAAAATGGCTGCTTATGTGTTCCCTGGGTTTGGGTGGCTTTCTTCTGCCTAGGGAGGGAGGGTAGTGCTTGAACCTATTTTCTTGTAATCTGGTCAAGGTTGTAGGTTATTTGCAATACACAGCGAATTTGTAAGCTTGCTGACACAGAAATTTTTATGGTACCTTATTTTAATTAAGAGAGACATAATATCAACCTAAAAAAAATCAGAAAAAATACACATTATATAAAAGCTATAAACTGATTTGCATGTCATTGAGTGAAATAAGTATTTGATTTCGAAGCAAAACACGACTTAGTACTTGGTGAAGAAATGTTTCTTTTAGTTCATCACCAGGTTTGGCTGCCACTTGGCAACTCAAACCTTCAGCTCCGTCCACAGATATAGGACTGAGGTCTGGAGACTGGCTTGTTTAGCGACTGCTTTGTTGCCTTGGTCTTGTGTTTTGGGTCATTGTTGTGCTGGAAGACCCATTAATGATGTAGCGTCAGTGTTGTGGCTGAGTGAAGAAGCTTCTGGTTTTAACGAGGCCAGACTTTTTAAAAGTGGTCTTGGACAATAGTGTATGAGCTTTAAGGTCCAACTACAGTGTGGTTTGTAGCCAGTATGAAGGTATGAGATGCTTTAAAATGAATACAGCTCAAAAATAACTTTGCTTGTGTCTTTACAATAATTACAAAGTCCTATAAACCCATTAAATCCAAAACAGTCCGCAAATGTTTCATATCAGTGCTGTGATGAAAATAATGAGGCTAATATGACTAGTGAAAGCAGTTACCCCATATCCCAGCTGTACTTCATTTCAGTAAGAAAGAAATATATCCCAACTATCATTTCAATGTCTTCAATATGAACCACCAAAAAAGCTCGATAAACCTACAAAGTCTGTTCATTGACTACATCACCTTTCTCTGGTTCAAGTCATAAAACCTTGGAGTGATAGATTATTTTACATCTGGTACGCATAAGACACACGATAGAGCCAGATGGCTCTAAAAAGCTTTAGTCAAAGCTGCTAATTTTACCACAATTATACTCTGAAAATCAGGCTAAGTTGACTGTTTTGCTTAAGTTAATGCTTCTTATAAGAATTGTCTTCTGTGTTTGGTTGCTTATCCCTCAAGTCTCCAGGGATCAAATCAGCTCCAGACCGTTGTGTTTTTCTTTCACTTCTTCAGTCTCTTTGTTGTGTGTCTGTCAAGTGCCAGGGAAATGCCAAATGCTGATGTCTCCGTTTCCCTAGATGTATAATTTACACAAACTTTTACCATTTTTCAAAGAATTGCTGAAATCTCAAAGGAAATCTCAAAATGATTTTCTGCGACTTCTTTTAATTTAAGTTAAATTCTCTGCATCGTCTAAACCTTATACATTAAATTTTACCGTCTTGCTATTCCTTCAGCCTCAGAATCTCTTTTACTTGGGTTCATTTTCAGCACTGCTTTTACTGAAGGCACCAGCTCTTGCCTGTAAATGGCTGTAATTGCCACATTTAAGGTGGAGAGTTATATTTGAAATTATGCCTCACAGAGGATGAAGTCAATTTCCCTACAGGGTAATCACGGAGTGCAGATAAGGATTTTTGCAGTGGGAATACTTTACAGCTAATGTACTGTAGGCTCCACTTTCACCTATCCAATTCTAGCATTGATTTCTACTTAATTATTTCTCTCCTATGAGACTGAATCCATCTGAACCTTAATCAGTGCAAAGCACGTGCAAATAGACACATTATAAAACTGAGATATCCACAAGAGAAATTATGATGTCAGTTGAAAATATTAAACATTTTTTATCTGTATGTTTGAAGCAGAGATGTTTCTGAGAGCATGCGAAGCTGTTTGTTGTGTGAAAGGATCCACAAAATGCACCAAAAAGTAGCTTGTGGAAAATGTTGAAGAGGATCTATTATTGTCATTTCAATCACAGTTTTAAAAAAGTCCCTATTTATCTTATTTTGGTCCTTTATATAGCTCATGGTCTGACGTGAGTACTTTCTGCTCCCATCTCTTCAAGGCCCTCCTCCTTTAAACCCCAATTTTAATCTGATGGACAGGCTTTGAGAAAGCGTTTGCTTTTGTCAGATGGAACCATTTGACATAAAAATTATAGCTCAGTAAAACAGTTAATGTTAAATTTCCCAGACTAAACACGGTTTCCTCAGCTTGATTGAAAATTGCAACTTGTCAAATCCATCTATACATGTTTGGACCAGAATCCAACTGAATGGACAGCGCAAACATCTAAGCAACAGAGATTACAGTTTAATGTTTTTTGTTATTTACCTACTTACTGTGTGACATAAAAGCAGATTTAGCCTTTCAATCACAAGGCCATGCATATATAAATCCCTAAAAGTAGGTGGAAAACTTTTATAAATGCTAACAGAAGAATTAAACTTTTCTGCTGTTGCCAAATGAGTGCACTGTTGGTAATGTCAATATCTACTGAAGTACCTGTTTGGAGCGGATCATTAAACTTAAAGAAGGCTCTTAGTCTTCTGTTATTGTCTAAATGACTGTCTTTTTATCTCCTTAATCAAATCACATCTCAGAGCACTTGTGAGTTGAATTGTTTTCCTCCTCTCAGCAGAGTCAAGACATCCCCTTGCATGTACTTACAGATTGAGTCAGAGCCAGTCATTTACCTGATTGTTTGCTCACTTACTGACTGAAAAGGCAGGAATGTGGTTAGAGATGCTGGCCAAGTAGGAAGCAGGGATCCAACTGGACACAACAAATACTGTGGAAACAGTCACTGAGCTAAAATGCTAAAAAAGCTAATACTACACAAGAGACTCTACGAAAAATAGCCAGATGTTAAAAAACCACTGAAGATGTTTAATTTAGATTTAGATAATAAGTTTAATTCTTATGTGATATGTTAACAAATAAAGCTAAATACTATTTAAAATAATGTTATTATTATAATCCGATTGGTCGCTACAGCTAGAAAAGCACTATATAAAAATGTGAATACATTACATTATCGTTGGCATAAACACACCATTATGAGAAATGATTCCTGTAAAATGATTTGATTTGCGTATTATCTCAGATAAGCAGGTATATAAATGCAGCATCAGGGTTTGTGACGTCTTTGCTGTCAACATCTTGCTTAAAGGTTCTGACCTGGTCCTGTATGTCTGGATATTTTGATTATTCAACAAAAGATTCCAACTTTTGAACTGACATTAAATGAAGTCACTATCCTGCTATATCTGAAAAAGAAATCTGTAAAATCTGTAAAATATGACATATATTAACTATGTTAAATTATGTCCCAGGATCTTAAGTAGACCCATATTATCAATATTATCATTCTGTTGAAGATAATTTCGATACGTTTATAAAATTAGTTTTTGGCTTTCTCTTCGACTCCACTCAATTGAGATCTTGTTGAACTGGAGGCGTGTGCCTGGCAGTTTATGCATTTCCTGACCATCCTTGCAAAGCTGTTGTTAATGGAAGTTATTTCCATATAAATAATTACGTGTTGTCCATTTTAAAACACATCTCTTCTTTGTATAGGTTAAAACAGGTGCTGGAAACATTGACTAGAGATTTTGGTCCACATCGATATGATAGCTTCAACATACCTCAGTTGTAATAAGAAGTTATTTGAATTACTGTTGCTTTCCTATCTTCCCATTTTCCTTTGACTCCTGGCATCAATAAGGCATTTCCATCCAGAGAACAACCACTCAGTGTGTATTTTCAGTCATTTCAATCACCTTCTATCTTTCCCATTCTGACTTTGGTTTGAACTTCAGCAGGTTGTCTTAAACATGTCTACATGTGTAAAAGCACTCAGTTCCTGCCAGGTCTTTGGCTGTTAGATATTTGCATTAATGGACAATTGAACAGTTGGTTCTAACAAAGTGACTGTTAGGTGTATTTCTTTTGGTTATGATTATGAGACTACCAAGGTTTAATTAAAGGTTGGAATAACTTTTGAGGAACAGGAGGCCATTTGTAACTACCTACAAGACCTGAAGATAAGACCAGAAATAGTAGTCCCACACAGAGTTCCCAAATGTAATTAGCAAAATGGCTTTTTCAGGAGGCTAATTTCTTTGCTTACTTTGAGTCTCACAAAAACAGATGTTTTAAAATGACTTTTGCATAATCAAGTTTGCTGGAAAGCTGCAGGGAACACGTGCTAATTGGCCTGATATTCACAATTTTGCCAGTTTCTTCAATCCTCTGGAGAGTACAGTGCTAACATGACCTGAAATTAACTCTGGGCTGTAATCTTTTCCTTGTTTTCCTTCTTGAAAAAACAAAAACAAAGATATAAACTTTTGTGATCACTTCTTTGTAAACAGCCAATGTCTCGCTGAGGCTGATGAAGTGCTGTCTCTTAACGTGAGACTGAATTGAAGAGACAACCTTGGACACTGTCCGTATCTGAAAAACACCACAGAGACGTGATGCTAATATTGTTGTCTTACAGCTTGACAGTAATGATTTTAATATGCAATGATCGAAATAAACTGATGAAGAAATGAGCCCTGAGTTAAAATACTGAGCTTTTCTTAATTATTCTGAGACCTATAGAAAATATAGGGAAAAAAAACATATTTCACATGGCTTTGTCTAATATGCGGCAGTGCTTTCCTCTGAAGTTAATTTTCAAGGATCTACTCAATCAATTCTATAGCATGCAGCAGTGATTGTAACTGAATGGCACCACAGGATATGAAGCCTGCTTTGAGCTGATGTATTGTATTTCAGCATATCAACCATTGTCACAGCAGTTCTTTCTGCTGAAACCGCTCGTACAGTCGGAAGCAGCCTTGAGGTGACATGAAGTGCTGAGTTACTTTTCCATCCTTTCATTATGTTTACTTGATCCCCATCAAAAGTCCAGCTGCACTGAAAAAATGTCCTGCTTGTAAGATATTTCACGGCCATGACAGCAAGTTTCTAACTTAGATTTATGACTCCCCTTAATAACAAAACAATGAAGCCTGCCGGATGAATCGATACGGTTTGCTCAAACCAGTTGAATTCATTGCATGAGGGTCATTGATTCCCGATAGAAGTAGCTCCTGCCTGTAGCCCTCACCTAGCTCTCTAATTGTCCCTCTAGATACTACTTAATAAGCACAACCATCTGTCTTTTTAAATTAGTTTAGCGACACAGCCGAAACATAAATGCGTCACCCCAGAAGCCATCCACAGTTATACATCAACATGCCCATCAAGGGTTCACTGGCAAACGGCAATGTCCTGTTGGATAACTCACTCGACTAGTGAGGTGCAGGTGATGAGGACTGATAGTGACACGTCAATAGTTTTTTTTTACTGCCCGTCAGCTCCTGATAAAATTTACAAAGACACAAAGAATTGTAAAGTAAATATCCTGTGAAAGCAGCATTAACTAAGATCATTACTGAGCTGCTCAATGAAGCTTTGAAATGGTTTCATAAGCTGGAGATAAATAATAACTTCTCAGCCTGCAGAGAACAAACTGAAGAAATCTTTCAGTCCTTGTGAAAGTTACACTGTTGTCACATACAAGTGTTAAAGAACTATATTATCAGGGCTTTTATGTAGTTATTAGTATGCTCTAAAAATAACAGCAAAGTGAAATGTTTTTGCATTGTCAGGCTTTTGAGCTCAAAACAGCAATGAGACAAAAGGAGAGACTAAATTTATTTTGTGCCATTTATCTACAAAGTGCATAACACTTATAAATAATAACCTGCGTAATTACAGCACCACAACAAAATTGCAGTCTACTTTTACAAAAAGAAAAAAGTAAGGGGAGATTGATATCACCGTTTTATTTGCTTTAAATATGGACCTTTATAAAAGTTGTTATATTTACAATTCATCTTAAAGTCGTTTCAGACAGTCTCTTTGAGTTTGACTTAAATTTAAAAAAAAAAAAAAAAGACCTGGCATAAAAAAAAATTCTAGGAATTTGTTTAGTTGTTTAAGCACCTGTGATCTATAAATCTCAAATTACTTTAAATTGATACCATGCGCCCTGGAGTTCCTCTTATTTAATGCCAGTACAAATTGGAGTTTAATCAGTAAAATCTGCAAAGCAAACTAAGTTGCCAAGCAAAGACAGACAGTCGCTTTTGGAGTGTTTCGCTGCTGCAGTAAATGAGTTGATGCTGAAAGACAGAACTGCAAAGATGACCTCAAGTTTAGACAAGAGACTGTTTATAAAAGATGGATGTAGTCACCATAATGTTACAGGTCTGCTTACCAAATTCTGTGTCCAAGCACTAAGTTTAGTTTTCTGGTTATGTCTATCTTATGTTTTTGAAGCATATTTGGAGACTGTACTATGGGTGCATTACCAAATCATAGATTCAGGCTAATTAATGTCAATATAAAATATGAAACAATGGAATTTTAAGCACCCCCCAAAAAACGTTTGTACAAATTTATTGGATGGACTATTACTATAATTAACTACACAGCAAGAATACCATTTATCAAATAATATGATTAAAGTTGCTCCAAACACCACAAAGAAGGTCTGAGAGGTCTTGTTCAGTGACTCAGATTAGTGGAAGGGATAAATAGCAGAGAGGCAGTGACTATAACCGCCTGTGTCTACAGCCCTTTGTCATTTAACTATGCATAACTTTAAGTGTTAATAAAATTTAATAGGGTAAGCTAAATAACCCCACCCCCATCCCCCCACCATACAGTTGTCATGAACAGGAAAACCAGCTATAAAGATCTGTTTGCTCCATGCAGTAAATATATTTATTATTGCAGCATACTTTATGAGGTATTAATTTTGCAAGGAACATTATTTTGCTCTTTCATGTTGGCTTAGCTTTCCAGCCCCCAGGCTACCCCTGGCATGAAAATCACTGATGCATTGGATAACAGGATTTTAATTTCAACTACATATAAGATTTCTGCTCAAGTCATACCAGAGACATTACAGAAGGAGGAAGCTTGGCACATAAGGACACCTTGATGGAAAATTCCAAACCGACAAAGAGACATTCAGCAGCTGAAATAATGCTGTTGATGCACAGATGCCCAGACATTTGCACCCATTTCAGCTGTGTGGTGGCAGCATATTTCTCTGCATATATTAGTAATGATCCACTACAGGTAAGTGTACTTTTTTTGTTAACATTTTTTACTTGGCTAACAGTATCTATATCATGAATTAGATTACCTCTTGTTCAGTGCTCTCATTGGATGAGCAAAGATTATGAGATCATCTTGACACTCTAAATTGAGCCATAAATGAAGCTGTAATGTCAGGAAACTTGCATAAGTTGTAGACATGTAATGACAAGCTATTGTTACCAAGAGTAGTTACTGTAGCAGGTAAAAGCGATGCACTAATTTACAGACGAATAATTATCACATTAGAAAATTGCCTGACTAGGCTCACAAGGTGCTTAAGTGTGGTGGAAATAAGACTTTTAACTGTATTTTGAGCAATGTCTGCAGCACTTTTTTAATGTTATTTTACTTTACATGCAAGTTACTATTAAGGTCACAGTTCTGTCACCACTGATTTATAATACAGGCTTCAAAATAACTGCTCAATTAACTCCATTGCATTGCAGCACTTACTTTTAGAGGGAGTTACTTAAGATCATACTTAAATTCAAAACTGTTGGATGAAAGGTGTAGATGTGCTATGTGGGTTTGAAATATACACTTACATTTTTTTCCTTGGAAGTATAAAAATGTAGGACAGGAATATGTGAAATTACATTTAATGCTGTCATAAAAATCTCATTAAAAACATATATGAACACCTATGAATTAATGAACATATGTTCATTGCAATAACTAAATGCATTGTGCGAGCAATATTTGTATCATTGTTGTATTCAACCTGAGAAGAAGGCAACATCAAGTCAGACAACTAGTTGTTACAAATAACGTATTCTGAAGCGCATCTTTGAATGCACCACACGTAAAACCTTGAAGCAAATGGTCCACAGCAGCAGAAGATCGCACCGAGTGCCACTCCTATCAGCTAAGAGAAGGAACTTGCACAGGCTCAACAATATCAGAAGATTGGACAAATGTTGTTGTGTCTGAGAGGTCTCAGTTTCTGCTGCGTTCTTTGGATGGTCTAGTCAGAATTTGGCGTAAACAACATAAAAGCATGGCTCCATCTTGTCTTATATGACTGGTTCAGACTGGTGGTGGTGGTGCTGTACTGGTGTTGGACGTCTCCAAAGGGAGATGTATTGGAAATATTGTTTGCAAACAGTGTATCCTAGAGGTTTAAATGAGGAACTGTTGTTGTCCTGTTTTTTATGATTATTACATTATGTGCATGGACATGTCTGTAGTTCTTACCAGGGGTCCTAAGACATGTATATAATTTATGGACTGATGTTGTTCTATGTAATGATTTTTTATGTATACTTGAACTTTGTATCGAATCAAACAGAATATGTCATTTATTATTTTTTTCTTTATGGAAATGGGTTTTCTATTTATGTCTTTCTTCTGCCCCAGATTCAGCTCTATACACAGCTCTTTAATGTAATGATATGTTTGTATATAAATACTTTGGACAACTCTGTATATGGATGAAACACATTTTTACATTTGTTAAGGTGTCTCAAATGTGTATCAGAAGCGTTGCAGAAAGCCATGGGCTGAAACATCTCTCTATTTTTTTTTCTAAAGTTAAGGTATATTTAAAGTCTTATATCCATATCTGGAGCACTGAAGTTCTTATTAATAGTTTAATATTATCTTGGAACATTTTGGGCCCCTTAGTACAATCAAACATCATTTAAGCTTACATCTTACTTAAGTAGTGATGCTGACCATCTCCATCCCTATATCGCCACAGTATACCCATTTAATGATGGCTGCCTCTAGCAAGATAACGTGCCATGTTAAAAAGCTCAAATTATATCTACCTGGCCTCTGCAAAAGGACAGTGAGTTCACTATATTCAAATGGCCTCCACAGTCACCAGATCTCAATCTAATAGAGCACCTGTGGGATCTGGTGGGAGATTTACATCATGGATGTGTAACCAACAAATCAACAGCTACTGAGTAATTGTGTTTTGTCTTTGTGGACCAAAATCTTTGTTGAATCTCAAATTAATCCAGTTCAGCAGGAAAAAGGCTGTCAAATCCAAACACTTGCAAGATGTACCTAAAGTCCAAAATGAATGAATGCACAGAAAATCCCAGAAAGAAAGTCCACGTCTTTGACCGGTGTTAATCCTAATAAAACAAACAAAATAATTAATGAGTCTGTTCAGTAAAGATTGTGAGGAGCAAGTAACGGCATGGATGCTGTATCTCACCGTTTCAATTAACACACAAACAGCAATGCGAAAACAAATATTTGTGGTTATCCAGAGTGATAAAAGCTGTAACTATTATTTGCCAAAGACTGAACGGGCACTATGCCAGGACCACAACAGCGGCGAAGCTGCACTGAGAATATGCTATTACTTTAAGAGGAAACAGTGTTTGGAAACATTCAGAAAAAATGATAAGCAATGCAAGTACTGGAGAAAGCTGTAAAATCAGCAGAGAATATAATAAAGTCGAAAGGGGAGAGTAGTTCACAAGAAACAAGCGTAAATTGGGAAAAATCAAATAAACATGATCTTACAGAAAACTTATATCTTTTCAAACTCCTCAAATAGCCTAAAACTAAAGACACTGATATAACAGAGTTATCATATGAATACTATAATAGGTTTAATGCCATCTGCTGTAAAACAGTCTGACACATCTTATAAAACGATTACTAATTAGAAAACGCACACTTGTTTCCACTTTCAAGAAATGAGCGAAACTTTTCTGGTAATTTTCATGTCGAAATTAATGATGTACAGCTTGATCCTGATAAAATGGGAGTAAATGGTCTTTTAAAAGCCAAGGATCCAGCTTTTTTTTCTCTCGAATATATGGTACATGAAATAGGCTGTGTATATAAGGAATGTTAGAAATTCAATTAGACTAGCAGCAGGAGAAGCAGGGGAGGATTTACCCGATCATTTTTCTTTTCCACTCAAATATTACTGCAGTTTGTTGACTTTTGTTGTTTTTTCTCTCTTCTTCAAAGCAGCTGCTTCCTTCCATCATTAACTGTGCCCTTTGTGTCTTACTGAGCCATCTTTCGCTTTATCTTGGCTATTGTGTGTGAGTGTGTCTGTTATTTGCCTAATGTTTCTTTCAATTATCGGGGGTTCTTCTGGATTTTAATCTTTTATATATTAAAAGTCAACTTACAGGGAACATGAATGTATTAAACTCCCAGATGCTCATTTCCTCACTTTAAAAATAAGAGCAGGGAGCACAGGCAAAGCTCTCGCCGGAGTGAGGTGTACATTTAAAAGCAAAAGTCTATTATCTTGAGATTTATGTGCAGCAGCTGTCTCTCATCTAAAAATACAAGTTTTACAATAGTATGCTGGTAAAGTGAGCACACTATGAGACATAAATTAACCTTCCAGCCATACCTGTGATTTTTAATGTCGCTGAGAATCAGTATTTCTGAAGACAGAGGAACAGTCAGTGGACTCGTTATTAAGACAAAATTCAGCTGTTCACAGCTTCTTTTCTTTAATAACAAAGAAGAAGAATGACACGCTGCCGTGTTGGCAGATGAAAGACAAAAGAAAATAGGCCTTGTCGCAGCAGGAGAAACAGGAAACCTCCTGAAGGCATGTTAGCAGAAAATGTCATGGGATGGTTCAAACAGGTTTTACAGAAGACTTTAATGTTTTTAGAAATTCTCCAGCTTTTAAAGTGAAAAATCTGCAACATTTATCGTTCCTGTTCGTTTAACACAGGATCATGCAGTGCAACTTGCAGACATTTTATGGAAGCTTTTACATGTACTTTTCCATGTAGACATCAAGTGACGTGTGGGTTTTTCTCAGGAAAAAGTTGTTGGATAGGCAGGAAAAAGGCCGTGCTGCGTCTTTGGCATGACACAAGAGCAAAAAAAAGTCATAGTCAAACAGAGCGGTGACTGCAGATCATCAAAGATGTTCCCAAAATCCCAAACACAAGGCTCTCACTGAAAAGCACACCCCGAACCAAACCTTTAAATAATGGCATAGCATAACTTCCAAATGCTTGATGGCTCTGTTAATAATGAGAATAATAAACCACAATTCAATCCGCGACTTTTAGATTTTCTCCTGCTTTTCAGCTTTGTTTACATCAATTATGCTGGTATAAAGTAGCAAACACAGACATTTGTGGAATTATTAGGTGCTTTTAATAGATATATTAGTTGCAGGCAGTCATTTTAAATTGTTTGCATGTTTGCATTAGGAGATGCTGGATTATATCAAAATGTATATATATATATACTTACATTGCATGTATAAAGAACAAAGTATCATGAGTGTCATTATCAATTTCAAAACAACTTATCCCAAAACATGATCTCTTCTTCTGCACATGAAAACACAAACTTAATTACACTACGAGTGCAATGTGTTCCTCAAATTTCCATTTTGTGACATTTAATAGAAGAGGATATTTACTGTATTTTTAATCTCATTTAAATTTAGAGGAAATAGCACTAAGTACTTGTGTGAGTAAATATCACCAGGTTTATTAGATATCAGTAATAAAACACCTACAGACTATATTATTGGCCCATATGCATTATAACATGAATCACAGCTAAAATGAATTTTCCTGTTATTTCCTGCAAAACTTACTGTTGGTTAGATTTGGTCCACATCTCAAGTTTGTGCTGCTGATGCTACAAAATGTCAGAATTAAGTACAACCTATGAAAATGTTTGTACTTTCATAAAAGTTTTGGACAAGTAATCGAGGTCTTTGACCTACAGAAATAAAGACCTTTCAATCATTTATTTAATAAAAGAACTCAATAGACATGTTTGCAGTTCCTTAGCAGAAATACTACCATAGTGAAATGGTTCATTACACATAGCTTTGGAGATATTTTAACCCTCCTGTCAGACTACCCTTCAAAAGATAGATATTGAAGTATTCTGTGCCACTAAGGGTCTTCCAAGAAACTACAAGATGATTCCACCTGTCAGGTCTTTATCTGTGGCAGCTAATCTGAAACTTCTGATTCTACTCATTTCAATTTAATATAACTTAATATGTTTTTTTTAATTAAGTTTTATCTTAGCCACTTTGTCAAAAATAATTACATTTTTGCCATGTTTACTTTTCGAGATTTTCACATATTGGAAAGTTGTTTTTTTTTAAAGCTTTTATGATGAAATGCTTTAAGAACACAAACGCCAAGATCATTGTGTAGTTCTGGGTTTTAGAGGGATGTGCGAGGTTATGTTACGGTTGTCAAGGTCAGTGGTTTGAAAGGGGGACAAAGTGCATTATGCACACCTCCATTTGGCACTCTCCCATGAGATCTGCAAAAATGAAATTACCCAACATCTCAGATTGTAGCATTCATCAAAAATTACTTGGGCAGGCATTTATTCAAGTATTTACTCTCAGGTGCCATTTCCAAAAGGTCAGAAAGGGATATTTTTTTCTCTGCGGATGTGTTTCAGTTTCTTTTTTTTTTCCACAGTGATGATGACAGCACAAACCTTGCTGCGACAGAGGGCAAAATTTTTCAGCTAAAGCATTCAGACATGCATTTTCTCTCTGTGGTGCAGAGGATATGTTTGCTGTAGTTTAGCTTATCATTCATGTAAAGTTGTTTTAGATAAAGGCAAAATCTCACTGCAGCACAGTGGCAACAAAACAAAACGGGAAGGTCACAAGAAAAGTCTTTTAATGTTTAATGTACCCCTGACATTCCCTTTGTTAAGCTGCTTATGACAGCTTTGAAAAGGAGAGAGTCCTATCGATACACTTTCACAAATCAACACTTTATTATTAAATGTTAATATACATTTTTTCAAAGTCACTTTTCCTTTTTTTATAACAGTGGGTGTGGAAAAACTGTCAATGCATTTCAGTCCTTGCAAACAAAGAAAAGAGTCTCCTCAGTCATTCCTGTTAACACTTGACAGCTTATTTCTCTTTAGTCTGTGATTATGTCTTACTGATGTTCTGGTGTCTGCATAGCGCTCTGCAGAATATAACAAACATGTCAGCCCGAGCTCTAATTTATGGCTAGTGTCTGTTTACTTCCACAAAGTGGAAATCAAACTGCTGCAGTGTTTAAGTAGCAGACATTATGTACTACAATTAAGTTGGAGTCTTAGCTTGAATCAAAGCTGCTCATTTAAATGAAGCTGGGATTCAAAGGTTGGTGATCACATGCTGGGTGTCCATAGGGGATTGAAAGATCACATTTTCTTTCCACATCCAAATAAGGAGATATTGTGCCTGCTGGTAAAATGTCTCCCAGCATCCAAGTTCTTACCATGGTGATAATGTGGTTAAATGTGGCCCTGGTAGCTCCTTCGCTTATATAATAGAAACCTGCTTTGTTTACAATTGAGACTCAAAAAAACATTATCTGCACTCTTTGTCTAATGAAAGCTAAAGCAGAACACTAGGGGAAATGGTGGTGAACTAATTTCAATCGCGCCACACTAGCTGCTGTTGAGCAAATGCTTGGAGTTGGTTATAAACATTACATAATCATTAGCATGATACACTAACATTTAAATGCAGAAAGCACACAGCAGGACACTTTAAGTATTTCTAGTATACACATCCCAGTTTTTTGTATGCTACACTTAAACACAGAAACAGACAAGATTTTGGAGACAGTGGCTTTAAAAATTGTCAATTACAACTTTTCGTGTTCAGGTCTTTTAAAGAAATTCCTGCAATGTTCTTTCAAAACAAATCATTTGTTTTAGCAACTGTAACTGTTTGGATCATTTTTAAGAAGCGCACTGGTACCGCTCCATGCAGTGACTTAACATTCTGGTATGAAGTGGAAATATATGCCCATAATAAGAGACGAATAGGTGTTTGGTGGCCAAGAAGCACAACGGACAGTCTGAATTGGCAACCTTTCCACTTTTCAAGGAGCATATTTATATTTTGTTACCAGCTTTTCAAACAACTTATGAAAGACCAGTGGGGTGGTTAACTGCAGCGAGAGTTGGAGTGCCGTGTGAGCTGGCCTAGTGTCAAGAGCAGAAGACCATAAGCTTTGTGTCAAGCTGACCAGGAAGTGTGCCACCTCACCTCAGTGGACTGCACGTTGTGCTATGCATGGCCCAGCACAGCCTCTAAGTCGTCAATTATTAATTCAAACTCATTCGCAGAGCGGGTCAGACTGTGACCAAAGTATTGTCATGGTTGCAAGCACAGACCAGCGGGACACTGTACTTGACCTCAAAGCAAACATACACCACCCTGGCTGCCCCAGTTTAATTTTTTTTGCCCAACATCGTGACTGTTACAGCAATTCCTCGAGTGGCACTAAACTCTGGCTTTTACCGAAACATCCTAGGCTGCCCACTAGCTTTCTGCTCAATACGTCTGACTGAACACAGAATTTTACTGTAGGGACTATAAACACTTACCAGGTGTCCATCCAAAAATTAATTCAAATGAATGACTGGCTCCATATCAAAACACTACATATATGTGAAGCTTTCTTCCTGTTAAAAGAGAGCTCTTCTTTCCCACTATCACCAAGTTCTTGCTCTGATTGTTGTGTTTTTTGTATTAATTTTTGTATTTATGGTATTTTATTATTGTAGGGTTTGTAGCATACAGTCGGAAACACCTTGAGGTAATAGTTTTTGTGAAATAGCACTATAAAAATAAACTAAAAATAGAATAAAACTGAATTGCATTAATTTGAACTGAGAAACCAACATATTAAATGTTGAAACTGAAAAAGTTTATTGTTTCTGACATATAACCTTATTTTCAATTTGATGCCAGCAAGCGGTTTCAAAAAAGTTGGGACATAAACAAAGTTACTTATAAATGATAAATGATGGAACATCTCACAACTAATAAGGTAACTGGGAACAGAGAGAGGCTGTCTAATTGGAGCCTGTGCACAGTTTAAAGTTGCATATCTATTAGTTTACTGGTTTAAGTTAGTGGTATAAAAAGCTTATATTTCTGTCTGGTGTTATGTTCAGTCTCTGTAGTTTGACTGATTTTCTTGCATCCATACAGCATACTGCACATTCTAGTCATCATTTCTGTTTCCACTGCACTTTATCATATTTGTAATTTTGTTTTATACATTCACTTTTCCACTTGAGCCAAATCTGGAATGTTGTTGTTAAACTTTTGCTGAATCAAACTTGTTTTAAGCAAGATTAAGACATGAAATAAATAATTAAGAAGTTTAGTTTATTAAGGGTTTACACGAGTTATAAGGGTTGCACATCTATTAACTGGTTGAATTTAAAATGCAATTATTATTTGTTTTGCGAACATTTTCAGATATTAAAGGCAGAAATGCTTCAGGGTTTTCATATTCTAAGATTATGGTCCTTGGTTAGCTCTAAATTAGTTTCTCTCAAAGCTTCTTCTCCAAGTCTGTAAAGTGCTCGACAAGGCCCTGCCTGATAATGCATACCTGGAGACTAACAATGCAACCAAAATTTCACATCGTCATCCCTTTCTTTCCTTTTTTCTATTTTCTGCACTCTCCATCTGTCAATCTCTCATTGTCAAACTCTCGCTACAATAACAAAATGAGGCATTTAATTATCTCAAGTTCAATGATCAGAGTATCTAAAGTGTGCTTTGTAATTGTACTGCTAGCTTTTTTTCATAAATGTCATTTGCCAAGGTCCAAATGCCATTTTCTGGTGGGAGTGTGTGAAATTGCTTCCTCTTTATTTTAGCCATTTATCGTGCTATTGCAGCTAATGAATGTCTCTCCAAAGGGGAAGATTCATCCACTTTTGGAGTTGAATAGATGCACGGCTATAAGGCAGATGCAGGTATTTATATGAAAGACACAAAAGTTCACCTTTGTCACACACAGAACAGGTTGAAAAGATGAGCTCATATAAAATGCCATTCATCTCAAATGCTTTCTGCTTTTTTTAAAAGGTTAGGCTTGAGAGGTATAATGAGCTATGTGCAGATTACTGTACTAATGTGTTATTTTGCTCTCGAGACGGGCATAAGTTTTAGAATATTTCATTTTTTTAAAGACTTGCAACAAGATTGCAAAATCTCTCTTTCACGTTCAATACTAACTAATAAATACTTATTATTTAAGTGTTAACTGGCATTAATATCAATGTGTCTATATTATGTAATTTTTCTCCATACAATGTATTTTTTATTTGGATGTTTTATTTGGTGTTTACTGTTGTAATATTCTGCATGTGAACAACCGAAAGTGTTATAAAACAGTTACAAGTGCATGCACCTGTTTCTGGATTAAGGCTAATACTAAAATTTTTTTAAAAATTAAACAAATTTAAAAAAGGCACACTCACCTTAAAAACTAACTGAAGCTAAATTTAATCAAAAACTAGATTTTAAACAAAACTGAAAAAGAAACTAATGAAAAACACAAAAGTACAGTGATTTTAACCGTGGCCCATAAAAATCCACTGACATTTTGGTTAAAAGTTGAAGTGACGGAATTTAATTCCAGTCACGGTTCAGTAAAACTGACTTCTCCAGAAATTTAAGCGGTTTGTGCAGGGAAATGATAATTACATTATTTTGACTGTAGACTGCCAGACAGTGCAGTCCCACTCTGTGGAAAACGTGTTTCTCATCCTCCTAATTGAAGAAAATGAGAAGGTGGAGAAATTGTTTTTAGATGAAATTGCTCATTTGCAAGAAACAGAAGGAAAGTTATTATAAGGAATTGCTTATTTTAGTCAAATGCAACCCTGTCTTTATAGCTTTGTATAATATGCTAGAGAAGAAAAAATGACTAATAATGAAGAACATGTTCTTGTCAGACTGAAGTGGAGGGCTGAATCTATCAGTAAGAGGGAAGAGTGGATTAACTACAATGGTCCTAGTTCTGCACAGAACAAACCAAAACAGGAGATTCACTCAGTTTTCAAAAGTACCACTCATGTGGATTTTATTTAGGAGGCTGTGACACTGTTTACAAAGTACTAATGGAGCACACTGTACCAAAACAACGAGACACCAGAGAATTTAGATACTGCTGCTCTATATGAGCCTGCACTGCTCCATTTACCTCGTATGCCATAAGATATGGGCCCTGTAAGAAACGCTGTCAGCACAACTGATTTGGAAAAGAAGTTAGTTTAGAAAGTTTGGCAATTACAGGCTCATTATATTGTATAGCATTGATTACCAAAGTGTGTGCTGTGTCCCTTGATGGGCCACGAGAACCTATTTCCAGTTTTCTAATTTAGTTTAAAATTACCACTAAATTTATGCATTAAAAAAAGAAACATAACTCATGAAAAGAGCCATGGGATTTATAAATTATACAATATTCTTATATCTGATTCTGAAATAGACTTATACACTCACCAGACACTTTATTAGATACAACTTGTTAGTGCTGGCTTGGGCCCGTTTGCCTTCAGAACTCTTTTCTGTGGCATAGATTAAATAAGGTGCTGGAAATATTCCCCATAGATTTCGGTACATGACAGCATCATACAGTTGGTGCACATTTGTCAGCTGCACATCTACGATACAAATCTCATGTTCCACCACATTCTGAAGGTCCTCTATTGTAACGGAATGTGGAGGCCATTTGGCCACAGTAAACCAGGTGGTGTTTTTCCAATCTTCTATTGTCCAACTTTAGTGCGCCATTGTGAATTGTAGTCTCAGTTTACAGTCCTAAGCTGACAGGTGTAGCACACTATGTTGTTTTGTGCTGCTGTAGCCCAACTGCTTCAAGGCTCATTCTCCTCTGACCTCTGGTATCAATAATGTAACCCGGTAGAGAAAACTGCCTTTGTTATTCTTTCTTGTTTTCGCTTTATTTGTATAAATGTATTTTCATTCTTTTATTTTGAAAAGCAACATTTATTTTGAAAAAAGGAAGTGTGATCCTCCAGCAAACTTTATTTTTCCTGTTGCCGGATCACAAGGGATAAATGCCTTTTTCATTGGTTGAAGGTGGTTTTAGCCCCGTCTTCCAAAACACTAGACCATCATTTCACATGAGCTAGGTCTTTTCGCACGTGGAAGTAGATGAGACAGGCCACGGATAGCTCGTGCAGAATTTTCTATCATTTTGGTGAGTTGAGCCCATGTGTTTGGAAAAATAATAATGTGTTAGTCTGTTGCTAAAAGTTGTTTCTTCTGTTCATACCGATTCGCGAGTGGTAATTTGCTGTTTAAAAAACGATGGAAATGCTGTTTGTGGTAGAATTTGTTAGTATACTTGAAGGATGATTGAAAAAATCCATTACCTTGCTGTTTATACCTATTAATCACAATTTCATGGTTAAAAAGAGAACGAGAAATTCATTTGTTGTTTTACATGGTTAAAATAATTTCATGTACAACGAGAGATATATTCAAAGCATGCATGTAATGTATTACTGTGGTAATGTGGAAAAGATAAAGAACTGAAGCTATAGCTGTGATACGAGAGAAGAAACGGAGCTGGCTGTGTGCAATAATGTTGATATTGTTGTGCAGGCTAGGTTTTTTTCTCCTTGTTGGTGTGGAAGGAACTAAGATTCTGGATTACGATGGATTCTCTCCGGATGGAGATGGCGAGCCTGAGCCCGGACTGAACTTTGCAGAGGAACTTACTCTTCTTCCTCGACGGAGACTTCGAAGTGGTAACACACAAACCACAAACGAAAGAGAAAAAGAACTAGACTAAGAATTTCTGACTTGACAAATGACCAAAGACAAAAAGACAATTGAACATTGAGCTCAAATGACTATTTTTGGGGTTATTTTTGTTTTGCCGGCTTATTCTTATTATTGTTATTGTTATTATTACCATTACTACTGTCAATGTGGAATTTGTGTCTTGTTTATTTCATTTTTGTGCAAAATAATAACCGTTGCTGCTCAAATTCCTGTCTCCAGCCATTTCATTCCGTATTCGCCTCGCTTTCTATTGTAGCCCTGCCGAACCTAGCAACTGGTCTGTAGTTTGGCTGTCCTAAACTATTTTAAATGAGTCAGTGGTTACAATAAGGCATTTTTTCCAGAAAACAGCCCTTGACTGGATATTTTCTCTTTAAGCCCTGGAGATGATTGTGTAGTTGGGAAATCCCAGAAGACCAGCAGTTTCTGAAATTCTCAAACCAACTCAAGTTGCACCAAAATCATTGCCATGGTTTGAAGTCACTTTAACCCTATAATGCCCGAAGTTTCTGAGACCTGTATCCCATCCACATGATCAATACTTGCCATAATTTCAAAATATTACGGACAACACTCTTTTTTTGTCTAAAATTAACACTGTTGTTAACAAAAAGTTGCCAAAAACGCCCAATGTATCAAATGCGATACAAAAAATCTATAATAAAAATATATCATACACAACATGATATAGCAAAAAACATTTTGGAGATTTTGTTATAAGGGTTTATAAACATCTCAGTTCCAAAAAAATCATAATTTCCTGGCTATTTTTTGATGGGTTGGATCTTACAGGGTTAATCACCTTGTTTCCGCATTCTGGTGTTTGGCTTGAATTTCAGCATCTTGTGTACGTCTACATGCCTAAATTTAGTTTCTGCAATGTGATTGGCTGATTAGATATTTGGACAGTTATGCATACCTAATAAAGTAGTTGGTGAATGTTTAGCTATATTTTACATCCAGTGTCAAAACTCTTTATTTTGTAATATCGCAGTGTAGACACTAATGTTCGGATGACAGTAGGATCCCTCTCTCAGTAACTGATGTGTTCTGTTGGTTTTGTTTACCCCGCACAAAGCCAGACTGTTTCCCCATTTCCTATTTTTATTTAAGCACATTAGCCTTATAGAGTATTGACATACCTGTAATTGATACGAATCATCTCCTCTAAGGCGAAGCAACAAAGTTTGTGTTAACCATTCCATCAAGACATTTTGGGTATGGTTAGAGAGAAATCATTATGTGTAGTAGTAGGACTGTTTGCAATATAGCATACTATAGGACTATAACACAATAGGAAATAATGCTCCTTTTCGTAACTCTAAACTGGCTCACTTGCCCATCGTCACTCAACTCTTTGTGGTAACTTAAAGTTCTCCCTAATCAAACCACATACATCCTAAACCCATATAATAAAAGGTTGGCTGGAATCAGGGATACCAAAACAAACGGTTGACCTTTAGAAAAATCAGTATGAAGTTTGAGGAAAAAAACCCTCAATGAGTAGAAAACGCACACTGACAAAGATCACCAGAAAGCAGTCATCAAATGTCAAAAACTAGACTGATGAAGATCTACTGTTGGACTCATAATGCAAGGCCAACTGCATGATAGATTTAACTTGACTTTAGGAACCTTGGAAATGATGCAGTGCAAATTTACCAACATAGGGGCCTTTTCTCATATTAGTGTTCTATAGTAACTGACTGGAAACATTTACCAAATCTGAATGGTTTTAGATAAATGAAAACGGTACTAGAAATATGATATGAAGTATTTAATAACTATGCAACATGCTGAAATTCCATGCATGGAAATAAATGGTTGGGGAAGAATCAAAAGATGACATTAATGTCAGTCTAATATGATGCAAATTCCTGGAATTCTTAATGCTCTTGATGTGTGTTTGAGAACAATAACTTTACAAGAGAAAAACAGAATGCTGGCTGTATGCAAAGCAGGTGTAGAGCATGAAATTGAACACTCTGCAGCGCCCTACATTTGGTTCTCACAAGATACATTGGCAATCAGCGGCTAACAGTGCAAACACCACTGCAATATCAATCTTGATTTGCACAAGAAGTGTCCTCTACCTTTCCTAAATTGTGCCCTGACTGGACCTGTTTGATGGAGTGCATATTGTGTTAGCAACAACTAGGCAGGTGGATTTGTTTCTCACCTTCTCCACTTAATGGCATGTGAAGTAAGCTGATTCAATTCCCAGTACCCACACCACAGAAGGACAGTGCTAAAAGATTTATTGGACAAGAGCGTGTTTGTGAAAGTTGTTGCTGTTGGCTTGATGTAAAACATTTAAGGCAAACTGTTAGAAAGTATGTAAAAACTAAATACATTTAATATACGGTTTAAAGTTTAAAGCTAAAAATGAGTCCGTCTCTATGTGTGGGATGGGTTGGGGGGTAGTCATGTCATTAAAGTCAGAAAAAGTGATGCAACACCTTCTTGTGAAGAAATATCGCTAATTTAGCATATTGGTACAACCTATTAACTTGGGACGAGTACTGCAGATCTGTGTTAAACTGGTAACAGTTTCAGGCTTCCAAAGGCAGTATTTATGCAATGTTAATTTATTCTAACATAGATGGTGTTTTCACGTTGCTAACTAACCTCCTTATTATGTAAAAAATGTGCCAATCATTAGGTGTGATGTTGATGATGAACTGCGTTGTGTGCTCTCAGTCATAGATGAAAGGGCAGACTGTTTTAATGCAACGGCTTTGCTCCATGTAACTGCAGGTAAAGTAAAAATATTGTTTGTGTTTTGGATCTAGCAATATGAGTTGCTACACAAGACTGTGGTTTAGGGAGACAATAGTTTGCATTTCATTTGGACCAACTACTTATTAATTGGTTACATTTAGGAACAGACTCGTTTAGGACAACTAGTAATGGCCCCATCTCACTTATGCTGTAACAAATGCAAAACATCCCATCATGTTCTCAAGTGAGATACACCAGCGACTTTAGCACATCCAGACTGTTGTCATTCTTTGGGCATATGATAATAATAATAATAATAATAATAATAATAATAATTTTGTCAAAGTTAAACATGAGTGGTTTTATTTCAGGCCAACTTTGCACTTGCTGTCATTTTTATCATCTAACAAGATTTTCCTCACTTTACAAAATCTTCCTGAAGCATGACAAGTAAGGCTACATCAGTCAGATCCAGTTTTGGGTAAGTTACTTTAAATTAGTAACTTAGTTACATTACTAGTTACTTCTATTAAAAGTAACTCAGTTACTTCAAGTTACTTGTTACTTTCAAAGTAACTAGTTACTAGGGAAAGTAACTTTGGTTTTACTCAGAATTCTCTTATTAATGTGTTGCTACCCTAACTGAATGTGCATATTTCCATGAGAGAAATCCCATGCCTGGACTGTTGTCGACTGCCGCCATGACTCTAGCCTACGTCACCAGCGTCACGTGCACTTTTTACGTCCAACACGGAAACTGCAGTCGTTGTGCTTCGATTGTACTTGGAATTTGGAAATTCTGCCTTCCGAGTAGGAAGATGTAACTCCAGACTGCAGATGAGCTGCATATGTGTTTAGTAGTAATTTGTTTTTATAGAGGGCTAGCAAAACAACCATTTTCGAGGGCGTTGCCATATTGGAATCCCGACTTCTCTGACGAGACTAACCAGAACGCCGTTTACTCAAGTGTGACATCATTCCCAGGTCCGTGTTCCGATTTCTGAGGTAAGTCGAACGCAACACAGGGAGTAACGAATAACGACCCTATCTAACGATAAATGCGTTCCTGATTTTCACATAATAACTGGTTACCGTGCTCGATACCACAATAATAACGTAGTTACTGTAACACGTTACTTAATAACGCATTAGTCCCTACACTGATCAGATCCAACACAATTACTATGTAAAAAACACTAGACCAGAAAATAAAAGGAAGAAAAAGGTTTTACAGGGTCGTCACTAATTTTGTTTTGAAAGATAAACCACTACTTAACTGAAGTGGAGTTGAGTTCTTTTAGGTATTAGGTACTCAAAACTACAGCATAACAAGAACTGCTATCTGTGAGGAAGTTAGCTGAAGTTTATACTTTAGCATTACTACTGATCTAGTAACTAGATTTGAAAATGCTCCAAGATTGTTAATGCCTTCTGTAAGAGAGATTACAATAGGGTTCAAATCCAGTCTAAGGCTGGGCTGATGGAGATTACCACAGATACAGACCAGAAATGCCCATGACCAAGCATCCTCATACCTGCTTGCTGTTAAGATTAAGTGACCAATGTCAGAAGTTATTTTTCTTTTAAACCAAAATATTAAGTGTGCAGTAATATCAATAAAAAATTATTCATTAGTGCTGAAACCAATAAACTGCATCTGCAATCCTAACATCATTGCTACAAAAATCATTGTTCAGGTTGTTATATTGTTTTATTTTGTTACATTACATCATACTTGCTGTTTCTCCAATAAAAATAAGAAAATTGCAAAACAAAACATTTCATGTTAATGATGAAGTATATAATTTATCAGCCTGTTTATTGTAAAATATACTATACTTGTTGTTGTTCCATGCACAAATTGTAATTTTTACAGTTTCAAAAAATGCAATCTAATGATTTAAACAAAAAGAAAATTCTCCACGAGTCTCTTTGCTCCACTTATTAATAACCAATATTAAGAAGCATTTAGAAGTAATTTATACCCTTTCCTCTATACAAATCAGGCGAGTGAGAGAAATGACAGCAGCGGTGGAAATGTGCTTTGGGATGATTAACAGTCCTCCTGATTCGAGGTGATGTCTTTGCCACAGTGTTGAACCCTCGGTTGCCATGTCTCATTATCCCCACCCTACTAATGGAAGGAGGAGACAAATAATTCATCTGCCCTGATGGTGACATAGTGCATACCAGGTCTCCCTGGGACAGACTGAGCAGCTTCTCAGCCAGAAGACCAAGAATTATAAAATCAGACCGACAGTAAAACGGTGATTTAGTTCACACTGCTGTATGGGGTCTTTCCTAATCAAACTATTACAATTACTAACATATGAAATGAATAACACCGATTAATTTACTGTGTTTTGGTTAATCTGGTGATAGGTGCATATCACAGAGGTTAAGATGCAATATATTGCAATGTTGTATAAGAAAGACAATTTTTAAAATCTAATTTTAGAAAGTATAAAGAACAAGCCACTTTGGTGTATGCAAACATTTTTCAGAATCAGAACAATGGTCTGCATTGACTTTTATCATAGTTCCTGTAATATTCAACATCACAGCACAACTTTTTGTGCCATCTAAATATCTAAACATCTAAAATTTGTCTGCATATGTAAAAAAATGTGATTTAGAATTGATATAGCATTTTATTCGCGAAGTACACTTTCGACATATTCCCAACTAGTCAATATTATTAGTCGATTCTCCCAAGTGTTGGACTGCAGGTAGACCTTACAGGCTCTACATTACAGAACCAGTTCTCCACCTGCTGTATGATCTAATTATAGTGGCCTCCCAACTTGCTTCAACCAGCCACGGTGCAACACAGTGAAGTTAGAGAACATTTCAGATCCTTCTTGGAGAAGCCCAATGGTACTGATGAGTATCACAACAGATATGTGTTTGTTGAGTGAGCCAGTAGCAAAGACCAGAGACAGGGAGGACCAGGGCCAGCTAGACCAGGAATGGAACTGAATGAGAGCAAGGAAATTTGACACCAATTAAGTTATAGACTGAGTCTGTCAGACAGAAAAAAAATGAAAAAACCCAAACAAAAACAGTACAAACAACAATGACTTCATTATATATAGTGGGCAGAAATATTGCATTGTAACAATGATTTCTGATACCTCCATTAGTCTGTAATGTTCTTCAATAACGTCAACATGTGAAAAATAATGATGGCCAGACAACTGAGTGTTCAAAAATACTTGTGCTTTAAATCAGCAGTCATGAGTACCTGAGAGTTGCTTGAAGAGACATTAACCATGAACCCTCAGCAGGGAGTTGGGAGATAAGTCTGGAATAAATTTAATCCATGGTGGTTTCAATTTATAACTCCAAGGACTTAAAGGATCTGCTGCAAAACTCTAGGTCTGATATACCATATAGCACTTTCAGAGGTCTTCCCTATGCAGGTCTGAACTGTTTTGATGACATGTAAAACACATGGAGGATATTATAGGCACATCAGTTAACATTTTAGCTGCATTTTTCATATATAAGTTTTATTTTGTTATTTTATTTTTACTATTAGAGGTTATGTGCAAAGTAGAGATATAGTACAATCTGCTGTGATACTGGACTGCACATATGCCTGTATGAAACTGCAAAGAAGCATCAACTGCAATAATTTATGCTGTTTCTTGTAGTTCACTGTTGAATTTTGCCAATCTGCCAAACACAGGCTTCAGAAGGAACAGCTGCTACCGAGGCAGGAAATAATGCTGAAACAAATAAATAATAAACTGGATGAAGATGCAGCAGCTGTGAAACCATCTATGTCAGAAGAACACACTGTAGGGGAGGAGGTTCAAAAAATTATATTGCACAAATTTTAAACAGATCTCTATCTAGATTTTATATTTTCAGATCATTACTGATAAATATGCAACTGCTGTTTTTATTTATTTAACCCTCTAGATGTTTTTGATACACCTGGATAAAGACCTGTAGTGGAAGCCAGCTAATCTCACAAGTTCAGTGTAACCAACACTGAAATCCAGCCTGTTACAAAAGCAAGAACAGAGTGTTATTGACTTGCTGTCTGGAATATTGCAGAGTCTGTGGATCAAAACAGTTCAAAACTGGACACAGATTCACAAAACTGTACAAACTGCTCTGCTGTCAGATATGTCCACTGGAATAATGGATGTAAGCGTTCACCACTTCACTTTGTCAAAGTAAAAGTCAAGATAAATGTGGCTCCCTCTTTTCAACAACTGATGTGTCAGAGCGTAAAGCAGAAAGAGGAAGACGCTTTAAAACGACCTCAGAATACAAAACATGGCCTCTCTAAATTGTACACTGTGAGAAAGAAGTTTAAGTGCTATCTTAAAGTTTAATAAAGACTGCAAACAAAGCAAAATAAAACAAAGATGAGTCTAAACCCTTAAATAACAATTAAATGAGCACTATGACAAAGTTCCGTTCATGCTTTTTTGGGGGGGGAGTATTTGTATGGATTTTGTAAACTTAAATGTTTTCCTCCTCAGTTGCCTGTAACAGCACTTTGACGGATTCTTATTTAAAGAATGTCAAATGGCTCTCCACAAGAATACAAAGAATGTGACATTTGCACTCACTACCAAGCTCCCTGCATCCACTACTAATGTCAACAAATGACAGGCTGGTAGCACAGCACAGGCACATAAGGACAGAAAGACAAAAACTGATGTGGCTCCAGATTGTGTTTTGCAAGTGAGGAAGCAAGCTAATGCTATACAGCTATCTGCTGATTTATAGTTAATTAAATAAATTATTTTAGCTCAAATTTGAAGATTTGCTGATCTCCCAGTACATTTGCCTCAAAGAGAAGGTTTGATTTTACGAAATTTAAGAAAAGACATTTCATCATGGAACCATTGAGCGTGGGAGAGGACGCTGCTGGATTTTCAGAGATGGAGTAGGTGTTGGCTTGCCAGTAATGAGCTGAATGATAAGCGCTCCAAATGAATGGTTTGTTCGACTGGGAGATAAGAGTGTCAAGTTTAAATGGAACATTTTTGACATTTTGCCATAGTAATGCTGCCAGAACTTGTAAACCAATGGACAGAGGTAGGACATATGAGAGAGGTTGCAATGTGAAGCATGAAATTTGGTTGATAATATTGGGAAAGATTTTTGTTCGGTTGCTTTCGAGAAGTGAGAAACTTGAACTGGATCATTTATTGTTCGAGCTAATTTCCAACTCTCCCTCCATTGCAGATTTAACCTTGGATGCTGAGGAATAAACAGATGAAAGGAGGCTACCGTACATCTCGGAGACAAATGTCTTTTGATGGAGGATCAGAGCACAGCAGAGATCACAGCATAGGAGTTCTTCTCAGAGCTGTTAAGGGACTATAGCAGGGGGCACGGGAAACAGTGACTTTGTGTAGTTTCTGATCTGAAAGTAGCAAAAGAGATGGGAGGGAGGTAGAGAGAACATAGAAGATAAAACTGTGAATTTGTTTCTTAAAAGATTTCAGGCCTCTATACCTGAGTATGTTCATGCCACTTTGAATAAGATGTAATTCACCATTTGCAACTTTTCAGATGGTATCCTCAAATAAACAGAATACCAATACACAAAAAAGCAGCTCAGTGATCTTGCACCAAGCAAATGCAATTCATCAGCTGTGTAATCGACTGTGTGAACAGCAAATAGTTAGCAGTGATTCTCGGTGGCTGACCTTTCGGGAATGATGACTTGCTAATGCAGTGTTATGTACCCAACTTAAGTATCAGACCTTCGTAAGCAAGAGATTATTCTATCTTTGTTCCCAAACCATTGCTGTGTGAAAACGGCATTGACTTGATAGAAGAAGGATGCACACGCTCTAAGTGCTTCTCTCCTCACACTGAGAAAGTTTCCACCACTGAATGAGCTCATTTATTTCCACAGCCTAAAAGACAATTGCCTCCTGAGCCCCGTGTCGGCTCGGTTGTTCTAAAGTATGTATGTGTGAGACTACATTCATATTTTTACATGTCATTGCATCAGCAGATCCTGTTCATAATAGTATTCTTGTATTCAGCAGTTTGTGCACCACCTGACAATTGAACAATTTAAACAAAGCCCAGAAATCTTGAAAGAAAAATAAAATAAAATAAAAAAAACTCTGATTCTTTTTGTAACAATAAAATAGTGACAGCATTTCAAACCTTAAATATTGAAACGTCATGAACTTTGTTATTGGGAAACACCTTTTTAATTGTGGCATGTGCTAAAGCTTCTATTTATGCACTAAAGTGTCAAGACTTCATTAATTAGGTCTTGGATTATTACCTCTTGTGAGGCAGGTCAGCATTTGTCAGAATGAACTGTCAGCTGTGGACAATGTGCTTCTAAGCAACACACCAAGACTCTAAAATGAAGTTAATTGAAGCCTGCAAAGAAGAGAGTGAAGGCTAGTAAAAAAATATAAAGTGCTTCCACCTTGTTATTTCCACTGTTCAAAATGCCATTAAGAAATGGGAGATATGTGAAAGTCAAGGCAAGACCTGGAAGCAAACTTCCTGCACAGCTTTATCACAAAACATCTAGTATAGAAAACAACATCTGGATATGACAGAGACATTTTCACCACAATGACGAACTCTCACTGTCTAATAAAAAACAAAAGGCATAAAAAAATCTTACATTTGACTGCAATTAGCAAAGATATATGTGAATAAAAACAGGCCAGTATTTAATGAAAAAGGGGACCACTGGCAAGCAATCATTCTACTTTAAGGTTTGTGGCAGGCTGTGATACAGGAAACACTGTACACTGTACAAATAAAGTGGAGAAGCAACACTAAGTATCGAAAGACATGTTCTGATTGAAAATGTCACGTAGTTAATCAAGAAAGTGAGAAAGTGAAGAGGCTGAGCAATAATTCGAAGCAGAGTTCAAAATCGGTCCTTGACTTCAACATCCTTGAACATTTTTGGGGACATCTTAAGCATGTTGCGCTACCAAGATGGTTTAAAATGTCTGAGTGTGAGATAAAAAAAAATACCTAATCCATTCCTTTTCTATTCCTTTCAGCCTATAACTGCTAGCATAGAGCGAGAGGTAGGGTGCTCACTAATTTTAGACTCACCAATTAAGCTAGCATTCATGTGGGAGGATTGTGGGAGGAAGTCGGAGTCCTTGGAGAACCAATGCAGGAGTTAGTTAGTAGTTACTGGTTGTTATATATCTTTGCCAGTCAACCTAATGACTATTCACAGCTCAAATATGTAGACAATGGTGTGCAAAGCCCTGCATAAGACCTACATAAAACCCCCCCGGTCCTGCCAGAGGGGTGAGCAAACTTGAGCCTATGTCACAGTTATTATACATTTTCCATTTACTTTTTTATGTAATGCCCAAAGTTGAATTTGTTGTGAATGAAGAAAATGTTACCTTTAATATTACATTCTCTAAAAGATAATATCAAAATATTAGAAATATGCCTGCAGTTCCTGTGCAGTGATCGTCTCTGTTGACTCAGCTCTGCGTGCAATTTTTACACCTGTGTTAAAATCTGTGTGCTTCACACATAGCAAAGATTTGCACAGTAAAATTCATTTGTCAAACATGTGGAGCTTGAAACTTGTGATGTGCTGGCTGCCTGCAGTGTCAGTCACTGTGTAAACCTACCAAACAGAAAACTTTAGCAGTGTTCGTTTATGAGGGCGTACTCTGGCAGAGCAGGGATTGGACAGTGTAGCTTCTGTTTCACACCGTCACCTTCTCTTTGTTCTCTTATGTCAGCACTGTCAAAAAGAAACGGGACAAATGTGCAAATTTCGTGAGGCAACGTTCACCAAAGCTGCAGTTAACATGAAAGCACAGCACATATTTGTGTTGCCTCTGGAATCTAATTCACTCTGACTCCATGGAAAGGGAAAGATTTTCAAGGACAGTGTGCGTGTTGGTGTGACCTGGCCTGTATCCCTCCTGTACAGTAGGTATGACTTAACCACCCACTCCCACTTTCCTATTTAGTAATATAAGTAATTATTTCATATTTACTTATTAAGATCCTGCCAAGGCAATTAGAACGCAATTTATACATTCAATAATCTGGTTCATTTGTACAATAATACTGAGAGAGCCCTGCATTAATGAGCCACACTGTGGCTTTAATCTGGCGGGGGCTAGACAGGAACCTCTGGAGATGTCTGGTGGTTTCTGGGACTGGGGTGCTGGCAGAGAAGCCTTTGGGTCCTGTGGGTTGCAAGGTGTGACCCTGGTGGATAGAGCTTGTTCTAAAACATTGCGTTCATGCTCGATCACCAGCTTAATGGCTTGTTCTCTGAGCAGGTTTTTGCAGCATGACAGGCAGATCATATGCTGATTAGACTGCTGGGTTTGTCACCGCCACAGGGAGGTGTTTAATCTGCCACATTGTTTAGATAAGAAGTATGTGTCAAAGAAAATTCTACAGTACATGACTGCCAATACCCAAGGTTTCTTAGAACAATATTAGAATATAACTAGATTTTTTTCCTTTATGCACTTCTTTTCTATCCATTCTTTCCTCTCACTCCCCCAACCAGTCACCAAACACGGTTGCTTCTCTGAGCCCATTTATGCTAGAGGTGTTTTCCTGTTAAAAGAGACGTCTTCCCCTCAACAATACCAGGTGGTTCCTCATATGGGGTCACTGGGGTTCTTCCTATAGAGTCCCAAACTTACACTATCAAGTGCTGTGAGGTGACAATGTGAATTGGCACTGTTTGAACTGAGTTCACTTCCCTTATGAGTGGTTTTAATTCTTTGGTTCACTGGTGTACGCAGGGTTTTTTGGCTCTCTGGGGACATGCCTATGTATCACAGCAAGTAGGTTTTGCTCACTTACAGTAAAAATAATCAGTCTGTGTTACCTTATTTGGATTTTCCTTCTCTGGAGCTAGATTCAGTAAAAATTGTGTGAAAGTGATCAAATTTGGGCAAATAATGTGCTGCTAGTAATGCAGTTCATGAGCAATTTATGATTTAAAATGGGTTCAGCACTCCCTACCTCATCCCTTTAGTTAGTTGCAAAGGCCTTTTATGCTTGAATGATTCAGTGTTAAGTGTTTAAAAAAGGACATTCCTCCTTAAAACAGTCAGGTACAAGGACCGAAGTGTACACATAAAACCTTCTTCTGAAAGACCTTCAGAACTGCTAGTAATCTATTCTGCAATACTTTAAAGAATAACTATAAAGTTTAACTACTTTTCAGAATAACCCATTTACTGACGGGATCATTGAGACAAAAAAGCCAGCCAATATCCAAAGAAGAGCATGTCTGCACATTTCAACAATTCGCTGTAACCATCTCCCATTTTCTCAACAAGAAATCCAACATTTGCTCAAGAGTTTTGCACAGTCCTATACGTATCTTCATTCAAAACAAAAACGAACCCTTTTTGACCTGTTGGTATCTCATTAAGGAACATATTAGACATAAGGTGTCCTCTTTTCCTGCATGAGCGGTGTTCTAACTAGGGCACAGCATGAGGTGTTTTAAGTCTTACCTCTCCTGGATTATCAGGGGAGACTTACCACACACTGCTGCAAAACGTTAAAAAAAGAAAATAAGAAGCATGAATCTGGTTATTTGGATTTGGGATGGATGTTTGGATAAGACGACAGAGGAGTTTAGTACCTGCAGGATAAAGAGATGAGGTTTGTCATGTCCCGCCTGTGGTGCTACTGCATGTGGCGATGGCTTTCATGCTAATTAAACTGCATGTAATTCTCATGATAATAATAGGTGAGAGGCGTTTAAGGAATAAAACTGCTTTATCTCTCCTCTGAGACTAGAAAAGGTCTTGGGGAAATATTAAGAATTGAAGGACTGAAGATGTCTGTCCTTATAAAAACATCTGCGAGAAGAGATAAGAATAAATGCAAAGTGTGGCGGTGTGTGGAGAAAAGCTGTAATGAGATGGAGAAGCCCCGTCTCCTAAAAGTTACATTCCCAATACAATTTATACAACAAATAAGTCTGGATGATTAATATGTTTTAAGGTATAAACATGGCACATATAGATGCAATGCATACATTTCCTGCACTAATAAATTGCAATCATTTTACCACCTAAATATTGTTATCAGTTATAATTAAACTCCACTAATCTGTAAGTATTATGAACTGGACAATGGTTATGAGCCACATCTGTGCTGTGACCTCTGAAACCCCATATGGGAATGTGTGTGTGTGTGTCTATGTGTGTGTGTTTCAAACACATGATTGGAGCTGTTCAATTTGTATCATCTGTAACACAAAGTGCGCGTTAGCATTCAGAGTGTGTAGGTCCAGTTTAGGGAGGAGAAACACTGCCTGTGAGTGACCCTGTGGAAATAATGACTACAGACTTGTTTTTGATTTGCAGTGGTTGCCACCCTGCTTTAAACTCGGGGCTGAAACACAGCTTGTGTGTGTATTTTTAATAAGACAAATGGCCTTAGACACTTTATGTAGTGTCACAGTTTCTGTATTCCTGTGGCTTTATTTGCTGTATTTTGGCATGGACTGCAACTTCTCCCCAGCATACACACTGTCTCCATAACACGCAATAATATAATCCTTCAAAAGGAGGGGGCATTACTGTTTTATGGACTTTTGAATGTAAGACTGCAAACTGTAATAAACAGAGTCATAGGATATTGCAGTGGATGTGTGTGGTCAGAGTCAAAAGAAGAACACAACAACAAAAGCAACAAGAAAATTAAATCCGGAAGCAAAACATGGTGAATTTAATTTGCTTTTTCAAGTTCGGTCCAGGAGTTCTGTGCTCGGTGGAATTACTGCAAGTTGTGGAACTAAATTGGCAAAAATGTTCTACTGTCCTGGCAGTGACAAGTTCAGTAACTATTAAATAACTATTGTATAAAACTATTGGCCTAGATAGAGTTTATTCAAAGAATAATACTAAAAATCTGTACTGTTGCTGAGAATGAGAATTTGCAAATGGTTTGCAAACTCTTAATCTGAGCCCAGAGATGTAAAAGTACCTATTTTGGGCTGCTTTATGTCAGGAAACATGATGTACTGGAGGAGACACCAGTCCCTTTGGATGTCCTTCCTGGTGAAACCCCAGAGTAAAAAAAATAAATACAAATCAAACATCAAACTACCTGCTATGGTTGTTCCATATGAATAAGTGAGCAGCTAAAAGTAACCAACTATTGGAAATAGAAAAAATATGAAGAGAACATTTTAAATCGGTTTGAAAAGCACATTTTTAGCTAACCCCTGTGACAATTTAGTTCACCATTTCCTCCAAACAAGCTCGCTGCAGGCATTAAAAAAACAAAAAAACAAAAAACATGACAGAAGTCAGGCACTAACTTCAAAATCTGGATTCTACTGGGTGACATCAGGGTGGAAATGTCTATCTATATGGGTGTAACCAGCTGCTTCCCAGTTACTCCACCTCTGCCATTATTCCACTGTTGCCTGAAAAGTTTTCCAGTAATAGCGCATCTGTTTTTCAGCCACACTAACTTCAGCCTGACATGTTTTTTGTGTGTGTGCATTTTACTGCACAGTGATGAAGGTTTGAAGGTTATTATTCTCTTTCAATATCCCAAGCCTCTGTGCCTCAAACATTCTCTATAATTGTTTATATTAAACATCACTATAGAAGATCTTACACCGCTGCTGCCAAACTGTATTTTTTTATTGATTTTTGCCTGTAGTTGAGTTTAGATACACAATAGAGACTGAAAAATATCAAAAAATATATAAAAACTGGGGAAATTTTCTTATTTGCAGAGTACAGTACAAACTCCAAGTGTTTAACAGCTACAGCTCCATAACGGTGCCACACTGTATGAGACATGAGAAGATATCCTACTTGTTTAACTTCATTTATTTTTTTTTATCAGTTTAAAATCTTCTTTTTGGTAAAAATGTCATGTCACACCACCAATTTCATTTTTCTCCAGACTTATTTAGCCAAAGAAACAGTAGTCAACATAACTCCAGCTGGGGGTACTCTTTACTTTGCTGGGCTGTTCGTGACTGCAAATAAAGCAAGCACATATCACTCAAAAGAAGCCACCAGTAAGAAAGTGGTCTAGGTGTAAGAAAATGTAAACCAATGTTTATTTACACGCTTGGAAACTGTGTCCAGACTCATGCTGAACTTTAAATTAATCATTGTGACTGAAAAAAAATACAGACAGTTTTTCTTCATTTTCCAGCCATCTTTCAGATTAAGTGTCAAATGTTATTCTGCCACTGGGGCCTCTGGCATCTGAAGATATCTGGATTGTGTGACAAGTATTTGCCCCCACCTGATTCCAAGCCACCTCTACAACCTGCTGCACTACTTAGTGACACAACTATAAAACTGCTGGAAGCCTCAGCTACTGAACTGTAGTTATTGATTGTTCAGGGACCACTGAAGACCTGAGGTAGGTAATTGCATGATGGTCCCATGTGCCTGCAGGGACAGGCAGAGGCTAGGAAAGAAATGGTCACATTGTGTCCTTAATGAACACCAGCAGGATGCCGCGCAACTTTGATAGCACGGAGAGGTGCCGTGCTGGACCTGCCTGCTTTGATAAGAGATTCAAAGAGCATATCCTGAATGTTTATTGGACCAAATAGAGTAAGACGTGGGTTTATCTTTCAGCAAGCAGTGAGACTTCAAACCTGGGTCACTGCCTTCAGGAAGAGAAATTAGATTTGAAGTGATATCAGCGGAGGATTTTGTTGCTGCAGGATGACAGAATACTCCAAAGATAATTGAATTTGGCATCTTCTCAAAGGTTGTCAAAGTGCTGTCAAAAAGCTGCACTTCGAGCATATGACACTACACTTAGTGTAACTTTGGTTTGTGTAGCAGTGCCTATGCCAAAAAAGAAGAGCCTGTGGCACAGGAGGAGATGCTCGAGCCAAAAACACGCTTATACAATACAGTCACATGACAGCAGTGACCCCATACAGGGAGCGATGTACAGAGCAGGCAGGGAGCTGTAAACTGTGGGAAATGGTCAACAAGTTGGTCACTAAACAATCATTTACTCGTGCAAATACAACCTTTAAAGCTATGCCAGTTGAAACGCTAATTAATCCAAGAGACAAGCAGCCAGGAATGCAGTGCTTTGTGTTTCGGGAGCCAAATGAGCAAACAGCTCAGTGCAAATGAATGAATGTTTTGCTTGCTTCATCTTTTTGACTTCATTCTTAATGACATCTAGTAAAAGACACAGAGGTTCTTTTTTTTTAGCTTCTTTCCTGCTAAGGAAACAGTTTTTGCACAGTTCACCGTTTTGCCATAACAAGCAGATTAGCTTTGTCCACAGGGTGATTTTTCTTTCAAGTAATCTGCTTTGAAGGTAAAGAGAGGCAAGGCAAACTGCCACCCCTGCATTGTCTCTGTAGATATGAGGGGTTTTGTGGCCTTTGTCTCATAAAAATGCTGAGCGAGTTAATGGGAAGTGTCTTCCTGGGGGCTGAAGGTGGCCCGTCCTGTCTCAAGGACTGGTCATACTGAGAGCTCGTCATTTACTTAGACCTTGAATTATGCTTTTAGTTCAGCAGTGACCACCATCATTAAGCAGAGGCTAAGTGATTAACCTCTATTATAAAATCTGCTGTAGCAGACATGGCTGTTATGAGTGATCTGTGGTTCTACTTAATCTACGTTAAGGCTGCTTGAACTTTCCGGAACAGTTTTTAAACATTATTTAACTTTGCCTGATATCCACAAAAGTGCAAGAGCTGTCCGACTGCCAGCACCCCACCTCACCCCAGCAATGACATTTATCACATGTATCATCTAATAGTTAGTTTTTGAGACCAAAAATAATGAATTTATTCATTATAAAAATGTTTTGTTTTGTAATTAAAAAAAAAAAAATACTATTGTCGATCCTGGTTTTCATTAACCAATTCCAGTCCCATTAAATATTTTTTGGGGCGACTGAATCCTGTGAGAACAGGAATAGCAGTGCAGGAGAAACATTTGTTATACTTAGATGTCATTACAACAGAAAAAAAAAGATTTCTGTCTGTGCTGAAAGGACCTACTGTAAATCACACAAGTTTATTATATAATGAGATTATTCCATTATTTATAGAAAATATGACAAAAAAGAAACTAATAAATAACTGTATATAAGCGAAATTATTATTTTTTGGTCAAATTATAATATTTCAAAATAAAAGTTTGTTTCAGAAACAAACTCCTGATAACTAAAAAGAACAATTTCACTTGTTTTAAAATATCAGCATATGCGCACTAGTAACACAATATTAGTATTTCTAAATATCAGCTTTGTCAAATATCACAATACCTCCATCTACACATCTTCATTTTGTCCACATTATCTGAAGCATCCTGAGTCAAACACACAGCAGGAAAATAATATGAGGACTCTCTTTAAAATAATTTTTAGACAGACTCGGATGTTGAGTTGTTAGCAAATAGAGAGGCAAGATCTCTACAGAAATTCCCTTAGTTGTGCTTTTAAGGATTGTTCAGGAGTAAGAGCAGGTCATTGATTCTACCGATAAGAAGGTTGTTGGTTCGATCCCTGGCTTCTCCAGTCCACGTTGAAGAGTCTTTTGTGATAAAATACAGACTAGACAGTGTGTGTGTATTAGCTTGTAGTGTTGTTTCTTGCAGTTTGACTTCCCTTGGTGCAAAATTATAATTGACCTGGAATTGTCAGCATGCTGCATAATCCAGTTTCCACGCGCTTGGTCCATCTTGGCTGAAGTCATTCCAGCTGCATCCCTTATAAGCTGTGTAGAGGCTGTGTATTTTCATTCATTTTGGACTTGCCGTTAACACTAACTACAAGATTTAATTTGCCTTTTCCATGGCCAGAAGCTCAAGCTTTTGTGCTCACGCTGTTTTACATCAGGTATATTTAATTTCTCTAGTCCACGATCAAAGATCTCTAATTTGTCTCGTGGGGCTTTTTGCCCAAGTCAATAACAATCCAAGTCAAAACTGATCATTTTAGCAAAACAAACAATATAATTTCAGCAATACTAGAACAAAGTCACAGTTTACAATTTGTTTTGACTGCAGCCAAGAATAGAAGCCTCACTAAATTAGTTGGCAAAGTCCATGATTAAAATCAGGTTTAATCTATATAGAGGCTACCCCTACGTTAGACGATATGAAAGTAAAAGTTCAAGAACTGGGCAGGCCTCCAGCTGAGATGATTATCAGCTTCAGCTGGTCTGTTCACATAACTTTAATCAGCAACTCTCCCTTCAGTATTTTAAACTACATTTGGACAATTACTCGAGATACTAAAATAACAGACATATTAAAAAAAATCACTGAGGCTTTGATAACTAGAATATAGCTGCACTACCAGAGAGAAAAAAGATAAAAAGATACTTCCAAACTGGAAAATGCTTGTTAACAAGGGAAATACTATAATACCTCAAAGCTTACAAAGAAGGCCTGAACTCTGGTTTGTGCCCCAGAATATCAATTTATCACTGACCCCGACAGTGCACACGCTCTGATGTCAGCAGGCGAGACAGATGGACTCTGAGAGTGGGGGATGTTTGACTGAAGTAAACTAACCTGCGATCTGGGATTTGATGGTTGAAAGGACTGTTGGCTCGAATCAGTCAGGAGAGAAGTTAACAGAGGCATGAGCTGCAGGAGTAATAGAGTGGAAAATGTGAGTAGTTGACTACTGAACCACTGTGTTCAACAGAAACCCTCCACAACGAGCTGAAGTTTCTCTGCCTTTAAAACAGAAGTGAAGCCATGTCATTTTTGTTTGTTATTTTTAATCAATCAATAATCAGAACATTTGCCTCTAGGGGGGCTTTACAGTCTGTTCAGGATACAGCTTCTTCTCTCTTTAAATCGTCCAAAATGAGACTGAAGGATGGCCGCTTCTCAAAATTAATTTTCTACACAAAACAACCCAGCATCGTTTTTATTGTGCTGTTAATCCTTATCCTGCTTCTTACAGATTATCAATCCCTGCCTTTAAATAGAAGTTTAGACTCTAATCTATGTACGAGTATCTCCCCATAAAGCCTTTTTAAGCATTTTTCAAAGGGAATCGTAGACCAAAAGTGATTGCATTTTTAAAAACTGTTCATCTATGTGCTTATGTACAAATTAAATTTTTTTGCTTGTTTGTTTGGTTTTTTGTTTTTTTTTTACAAATCAGTGTTACTAGATTGGATTATCGAATAGAGAAGGACGCTCAGAAGTGACTAGTCCATTTTTTATAAAATAAATCCAATTAAAATGCACAAAGTACAAAAACAAAACAAAACAAAAACAAAAACAGAAAACTATTGTCATTTTGAGTTGCAAAATCATTTTTAGTTTTTTTTTTTTTTTTTTTTTACAAATATTCCCTTTAAAAGTCATAGTTTATAAATTTGTTTAGGCTCTCTGCCATCAAATGCAGATAATGTTATGCAAAATAGTAAGCAAGTAAGTCCACATCTGATACATTTAACTGGCATGCATACCTCTCTGAATGCCCAGGGGATCATTAGTTCCCTGAGAGATAAACCAATCTCAGCAGAACACAGTGTCCTTACAGCTGATCTACAATAATAAAGAGCCAGCTTTTACAGATTGTGCTGTACTATATTAGAGAATTAAAATCTACCAAAGCTGGTGATGGAAAGAAACAGTAAAAGGAGAGCAACTATATTTTCTAATTATGTGGGCAAAGTTAGCAACGATTTTTTATACCTGCCCTTTTTATGTGCTGCGACCACTTAACGGAAATTAAACTTAATGTTTTAAAATGAGGCCAAAATAAGCCATTTCAAAATGTCTCCCAAGTGACAAGGCTAATGTCTGAATTATTAACCTTCTATGTCAGTGTTTCCCAACCTTTTGGAGTCACAGCACATATTTCACATTAGAAAAACCACAAGGCACACCACCAAACAAAAATGTCACAAAAAGCAAATTGATAATTTTCGCCGTGCACCGGGTATAGTGGAATTGGCTCGGTTTGTCCCCAGTTTTTGATTTCTTCTGAACACTACTCATGCTAGGGTCTTCAACTGGGTCGGGATTTTCTCCACCACTCAGGTCAGATTGACTACTTTTTCTTCTCAAATATTTATCTATTGCTATTACGCACTGGGGTGTCTCACAGGCAGCATGACTATTATGTAATTTCTTCTTCGCCTTCTTCTGTTTTACTGGCAGTTGGCAGCCCATTTAATTAGAGCAAGTAGTTGTACTGCCCCCTAGTGGAAGAGAATGTGTCACAGCATAGTCGTGGGGAAAAACTGTTCTATGTAACCCGATATGCAACATGTCAGGTCAAAGCAGCCAGCAGCAGCTGAATGGCGCAGAAGGTTGCGGCATAGGGTTAAGAAATGTTTCTGTTGTGTTGCAAGTTAAAACGTCGATTTCCCGCTGAAGCGCAATTCATGCATTACTACTGGGAGAACTTTTAGCATACCAAAGTCCTCTAAGTCCTGTAAGGTCTCTGGTATCGCTTGGTTCATGTTTACTTTCTGTTGTACCTGCTCCTGGCACAGTCCCAGAGCAGTTTAAATGGTTTCATCCAACATTCTTTTTGAATGTGTGTGAATGCAAATGACGGTCAGTAGAGAGGACCTGTAATCACTCATCTTCCTCCTTCCCGGTGTTTGGTTGCTAGTCTATTCTTTAAATCACTTCCATTTTCCCACGCTGTCAAACACAATGCTGCCATCATTATTCTAGTCCAGTCATTTTCTTGCTCACCCTGTGTGAGCCCTGTGCTTTAAATGACAGAGTTCTTCTGACATTTCATCTTTCAGACTCTCATTCGTGTAACCCGCCTCACCCTGGTCAGTCAGATCCCCATCCAAGCCTCCAAATTCATCTTCACCACCACCAGCTGTGTCTAGACTCCAGGGGGTCCTGGTCTAATTTCTATCACCGTTAGGATTTTGTTCTGCTTTGATGGCTCATCAGAGTCTAATCACTAAGTAGCTTAATTGAATAATGTATCTTAACAAATCATGTTCATTAATTTTCTAAATGATCTCTCCTTATTATCGCTCCAGTCTACTTTATGTGAATTAAGCTTGTTAGATCTGTACACCTGTATGTTCTTTCTCACTCTTTATTACAACATCTGTGAATTAGTAACCAAGCTAGCTAACCATTATGCTAACTGTCAAGCTAACACAACATTCAGGGAAGCTACTGCTGAGCTAGCTCTAATGAATGCTTAGGAGAATTCCATAGTGTCTTTGTCCAAAATGAGCCAATCTTAATGGCTGTGAAACACATGATTCAACACTGCTCAACTGAAAACTCTGGCTTGTATATTTTCCCATTAATGTTGTATTTTTTTATTGTATTAAAATCCAGGTAAATGCATTTTTATTATTCTTTAACTTATTCTTATACTTTTCTTCAATGAGCCAGAGGTGTCAGTCATGGATTACGCTATGAACGAAGTTGTTAAGTCTTGTAACACTACTCATGCATAGAGAATGCAGTTTATATCTTACACTTTAGGGCAAAGTCACCAAACTATGAACTGTTTTGAATGTGACTTGAATGGTGATGCGATTATTAAGTTAACTATTAATCATTTGTTGGACAATGACACAAATGTTGTAGTTTTGCCTCAGAACACCACCACAGTGGATTTTAAACCAAACAATTAATATGTACTTTATTAATAAAGTGTAGAGGTTCAGCTTTAATTCAAAGGGTTTTATAAAAAACAATTTTATGCATAGATTCACTGTCAGCATGGGTTAGTGAGCAAAGCTAGTGGGTATGCTGTAAGGTAAAAAATATATTGAGTTTTTAGTTAAAATTTCATTTGCTTTGTCATATTCTAACATAACTGAAAAGTATGCAACTTTTCCAAACTTCGCTGCGGGCACGCTCTCTCACACACACACACACACACACACACACACACACACACACACACACACACACACACACACACACACACACACACACACACACACACACACACACACACACACACACACACACACACACGCCCCCCCCCCGAAATGTTCAGCAAGACACAATATTAAACACAATTATGCACACTATTTTAACACAGGGACCACAATAAATTAAACCTCTAGTCTGTGACAGTGTGTCAGAGTGTACATAATGCACACAGGTGAGTACATTCATTATGAAACTATTAAAGATTATGTCAGTCTTGCAACTACCAAAGGGTCTTAAGACACCACAGTTAAGACCTACAACAGGTCTTTTTGCACACATCCTATCAAATTTTGCATGTTTTATCTGGCCCCAAAAGTCTAATTTGCACAGCACACAACACTGCAGCAAGGCCAGTAGTGTCAAATTACTCATTGATAATAATGTTAAACTGCCTGGCTGCAGCTCATTATAGTCCAAAGCATTACCTTCATCCAGGTGCAGATATAATATTCCAAATGTGACTTGGCACTGAGAGGTTTAGTCAATTTCTTCATGATGGGCACTGAAGAAATTGTTCAGAGTATTCAATATGTCTGTGAGGGCATTCATCAGGGACAGGTGTGTGAGTCTCTTCTACTTCATGCTGGACCATAACCACATAACTACCTCAACTAAAGTTACAGTTATGGTTCTTTTCTGTTTTATTCAAATAAGAGCTTCAAAATATCTCTGGAAGAAGCTGCCTGAGATGCTATAAAGTACAAAACTTGCTGCTAGTAATAAGCTTAAGGAGGACTTTGATAGTCATCATTTTACTCTGTGTACAACATGTTTTCTACAATACATCTCGCTACCTTTTTTTTGTTAACAGTGCTATAATCCAGATTTTATGTTGTATGACAAATATTATTGAGCACTTAGAGTCTTTCACAAAGTTAAATAAGTGCTTTTCCTTTAAACCTAAAATTCACTCACAGACCCCAGTGCATCAGGGGCAACTTGTTTCAGTATCTTTGACATGTAGACTAGAGGAACTGGGGATTGAACTATCAACCTTCTGATTACTATCCGCTCTACTTAACATGCAGCCTCAATCATGCAGCTCTGTAAGGGAAATGTAACATAAAGTAGCTTCTGTTCGGTAGCACTTTGGAAGAGTTCAAGGTTGCTTGTACCAAAGAGGCACTGCAGTACAGAGGCTTAAATGACCCAAAAGTCTTTGCATCAGACACTGAAATCCTCACTGACAGGAAATAGAACACTGCAAGCAAGGGAGCTGGAGACAGCAGAAGTGAGGCCGAAGGCAGGTGGAAACTGTGGCAGCAGGAAGATCAGGCTCGGCCAGGTTTCCGGTTCAACGGTACAGCAAGAGGTAGGTAAAGAAAGAACACTCTTTATCCTTCGAGAAGTAAGAGCAGGACTGAATGAGACATGACCGAGCAGAATGGCCAGCAGGAGGCTTGGATGAGGTAGGAGAGTGCAAGTGAATGCAGGCTTACCTGGACTGACATCTGGCAAACAGAGCTCCAATGTATTAAATTCTTCACACAAGCTGTGTACCCAGCCTATCAAACCTCCAGCTGTGGGGTACCTCTGAAACACCTTCCTGCCCTCTTTACTCTAGGAAAGGTATGCTCGAGCAGATATTGAGCAGCTGCTGGAAGACCATAGGCGGTGAGCATAGGTGGTGCCATGGCTAGGTGCTGAAGGCAGTGACAGGGCGCATCATCTCATCAGTAACAACAAGCAGGCATCACTACCTTCCCCAGAAAGCAGACTTATTTATTTTTATTGAGGCAGGAGAGTAGGCAGAATAAAACACCTGCATGCATGTTCTCCACCTCACTGGCATCTTACTGGAAGCTAATGGTCAGTCTGAGCAAGCAAATCAAGTTTGTGGCACACATCGCAGTTACAGCATTGTGAGCAGTCATTGTTAATCTGTCAGAGGTCTCGAAACAACTTGCCCTAATTGAATTGACTGTGCCCTGGGAAGATCACACGGGCTATGCTTTTGAAAGGAAGTGGGCAAAGTACCAGGGACTTGGTTTGGCAAGCAAAATGCCATCGTGCTGAGGTAGCCTACAGAGGATTCACTGGTCTCTCACTCCACAGAGCTGGGTGTGAGGGAACCTCAAAGGCATCTAAGGCATCAGGACTGCAAAACAGGCATCAGAGAGCTTCCAGATGGCTGTGGATAAGAGGGGTAGGCCAAGGCTTAAAGCTTCTAGGATGATAGTTAAGATTTAACCAAACCTGACCTGGGCGCTCAGGTGAGGACGTATGATGTTACAAGAGCCAAAATACCCAGTGAATCTAGAAAAGATCACTGATGAGGCATCTCAAGACATCTGCAGAATGTATTTTCATGTGTCCTCTACCATTTTTGATTTTATTAATCCACACTGTGCAGAGTTACCCATCTGCCTACCCTTGAAAAGTTTACCAATTCAAATGTAATCATATAAAAATTATTAAAAATCTAGACTTTAATGACAGATAACAATTCATAAGACAGACAAAGAAACATATTTATTAAGCTTTTTTTTGTCATATTTGGGTTTCTTCCCCACGTTTTTTTTTTTAAAATTAACATCAAAAGACTAGATATACAGATTTTAGATGTAAGAGTAGTAACCATGAACCAAACATTCATTTTCATGTAAGATTTTATCTGTATTTTGGAAACAAATCCCACACAGTTCAGATTAAACCTTTAAAGCAAAGGTTAAGTTCAGCCACAATTCTGAAGCTAAAGTCTGATACAGTATAGCTGAAAATGTTTTGAGGCAGTCAGTTAATATCCTTTGGAAAAGCAAATGAGGCAAAGTAACAACCATGTTAAGATGATCTCGATGTGCGATCCAGCCCACAGTCAGGGGAGACTATTATGTGCGGTTAAATGGTTTTGATAGATTTCCTCTCGCTCTCCACCTCTCATTTCAGAGATTTCAGGAGGTGCACGGGTGCACGTGCATGAAAGCCGGAGCACTCGTACAGGCACCCTGAACCATTAACAGACACACAGAGACACCTGGGAGTCTCAGCTCTGTGCAGAAAGAAAAAGCATGTTATTATCCTAAAAATGGCATAAGCAAATCTAAACCACATGATAAGATCCAACTGGACAAGTGTGGAAATTTCAAACGCTGCCATTACATTAAAAAAGCTTAGTTGAAACGAGGCTGGCAGTATACACCAAGATGTGCATTTTTTATAAGTTATGGCTTTTTTGATTCTTATAATAACTTTACAGTATATTTGTCAATAATTTAGCTCACCTGAGAGTTTCAGGTCATAAGACTATTGGTTTTTTCTTATACAGGCAGAGACTCAAGGCCCTCATGATGAAAAATTGGATATAATTGTGCTGGCCAGTGTATCCACTCTCATAATGTGCTCTATCCTTGACACCTGATCTATGATATTCTCTGATGGGAGAGCCCGCGCAAGGACCTAATAAATCATACTCATCATTTCCCAAAGACACATAAAGTTAGAGGCCTCCGAGGGTTGACGACATGCTCCCTCTGGCCTTTGCTACAGTGCAAAGATGCACAACCTTAATGAGGTTTTTGAACTGGGTTTCTGAACCTTTTTGTTACATGTCTGTTACAGACAACAATCTCTACCTTTCTGTCGTTATTGCTGATACTGGTAAATAATTAAAATGTGTTAAATCTATCATTTTTTAATACTGAGTGATGACTTAAGATTTTCTTTCTACAATGTTTCTAAAATACACCAAATCAGTAAGCAATCATCCATGAGCACTAGTTTTACAATCTTAGACCCACAGGCTTCTTCGTTACGCAGTTAACTTCCAGCAGTCAAAGTTAATTATCGCCGGAAGCGTAAAACTATGTGCACACCGCATTTGTTCTGTCCCTTCATCTCTGCCCAAACAGGAACACTGTGCCTCGTCTCCTCACTGACAGTATGAGGTAACCACAAAGGAAGACTACTTTACTTATGGCAGCCTTTTAACATAAGGCGGTACAATAATTGGCTTTAATGTCTATTTAACATTTAATTATTTTCACAGAACACAGTCCTGATTATTTTACGTTTGTATTTTAAGTCCTGGTGTGTTTTCTGCTGCATCATCAACTCAATTTCTCCTGAAACTGAGCTGCAGGTGAGTGCATTCAAGTGACTAAGAAAAAAACACTAAACTTGAAGTGGATGCACTGTATTGGTAGCTTGAAACATAGACTCACCCTTTTCCATCTCTTTTCTCATTCTGTCATGTTTTTACATATTTTGAATCACCCTGTTTGATAAAAATGATTTTGGGAAATATTCAGTATCATTCTAGAAACTGCAATAAAAACAGGCATTTGTTCTAAGTAGAGGGGTTAATAAAACCGATATTCCTGTTGTGTTCAGAATTTTCTGACTATTTATTAATCTTCTGTCTGCAGGCTGTCTGTACCAACAGATGTGGGGAAAAAGGCCCTGGAGGAAATTCTCCATCCTGACTGAATTACAGCACCTGCTGTATTTGAGATGGACGTTATTTGTCAGGAGAAAAGGTCTATGCGCTGCCAAAAAATGCCTCCAACTCATTTGTGCCGTCATGACTCACAAACTGACCCAACACTGTGGTCAAAGAAAAACCAAGGAGGGATGAATGTCTTCCCACTGGCTAGTCTTTGCATGAGATTAACTTGTTCAGGCTGCCATCTGGTAAATTGTTATTTCCCATACGCTGCTCGACGACTACAGACTACGACCTTCATCCCAGAATCCCAGCTGAATCGTGCCTGCACCTGTAATCCATACGTATAGTGTGGCCTGCTGAGAATGGATGGCATGAGCAGAGGAGTGCTTTTCACCTCATTGCACGATCTATTTAAAAACCAGAGAGCAGATGCTCCAGCAGGCTGATTAAATGATGGCTGATGTCCTCAGCCAATGTGCCTCCCTCCCATGACAAGGCACCAGAGCCACTGAGGGTTGCCACAAAGCAAAATTCATCTTAAATTCTGCCCGGCTTGGTCTCCATGTGTGGGGGATAGTTTTAGCAGCTACACTGAGGACTAATGGTTCATACTTTGTGGACCCATCTGTCTGTCAAATATGATTTCTCAATTAATGCATTCAATTTACTTCCTTTTTTTGAGGAGCAATTAAAACAAAGTATTTCTTCTGACTGTGAGAGAATATAATATTAATTCTAAACATGTTTTGCTTACAATAGTGCCAAATTTCTCTTATTTAGTTGTTTGGAAAGTCTGTTCTATTTCAATTAGTCCAGAGTGTGATTTGATGGTATGCTGCTCATTTAGTCACTCACGTTGAAATCTATAAGCAGCCTGTGACAGACGGACAGACAGACCTATCTATCTAGTTAGTAGTGATCAGTTAGTGTATTTTCATACATTCCCGATCAATAAATACTTCCATGATGACTTTATACTAAATTTCAAACGCTACCATGCTAACAAGCTAAAATCTAATTTAAAATCTTGGACAATTTTGGACCTTATACAAAAAACATTAGGTGGGTTTTGGCCATTTTAGCTGCATAAGACAAAATTTGTACGATTTAAGTGGATAAGCAATTGATATGACCTTGCACTGTTAAAAAAATGCAATGGTATTCTTGTGAAAACAATTAAAATATTAAATTACTGCCAAACACTTAGTAAATCCCAGATTTTCACATGAATGCACACTGAGCTTCACTCCAAAGAAAGACATTAATAATAAGTTCCCGATGTGTAGCTTTAAGATCTTAAAAGCTTAGTGACACAAAGTGCTGCCGGAGTAACATCACAGACGTGAACATCGAGCTGAAGTGATTAAAAAGCTGTTCTGTCTTCATCTCCCCAGAAACAGAAGTTTCTGAAGGAAAATCTCATTATTGTTTCCATTATGAGACACCAAAGCAGATGCTTCTTTGTGGAAATTATTGCCATTTAGAAAACTGGTTTTAATGGATAGACTGTCATCACTTCAGAGCAACTCTTTAGAGCACGATGGGAACAAGGCGGAGTGACAAACTCAATTAATCACACTCTGGCTTGTTCACCGCAGGCTCAAGATGGTGGCTTTGTACCTGGATGCTCGTTATAGCTTGCATCTTGATGTATGAAATGGAAACACTACCCTAAATGTTTAGGCCTTTGTTTATAGCTCCTCTGCGTTTAGCCATTCATCACGTTAATTGACTCACCACTTTGTTGTGCTGATTTGTGTTTTTAAAATCCATTTTCCATGTCATACCTGAGCTACTTTAATAACATCCTGACTTGCAGTTTATAATGACAGAAAACACACTTTTTAAGGCATAGGAAGCTCAGGAAATTACTGGAAACAAAACAATTACACAACAGACTTGACAGCTAATGGCAATGCAATTTTATGGATGATTAATGTACAAATACAAAATGAAACAACCTTTGTCACCTTAATGGCTGCCTGTGTCTCCCTTTTTTCACAAAGTAAGGCAATACAAAACTTGCAGCAGACAAAAATAAATCTGTTAAATCTTCTGTTGTTTCAAAAGAGAAATAAAAGAAATAAAATAAAATTAGCACTCCCGCTCACTCCCACAAAATAGAAATAGTTTCAATTTTGAGCAGTTTCAGTTTCATTTGCACTAGTTTCTTTTGCAATTTCTCTATTGTCACCTGTCACCAAGTTTAAATCTATGGCTGTCACACGGATATTATCACATGGAGGATGACGGGGTTAAGTCATCTAAAACTAGAGATATACCAGAATAGAACAGGTTCAAATATGTGACTCTGTCTGTTTCCAGCAAAGGAAAAAACAGTTAAAGAAAAACACTACCACTGAAATGCTAAAATCTGTTGTGATAAAACAAATCATTTGGAAATTAGAGGCATGTACAAATGATTTGTTTTAAGTAATAAGGCAGTTATCCTCACAGATTTGCAAGAATGTTTTCTGGCTTTAATGAATTCAGCCAACAAAGTGTTCCTCCTATGGTGCTGCACTGTTGAGCAGATGTTAGCTGCAGCCTCATTTGTTCCTGATGCATTCAGAGAGCTGCAGAAATGAAGTGAAACCCAGGTGTGACAGACTCACAGCTGTGCGTCAACATCAGCTGCTGCTGGATGGACTCAGAGGGCGAGAGGCTGCACTACAGAACAGACACCAACAAACATGCTGCTTTGGTGTCATCTGGCACAGGGGAGGAAGCAGTGTTCACTATCTCCATTAATAGATCTACTTTATTTAAAACCCCAGCTGCAATGAACCTTGGTGTCTAAAACAAACCATGTTGTCTCATTCGGACACTTTTCCCAGTGAAAAATGAACAATGTGTGTGCAGAGTTTGACACTGGGAGGCTGTTTTCTGATTCATTTCAGAAGAAAATAGTTTGTTTGTGAGTTTGTGATGCATAGATACAAACATGACTTGGTATTCAAATTAATTACTTGTGAAAAAGCCTGAAACCACAGTGCTCAGGCATTAGGAATGTTAATCACCATTAATCATAGCTTGTGTGAGGTCGTAATGATTTCCATGGTAAAAATGTTATACATTCGATTATTGCTATAATCCTTGAAACTGACAAAGTGAACACGGTGCTTTAATTTACTGGGTTATTTCTTCCACCGAGCTGGAATAGTGGAGGGTGAAACAACCACAGTAACTAAACTGTACTCTGAAAAACAAAGATCCAGCTGTTGCAAGCAACTTTATATGTGCATTTACTTCACCCAAAGGGCTTCAGGCTTAAAAACTGCTACTGAACTACTTAGATTTTATTTGATAGGAGCGATCCAAGTTAACATTGTTCCAGTACAGATAATAAAACTGATGCGAGGGCTAAATTTAAACCCTTTTACACATGCTTTGCAAAACGAAAATTTAGAAATCAGTAACTAACAAAACCTGCCTATTTATTAACCTGTCTAGTGGGTGGATGGATTTTTCAAAGCCAATTTAACACTGCATTTTAACACTGTTTAAATCTGTCAATCTCATGGAAAAACACTGGGTTTTTCATATCTCCAAAAATAAAACTGTCAGAATAATAAACCTGATCAGCGTGTTTGGGAATGTGTAGGATGTGAAAACAGATAAGGTCAGTTTGCAGCCCATCTGCAATGTATGGTTTTTGACAATAAAGCTGACTACTTTCATTTTACATCTGTTTTTTTTTTCTTTTTAATTTAGCCACCATAGATACATTTTATTTTATTTTATTTTATTTTTTTTTACTTTCCTGATGAATAATGGTATAAATAAGCATTAGATCCCTCCTCCCTCTGGAGTAATCCAACCACAGATGTGACTCATGAAGATCTTCTAAATTTAAAGGCCAACGATGAAAATAAAAGAACCGCTGACCTTCATACGGTGATATAATCCATTCTCATCACTTTTGTCTGCAATGCCTTATAGGCATTTCCCTTTACCGCTAATGTCCTTTACCACTAATGCCTGTTGTGTGATTTATTTAGTTTTTTTGCAGAAATAAAAACAGAAAAAATTCAAAAACCACATTTGTTTATGCATTTAGTGGGGTTACGTTAATTGGCCTACGTTAATTGGTGTGAATGTATGAAATGTTGTCTGTCTCTTTTTGTTGGCCCTACGACACGCTGTACATGCCTGTCATCCAATGGCGACTCAGACAGGGATTTTAAATTGTCATGCACAAATTTTCAGACATGAGACCTTAATAGGTGCACAATTACATCACATGTAAATGATACAGTCTTTTATATCCATTTTATGGGAAATTATTATAATGCATTAGCTATAATGAAAACCACAAAGAGTGATAATAATATCAGGTTGATTTTTAATTTTGACATTGCTTTTTGGATTCAACATTTCCCTGTATTACCAATTTGTCCTTTACATCCTTTAAATAAGCTTTATTACAGACTCTGGAAAGGAAAGAGTCTCATTCATAATAGTACCATGATGTGAAGATGATCCAGCCTTGGTAAACCAGAGGCGTTAAACCACAGCTACTCCTCTGTGCAAAACCCTGGAGATACCTGTCAGATCAGATCTGTGTAAGACCATCAAGCTGTAACATGAGAACAGGAGCCTCTTATATGTGCATGAAGTCCACTAAAGGACCCTGATCCACCTTTTTTCAAGCTATGGTATATTTCTCACTCAGGTCCTAAATAATTAAACACACTTAGTGTGTCAGCAGCCATTAGGGACCTGGCCCTCATTTAAACTGCCTGACTGAATCAGAAAGAAGCCTATGCAAGACTCTTCAGGAACTACAAAGACATGAGTTTGTAAGACACAGGCCATCATTCTGAAAATAACAAAATTGATATTTTTTACACAAGTTTGGCAGGAAGAATCCATTAACTTTGTGTGCCAGCAACATAAACTATAGAATACTATCCAAAAATAATTATTCACAGAGTTGCAAACATTCTCACATTCAGTTTTTGTAAGAAATAAATTTGTTTTGCACCCACAGCACCTTTGCACAACACAGGTCACACACAGGTCAAAGGTTCACTACAGAACAGCAGCCCTGCATACAAGGGTGATACTTTGAGTCTTAAACACACACGTGAACCATTTTGATTACCTGGGGCATGACTTTATCACTGTGCTGCTGTTTTCTATGTGAACATATAGAGCAGGTCCCCTATGCCCATTTTCATCTTACACAAACTCAAAGGATGGGACACAAACTGAGCAATACTGGTTAAAGTCATACTTGTATTAATTGTGGGCTTAAATCTCATACAGAGTAATCCACACTGACAGCACTGATAAAGCATTTCTGTGATTTCAACATCACTTGTCTTATTGGAAAAAAAAAATTAAAACCTTGTAAGTCTTCTCATAAAAACTCTGCAAAATGAGCTTTAAGACAAGGGTCTGTGCATTCTTATTTTTATAATGTCACGCTATATTTTTTTTATGTTCACCAAAAGCAGACAGAAAAAACACACAGAAGGAAAATAATTCCATTAGTAAATCTAATGTAATCTGTTGTGCTTCATGAAGCATAAAATGTTTTGCATATGTATGTTTTTGATATAATTTCCCAAGAGGATGTAGTGTTTGAACTATATCATTTGCTATATTTGATAAAGACAAAAACTGTTGACTACAGGGCTAAAAAAAATTCTCTAACTGTACCCAAATTTTTGCAGCACAATTCTTCACACAATTTGGGTCAGATAACTTCCTTGAGCCTCAATCTCAACATCGTGGAGTAATGCCACGGCCAACTAATATGTTGAGAACATATCAAAATTGATCAAAAATGTTTTTCAACCAGCATTCAAAAAAATAAATAAATTGTTTTTTATTATTTTTAGCCTCATAAACAGGGAGAAACGGAAAGTCACTCCACATGTCACTGCCTTTGTAATGCAGATGCTGCTCTATGGGCAATCCTTACTCTCAAGATTTCTGCTCATTTTTACAAGCTGCTACACTGATCACTTTAAATCACTCCAAGGTCACTTTAACCTCCTAGGACCTGGCGTCCACATATGTGGACATCACATTTTGGGTTATTTAGACCAAAATACTCAATTTTGCTCTCCTGGGGCCTGATATCCACTCACGAGGACATTATACTGCTACTGTTCTATCAAAATTTTAAACAAATATCCTCATGTGTGGCTCTTATTTTTCTTAAAAGCAAAAATAAGGTAAAAAACAACAACAATCTGGTTATTCTTTGTTTTTACATTCATCGGGCCCCAATATGCCCAAATATCAAAGAGAAATTAAAAATGCATGCTGTGGAAGAGTTCGGGTCTTAGGAGGTTAAGCATCAAACTGTAAATTGTAAATTTTAAATTGCTATTGATCCCTTTACCCCTAGTCCTAAAGTGTATATTTATTTTCTACTCTTCTTATATTTATTTTTTATTCTTTTCTACTGATGTAACTGGAGCCTCGTCATCTCGTCTCTCTACTCTACTGCATATAGTGGAGATGACAATAAAGTTACTTTGACTTTGACTAAGGAAAAGAAAGGACAGGAAAAGAAAATGGGCTTGGTAATAAACTGAATTATAAGTAACTTTCATGCAACTAGATTTCATTAAATGTAACATTATAAATTAAACTCACGTAACAAAATTATTGGACATCAATTTACTTAAAGTCAACTTTTTGGACACAAGTATTTTTTATGAGTGCCTCTGTAAACTTGCACTTTCTGCAAATAGAAATCCTGGATGCAATCAGCATATATAAACAATATATTTAGCATTATAATTTGCATCAAAATTGGCCAGACCAGATCAATAATCATAACTGTACCTGGACTCAGTACAGGCAGACAGCCAAATGGGCAACTGGTTCACAGACCAACAGAGATTGGAATCAGTGGCATATGTAGCAGTGATTCTAACCAGTGATCAGAATTGGCCAGTCTGCCTCCGATATGATTCCATTGCCATCTCATTGGCCACATGCATGTCACTCAAAATATAACCTGCTGCAATGCAGAGTAATTTAATTGCAGGTGTTCCACTTGGTATCATATGAAGTGTAAATATACAAATCACTAAAAATGAAAAACTGTCTTGAGTGGATACTTGAAATGAAAATCCAACTTGTAATAGAGTGTGATTGTAAATATAACACTAATGCTGTACCATTTACTCATAGCTGGGCTAGTCTTTGTATAATCTGATTGTTCTCTGAAGTTCTGACATATGCATTAATTTGCAAGAAGAAGCCAAACACAACAAAACAGTCACACAACCCAAAAAACAAAATGAACATAAATCAAAATTTCTAGTAAAGGTAAATTTCAGATACATCACATTTGAATCTGCTTTGAACTTTGGGTTAGGGAGCAGGAAACTGGAGTAGTGGTTAGGATAAGGATTAAAGGTAAATATCCTGTAAAAATCCAACAGTGCTTTTAATCATAACACCAAAATCCTGCTTGTAATAACTCTCCTGATGTCTCTCAGTTTGCTGCCTAAGTGACATGCTGATTCAGCAGATATTTGCACTTTAGTGCAGATATGCAGAGGGCAATCTGACCCACTCCACCTGCTCTAATGCTTCTGCTGCTGCTGCTGTATCGATCCACTGAGCTGTTTGTGGATGGATTCTGTGCAACCGGTGCTTTAACCAGACACGTCCTATATACCCACCGCTACCACTGGTGATAAGAGCAGGTCCGTCTGTTTAGCTGATTGGTTGATCGGGCTGAAGATTACCTTCCTCCTCAGTGTGGGACAGAATTTAAGTGGCAGCTGATTTTGAGGTGAACTCTACTGACATGGGCATTAACTTGTTTTGCTCCTTGTGGCCAAAGAGGATTAGGAAAAACGATTGTTATCCAACAGTGTTGTTTTCCTGTGATCTGCTCTGATCTCAGTTTGACCTTCATTCCAGTAACCTCTCAACAAAATGAGTCTGAGAACATGTGGACTGAAATTTTAACACAAAATGAAGTCTTCACTATCTGCAGTGAGACCACATGACCACATGCCTGTTCTATGCAAGCGATCTTCCTTGATGTTTTGTGAAAAAGTCATGTGTTGTAGCAAATGACAGACAACAACTGTGAGAGAAATTGGTGTCTGAGAATTAGTGACATGTTTTAGGGGAAAAACATCAAATGTATTTTACTAAGACAGCTCCAGATCTGTTGCTGTTTGTCTTATAATTCTAAGATGCATTTATAGCAATTAATCATGTATTTACATTAATGTCAAGCAGCCAATGCATGAGTCTAAATAGCAGAAATGATCCTTTTGCCAAATCTTACACATTGTATGTACAATTTTAACCACTGTAAATACAATCATGGTCAACAATGTCACAGTCACAAGCTTTTAATGATTTGTTTGAACTTTTCTTTTTCCAGGGTAGCATGATTATTCAGCATACATGTTCAAGAACTTAAGAAAATGAGAACTGGGTGAACAACTGTGGATTTATTTTGGATTTGTTTGGATTTTATCCATCTTCTCTAATACCACACAGGGTCAAAATGATGCATGCAGGCTCAAATATGTACATACACCCCCACTAATGTTTGGTTAGCAAGTCCCTTAGTGAGTTGCACCTTGACCAGATGCTTTTGGGAGATATGGACAAGCTTCTGGCAGTTATTTTTCCTGATCCTGCTTTTAAGCATAGTCCAAAAACTTTCAAATAGCTTGAGGTCGGGGCTCTGGGAAGGGTCCTTTGAATAAGTATGCATGAGGAAAAACAATTTCATCTTTGGCAGTTTTCTTCCTAATGCTAACTGTTTCCTGTGTTTTTGTTCTATCTTACAAAAATGTTTTTGAAAAACTGGTTTACTTTGAAATATACGCCTCATTTAGACTGAGCAAAAGGAAACTGACCGAAACACTACGTGACGATAACAAGGCCATTTCAGTTTTATCCTTTTCTACTACCACCATTGCTACCACCACCATGCTTGATAGTCAGTACAGTGTTTTTATGTGTTATGTTTTACTTTTAACTTCACAGCGATGCTGGTGTTCCAGCGGTTTGCAGGAGTGGCAGACTTTAACCTTGGTGCTTCCCGGGTTGTTCCTGAACATCCTAACCACTTGACAAAGTGGGGAAAAAGCAAAACAACTTGTACTGACACATAGTTGTTTAAAGTTATAATCCTGGAAGTTTTACTTGTGGTTGAAATGACTCACAACTTGTATACAGTTACAGTTCTCCTTCTTAGCCATTTACTGAGTTCCTTGGACTTTGCCATTATTCTGACTATTGGTCAATCCAATGAGTGCTGTCAAACAAATCCTTTTTCATGCTAGCAAAGATAAACTACCAGTTATAGCCAAGCATCATCACTAATGGGAAGTCAATAAGCCTGGGTCTTGTCAAGTTAAAAGAGCATGTAGAACCTTCAGCACCACTTACAATCCATCCACCCTGGAAAAAAGAAAAGTTTGATAAAAATCATTAAAATGCCAAAAATTACCATTATACCCATGCCCATAATGAGTGTATATAAACCTCTGACCACAGCTGAACACTAATTCCCTTTCCAGCATTAAAACAATTTCGCTTGCTTGTAATCCCCCACAAAACACTACGTATACAATAATCCCAGGATACAGGATGAAAAATATCCATATTCTGCTAATCGCTTTCTCTGGAGAAGCTTTGAAGTGAAAACACAGCAGGGTCCACAAACTGTTTTTCTGTTTTCAAAGTTCAGGCTTACTTGTTCAGGTCAAACTGGAGTAAGAGAATATAGAAAGGTCACATAACCTTGTAATAGACTTTATCACAATTGCTGCATATTTACCAGGCACTTGAAATTGGCCTTTGAGCTTTTTGTGCTTGAGATGGATTAGGAATGCTTTTTGGTTTTTCTTTATTTATTGTGTGTGTGTGTGTGTGTGTGTGTGTGTGTGTGTGTGTGTGTGTATACAGGTAAATAGTCAAAAGTGTGGGATTTTCATTGTGGAGTTTTGTTTGGTTCAGAGGTTTGCCTGAGGTCATGCAGTGTAATCAAAACTCTGAACAGACAAGCCTAACTGCATTTTAACTAAGAACTGCTGCAGATGGAGTGAAAATAGTGCATGCCACTCAGGTCTAAAGTCCCAGGTCCCATATGTACATCTGTGCACGTCCAGCTGGGGCCACAGAATCAGGCCAACAACTCTGTAAGCAACAAAATGTCCTCTTACACTGTATCAAGTCTGTGCTATAAACCTCCACAACTGATGCACATTTTATTTTGTTCACAGCAGATGAGTGAGCTCGCTTCCAAGCCTTGGCAGATTCTCAAAGACACAAAGAGAAATTTTAGTAAGCAAAAAAACCTCAAATATCTTTCAAATAGTAACCTTCAGGACAAATGATACGTAATGCAGTTCAAAAGCTGGAAAAAAGGTGTCTTAATCATGAGCACAATTTTAACCAGAGTTAAAGGGGACAAATTATAAGCAATTCCACCTCCATTTATTTATTCTTGGACTCTTATTAGAGCAACTTTGCATGATTTGGAGTTCAAGATAAGCCTTGTTTACCTTTTACCTTTAACTCTTTGTAGCCCCTCAAATTATTTACAGTCTAAGTCAAGCGTATTTAGCTCCTCTGCCTTTAAGGTCATCCTTTAAGACAACTGTCTTCTGATTAGCCACCTCTCATAAACACAAGCTTTGAACAGCAAGTTCTGTCTATGCTGATGGAGAGCTTTGTGCATGAGATTATTATATTAGGAATATATCATCTAATTAATATAATATTGAGCCAAGAGTACAAAAACTGCCCAAAACTGAGCATTTGCAGCAGTCTGAGCTTGTTCAATATGATGATCCAATTATTTTAGTTTTTGGGCATGTTTTATATGAGCATTGCCTTTAATAGGAGTACATTTAAAAGCATAGCATGCGAAAAAATAAGCACAGCTTTTTTACGCAAGTTTCTTCTTATTGCAAACTGCTCCCTGCTTCTTTGCTCTGTCTCATAGAATACCGTCATTATGTTCATTTTTAACAATCATAGTCATTACATTTAAAAACTATGAGTCAGAAAAGAAAAAAAAGGCATGTTTTCCAAGAACTGCTTTACTTCGAAGGCTACGCCTGGCTTAGACTGACCAAAACACAATGTAATGATAATAATTCAAACTGAGCAAAGTCTGCAGCTGACCTGAAAAAGTTTTCCAGGCTGACAGAGAAATTTATGGCTGATTGAAACGATGTCATGGATGTAATTTGTTATTGATCAGCCATCTAAAGCCTAATCATTTCTTCTTAGCCCAAGTCAATTTATGTAGGTTTGCTGGAATGGAAAACTGCAATCAATAGGTTATTATAAATGGTCCAAATTATAATGATACAGTATATTAAGTGTTTATTTTTTTAAATTCCTAATTTGCAGAAAACACTTCTGATGAGAGATTTTGAGTTCCTGATCAAAACTGCACCCAAGTAAAAAAAATCAGTAATATAAATTTACTGTAGTGTTGAGTATTCACTTATTTAAAAAAAGAAGAAGAAGAAGAAGAAAAGAAAAAGATTAAAGAAAGTTAACCTACGTCAGTGAAAGAATTTGGCTAAATAAAATCACCTCCAAACTCATGTGATTGTGCCACTAATTTGCTCTTTAATGACTCAGGGCTGCCACAAGATCAGATTTTCACTACCAATAACGACCCCTAAAACAATCATTTTTTTTCTGCTTGTCCAATTTCCGCTTACAAGCAGTGCCGGAGACTATCACTTTTTTTTTTTTTAATTCTCTATTTTTAACATGTTTGATTTTATTTTCTGTTTATGCTATTTGAATATGTACAGCACTTTGTGAACCCTGGCTTTATGTTTAAGTCCTTTATAAATAAAGGTGTATGGTATGGTATCACAGCTGTCACAGGGCAGAAGCCAAGGTACATCCGCTGCGTTCCTGAATAACTCTGAAGTTAGTATTGAATCTGAAATACCCTCTCAACTCAGATTTCCTACTCGTAAACTCCCTCCAGCCTCAGCAACCCAAAGTTAACAATCCAAGATGGCGCCATTGAGCATAAACAATAGTAAAACTGTACTGCCATTTATGACTCACTAAATAAGACATAAAGAGAGAACTGTCCAGGCTCTATCCACGAACGTCCTGCAGCAGTGTTTTAAGATAATAAAACAAGTGTTATTCTGTATTGCTACTGATGCATAAATGGCACTACCTAGCTTAAGAACCAAAACAAATCCTGTTTTTCTTCAGTTTCACATTCCGAGGTGTCTGCAATGTGGCAAACCTGGAGAGGCTGCCAGTCTAGACAGGCCTTATTCTCACATTCACACCACTGCCAATTAACTTAAGCCATGCATGTCTTTATAGAGAACCCACACAAGCATGGAGAGCACTTCCAAAGTATTCTCTCGGTTCCTGCTGTAAACACAAAACAGTTTGCTTTGTCGTTAGGTCTGGCAGCTCCTCAGACTGCTCGATTCATACAAAGCTATTCACATTAACAGTAATCACTGTTTAGGGGAAGAGTGGGGCTGCATGTGCAGACAAAAGGATGGATATGGTGAGATACTAGGGGATTCAGACCCACTTTCAGCTGAATAGAAAATGTTATATAGATGCACAATCTGGTAAGTTACAGCCAACCTTGTTTACATTCAGAGATTAATGATTTAGTGCTACACTTGTAAAATTGCACGAAGTCATAACATTTGCCTGCTTTTTCTAAACGTTAAATGTTTTAAGTTGTTTTTAAAAGCATACAAATGGTGAACGTGAAGAGTAAGTGAGTGAGATCCATTTACAAACTGCTTGGTTCTAGTGGGGAGCCAGTCCTGATAGGCTGCCAGCCTTGTAATACACTTTTCAGAAAGCTTGGAGGTAGAAAGATAATCTGTAATAAAAATGCATAAAAGGAACAATTTAACATTGTTTCTGCATTTCTTATTTATTGTCAGTACTATGCTGAATGTATTTTACAAAGACCTATTTGGTTTCAAAATGTCTCTGGGCATTTCCGGTCTTGCAGAAAAGCCCCATCATCAGGTCAATTGCCGGTTTAATTTCCACGGTGGCAGATTGTCAAGTAACATGTCACACACAGTCTGATGGGGTGAAGAGATTTCCACATTGATTTGAATTTATTTGTGCTGTCAACCCAGTGGCTTCTGTCATGATTTTTTTCATGGTTTTATTGCGAACAGAGTCAGTTTTATCGAGAACATCTGCTTCTTCAATGTGTTTTCTATAAAAGACATAAATCCATGGACCAAGGATTTTTCTTTAAAAGTAATTCTAACTGTATATGATGGTTAAATTGCTGTTCATCTTAGAGAAAAATGTTAAAAAATACCTCTCTGAAAGAGACGTAAACGGTGACAGCCTCTATTATTGCCTGACATGAGCAGATTACAAAATCACACGATGCTCAAATCAAAGCGCTGGCTTTGATAGAGATCACATAAAAAGCAGGCAGCGACTTGGATCAGTTTACAGTTCATGCTGAGGGTTCAGATTCCCTATAGCTATAATCAGTACGACATGTATGTTTATGAGCAGTGAAGAAAGGGACTGGAACAGACAAGATTACAGCATGGGGCGATTTTAGACTCAAATTCCAACCTTATCAAAAATCTGTCATTTTCAAAAACGCTATCTGCTAAGAAACCCCCCACCTAGCCGGTGATGGAGTGATTCTGACACACGATTGTGACGTCAGGCAACCTTCATGAACCTGCCCTAACAGGATTTGGAAGCCTGCCGAGAGATCTCCTAGTAAAGTCAAGTAAAGTTAGTGGAATTTAAAGAAAGCTCTTCAAAAGAAACAAAACCAAAATGCCTCATTTACATAGCATAGAAACTTTTTTATTCTGATACCTGCATCTGTTACAAATCAATACCAGAGTTAACATTCTCACTTTGACCAACTATGTCTGTATTAATAAGAAAGCACTCTTAACACGCATAAGTATGACAGCAAATGTTTTTTGTCCCAAGCATCGACCCTGACCTCCTCTCTTTGCTCACCCTGGTGCTTCATAACAACACAGCCTGACTTGCTCATTTGCTTCTGACACCCAGATGCTGGAGATCTGTCACCAAACAGAAACAAACACCGAAATATCTTATTTTGTTTTTCTTGAGAAGAAAATCACGGGAGAAAAAAAAAAAATCTTGCAGGTATAAGTGGTGCTTATATCCCAGGAAATGTGTCATGCTTTAAGAGCGAGTACGAACACATAAAAGTGATTTAAAAAAAGAAGAAAAAAAACAGTTGTTGCATTTTTAATTGGCTACATCTGAGCGTTAACCAGTCACTGCTCTGCAAACACCTACACTGCCAATAATAGATACCCCCCCCTCCCCAAAGGTTATTTAAGCGAGTATGTCTCTTGCAAATGTATTCCTCTATACCTTGCTGATAAAAATCCATCACAGGTGTGATTTAGCTTAATTGCATTGAAACAGCTCACTCAAGTAAGACTCTTTGTGAAAACAGTTACTGAATATGTACTTGGAGATGAGACGGAGCTCATGTTTGCCATTATGTGAACTTCTGAGGCAGCTCACGCCACGCTGAAGACACAGTGGAGAATAGAAAAGGTTGATTTTAGAGTTTTTTTCGTTTTTTCATAAGTAATAAAAAAGAAATTAAAACAAAGGGGTTTTTTTGAGAGATTCAGCTGTTGCTAAATCTTGCCTGCTGAGGCAGTAGGTAATAATAAATTGTTTGATATGAAAATAATTCAGCTGAGCTTAAGAGTTCAGAGACTGAAGTTATTTAAATCTCATCCATCCAGATAATTATATCATCCCAGAGCCCCACTGTTGCGTGAATCGCTGTTTAGCCCATTTCAAAATGGTTGATTTGAGACAACTTTGCTTGGAAAAAATTTAAATACGACATTCTGGTTCAATTTGTAGCTCAAATTTTATTGCTGCTTGAAAAACTATAAAGCAGAAACAGAAAGTGACAAGAGCAGAGAAAAGTAATCCGAGAACTCACAGCTTTCAGGGTCTCATCGGACCTGTTCTCCACATGTGTGTCTCTGATAAGGGTCGTGTTGAAAGGTTCACTCCCGTTCAGTCCCAGCAGGCTGCAAAGCACTTCTGACAGCCACAAACACACATATAAAAAAAACCCCACAGCTACAGTTATACAGACGTACACTAAATACATACCTATATACACCAAAGCCGCTCCAACTGATATATTTAGTTTGCAATTAGCATCATTTTTTGGTGAAGAGTGAGATCCATTTACAGAAGAGCGAAGACTTTCTCAGTGAAGAGAGAATCCGCAATTCATCTGCTTCTTCTAAGATAATAAAGCTTTAACCAGCCAATATTTTGCAGGACTTAATCACATCACATAATGCTTGAAAGCACACTGAACACAAATGTGAGCTACTACGTACAATACACCATAATTTTAAAATCTTTTACATTGTCCAGCTTCTGTCTTTGCAGCTCTGACTAACTTGAGGAATGGACAAAGGACCTCTCAGGGTGTCCTGTAGTATCTGGAAATATTCAGAAATTCACATTCCAGGATTGAAGAGGAAATATTTTTGCCTTAAATGCTTTCAATGACATACTGAAAAGAGATACTTCAAGCGAATGAGTCCTTCAACCAGTCCTTGAACATCTTTTGATTTTTTTTTCTTTCAATAACATTTTAAGTGCCAGGCACCAACAGAAAACACTAACAGATTCAATCCAAGGCCAGACCAGATTTAAAAACATCATGAAAGCTGAAACGCTCAAGTATGAACATGTGTTACATCTTTCCTAGGCAGACAGAAAGGGTACGACATATTTCCTCTGATCATCTAGTTGAGCTGAGACTTGGCACGAGTTCCTTTGCCCTCAGGGTAGGATTATTTCAAAACAGGATCTCAGTTCTTAAAGCTTCGCTTCCTCTTTACAGAGAAGTTGGATGACGATCACTCAAAGGTATATATTCCGAAAAACATTATTGTTTATGTTGCACCTACAAGGTTGCAAACAGGATAAAGGATAGACTAATTTGCTATGAAATAACAATCATTAAATACATTTTATTTCCTGAGGCTGACAACTGAGGTAAGTATCCGCTATCAGCCTCAGGTCAAATTCAGAGAGACTTCCTGTTTGATCAGACAAATCGTAATCTCTGAAATGAAATGTGAAAAAAGAAAAAAAAAAATAGGCATCAACATCAATTAATCTCTTTACATTGAAAGAGTATGGATAATAGATTTACTGTGCAACACATCAGACACAGGCAGCCATGTAAAACATAAACCTTGAGCTTAAAGGTGGAACATGATTGTTGAGATGATTAAGCCGTAAAAATCATTAAATATGTAATATATCAGGGTTCATAAATCTTCAGATGCACTGCATCCACATTTTGTCATGTTATAGCTTTATTCCAAATGGATTGAATGTATTTTTTACCTCAATATTCTGCTCACAATACCCCATTAATGGCATAGTGAAAAAAAGTTTGCTTGAAATTCTTGGAAATGTATTAAAAATAACAAAAACAAAAATAGAACATGTACACATACAAAATATAACTTTGTTGAAGAACCTTAGACATTACAGCCTCAGCTTTTTCAGTATAATGCTACCTGCTTGGCACACCGATTTTTGGGCAGTTTCTCCCATTGTTTTTTGCAGAACCTCTGAAGTTCCAAGAGGTTGGACAGACAGCATCCAACATCTCTGCAGAGATGTTCTATTGAGTTCAAGTGTGCATTCTGGCTGGGACACTCAAAGACATTCACAGAGTGGTCCTAAAGCCACTCCTTTGTTATATTTGTTGTGTGATTAGAGTCGTCCTGTTGCAGGTTATCATCAAGGATGTATCTGTACATTGCTGCATTCATCTTTCCCTCAACCCTGACTCGTTTCCCAGTTCCTGCTGCTGAAAAACATTCCCACAGCATGATGCTGCCACCGCCATGCTTCGCTGTAGGAATGGTTTAGCCCAGGTGAAGAACAGTGCCTGGTTTCTTCCAAACATGGCGCTTGGCATTCAGGCCAAAGAGTTTCTCATCGTCCGAGAGCCCTTCAGACGTCTTTTGGCACACCCCATTATGTCATGTGCTTTTTACTAAGGGGTAATTGAACGGAGCCCATTGTACTCATTGAGACCTTCAATGCTGCAGTGACTTTTCTGTACCCTTCCACAAATCTGTGCCTCAATATAATCCTGTCTTAGAGGTCTACAGACAATTGCTTGAACTCCATCGCTTGGTATGTGCTGTGTCATGAACTGTCAACTAGGAGACCTTATATAGACAAGTGTATACATTTCCAAAACAAATTTATCACATTTGGACTACAATCAAGTTATAGAAATACATGAGAGATGATCAGTGGAGACACCTGTACCTGAGTTCAATTCTGAATGCCATGGTAAAGGCTCTGAATACTTCCGTACATGTACATGTATGTTTTTTATTTTAAATAAATTCGATTAAAGCTGTAAGATGAAACAATGTGGAACAAGTGAAGAGCTGTGAAGAGCTACGAGGTACTGTAAAGATAACTTAAGAGGATGAAATGTTGCTTTACCCAAGGACCACTTTTACAAAACAGACAGTGGCCAAGGCCCAGCTGAAAAGAATTAAGAAAAATATGTATCTGATAAAATGAATAGACATTAAAATGCCAAGAACTAATCCTTATCGAATGATTTGTTTCGAAATGACCTGACATATTATATTAACCAAAACACAACCTTTCAAATCCATCCTTATATGTTATAAATCATCCTCCCATTCCAGTTTGAGTGGACTGCATAAACATCTGCAGCAGCAAAGGCTGCAGCAGGATGTGTAGTATATATCATAATCTGTACATGCATTGTTATCTTTCCCAATAGATCAGTTACATGACATATAAATAAAAAATTATGTTTCAATTAAATGTTGTGGCTACATCATAGAAATGTGCCGAAATGAAGGAGAAAACTTCAGTTGTCTGCAAACACAAAAGGTAATGTAACGAGTAAAGTGTGTCTTCTGCTGTTGCTTAGTAACTGTAGTATTTCCCTGCACTGTTGTTTATAACCATTTTCACAAAAACAACTTTCAAGAGCTAGAATTATTGTAAATATGCCCGCTGTCTTCAGTGAACCTGTAGACACAAGTCATTCTGTTTGGTTTACAATAAAAGGACGCAATATTTCAGCGATAAGCTTCCTAAAGTTTGTGGTTCTCTATCTTCAGATGGAATCCTATTCAAAGCTCTAACAGCCTCATCTTTCTGCTTTAACTGAGCTGAATGTTCAGCCTAATGCTCAGCTATGTTGATGAACAAGTACAGAGGTAATGTAAAATAACAAAGACACTGGACCTCATTCACAAACAAGGTGTGACTGAAAAGGTATAGGCTTCAACTTCAGCATCAAAAATATTCTTATAGCTATTACTGTATTCATTTATTTATTTCATTCATCTTTTATTCATTCATTTAAAATAACTACTTGTGCTTGCTGGATGTTATCATAGTTTCTTGGCACCATCCCACAGATGCTGGAGAATATGGATGGTTTCTCTATAACTGCAGTTTGTTTCTCATCCTCGGCTGGCAGATCAGAGGGTACAGCTTGTCCTCCACCTGCTTTCTTCCCTTTTTAATGGTTTGTTAGGTTTTGCTTTCATGTTTCAAATCTGATGCCATTGCATTTTTTCTTTTGGGCTTCTTTTTTGTTTTTTTATAATGGGAGCATCTCTGTAGAGAAAAGGGCATGACAGCATGACGGTTGCAGGTAGCCAGCAGAAACCCACTGATATAGAATGATTGTGATTTACTAATGTATGCATGGTGTTAAGAATAAAATTAGTCAGTGTGCATGTTTGATAAATCTGATGGTAATTTTGCATGTTTTTTATGCAGGGTAACAAAATATCAATATATGTATATATTAGTGAATCAAGCTCAAAGCCTTTTGGATGATGAAAAGTTAAGATATATAGATAATATGGTTTACATTCTGTACTGAAAAAGGTACTTTGATGCAAAATGAAGAAACTTTCTGGGCGTTAATTTAGCAACCTGTCAGTCTCTCTTTGATATCACACAGTTTAAACAAAAGCACACATAAGACAGAGATAGGTAGAAGATACACATAAGGATAAACTGCCCCCTCCAAAGTAGAACAACTAGTAGATTTGAGCATTTTTAAGTGTGTTTATCTGATGAAAAAATAATAAATAAATCAATAAATAATATTATATAATCTATTCTTATGTTAACCAGAGTCCAGTGTAAAGTGTTTCCAACAAATGAATGTAAATCAATTCGCACCTTTCACACACTGGACCCAGCTTTTCCTGTTTGTCTCCCATTTCAGAGAATCTAAAGTCAACACAGAGAATGAGTGGAACATACTTTTTGACCTTTTGACTGGTCAATAACAAGTGGACGAGATAAGACAAAGAGGGAACTGTTGTTTCAACAGGATGGGAAGCCATTAAAATACAGGGAGGAAACACATTGACAGTCCACCTCTGCCAATCGAAATTTTAGTCATTACAACCACTTTCTCTGTGAGGAATTACTTCCCACTGTGGTGAAAAACAAATTAGGAGTCAAGCAAGTTGTAATCATAAAAAAGGAAAACATTTACTATTGTGTAAGAGTAGTGTCTCGTCTACTTCAATGTCTTAAGAAAGGACATGTGTGACCTCTGGTTTGACCTCATTAGTGGTACTCATATTGGTTTTTAAAAGACGGATAACTTTCTATTTGTTTTCCTATCACCTTTTTCTGTTTCCCCCACAGCACCTAATGGCATACTGATTGACTTGTTTTGTTAGCTGCAGGTGTAAGTAAACAAATTCAATAAGTAGTAAAACTTACTTTCACAGGCTTTAAAGTTACTGTTACGTGAACATGAGCTCAAGCCATTAAGGACACCTTGAAAACACTCTCTCGTCCCCGCTTTTGCTCTTAGTGCTTAGAGTATAAATAACACTGTGACTGTGTTATTTAATGGTTTACAGTCTGCCACCATGGGGATATGAGATACAATAATGTGCTAGAGGTGTTTCCATTAGTCAAGATGCATCTGTGGTGAAAAGCTTGATACAGTGAGCCCACTTTACTTGGAGAGGAAACGGAGGCTCATCTGTGCTGTACCTTGACCCTGCGTCAGAGGACACAGTGTGAGATATAATGTAATCACTCAAACAGATCTGAAACAAAAAGAGAGCCATCACTCCCACTGTGCCCAGATTTCTAAAGCTGAGAGCAATAATTCACTTTCTCTTTTCATTTACAGAGGCTTTATGGATGGATGTGTTTTTGCAGAAAATAGAAAACTGTTTTTAAAGAAACATTTCAAAGTCACTGCAGTAAGAACAGGTTGAACTCTGGGGTAGCTGAATCCTTACTGTACCCTCTGAGAGGTCTGAGGAGAAAAGGCAAAAGAAACAAAAACAAACCCCATATGTTTAAAAATGTATTGTGTATAGTAAATGTAAGGAAGCCAGGCTATGCACAGGATAGGTGTTCACTATTATAACATCCTTTGGTGAAGTCCAAACAAGGGGAAACTAACACTATCCAAGAAAAATCAGAGTTGGTGGGTAGACGCACAAAGAGCTGAGACAAGAAGTGGAACAATTTCCCGCCTGGTTTATTCTCAGGAAGTATTAGAAAGTTAACTGGATAATTTGAAATAGTTTGGGGATTCAAAAATTTGTCTTCACAGTGAGGAGCTGAAAAATTACACCATATTAGCAGCATTTCACAGGAACAGATCGGAAACCTATTACAGGCACCAAATTGTTAAGACTTTAGTACAAGTGAAAAAATTAGTCTCTGTACTGCTTATAGAGCCCTTCCTACATTTAGACTTGATTTGTGCAAAGGGCCCAAGTGTATCTGATGACTCATTTAAAAGTTTAGTCTGTGTTTTTGGTCCTAGAATTGGTCCTAGCGTGGAACTCCATAATTAACCTTTATGTGTGAAGAGGACTCTCCATTTACATGAACAAATTGGAGTCTATTAGATAAATGATTCGTACCACTGTAGCTCAGTAGCTTTAATACCAACAGCAGGCTGTAGTCGCTGTAATAAAATATTATGGTCAAGAGTATCAAAAGCTGATCTGAGGTCTACTAGGACAAGTACAGAGATGAGTTTACTGTCATAGGTCATAAGAAGATCATTTCACTAATGTTGTCTCTGTACTGTGATGAGCTCTGAAACCTGACTGAAACTCTTCAAATAAACCAGTCCTGTGCAGATTAGTTAGTTGTTTTACAACTACTCATTACTGTTGAGTAATGGTTTAACTACTGCCAGCTTGAAGGCCTGTGGTAAATTGAGAAGGATTGATCATATTGAAGATTGAAGCAATAGTACGACTTCTTTGAGCGGTCTTGTAGGAATGGGGTCTAAAAGACAGTTCAATGGTTTGACAGAAGTTATTAATTCATTCTACAGTAATATAGTAATTCTAATTACTATTAAGTTAACTCAGAAAGATCAATTGGGGAAAAACACTATACTGAAAGTAGCTGTACGAAATGTTAAGTCTGTGAGATGTTTATAAGGATTCTTTTCTCTGGTTGTTAAAATTTTATTTGTGAAAAAATTAATTTCATCGTTACGGTTAAAAGAATGGTTGTGCTCACAGAGACGGAGCTCAGATTTTTTGGCTACAGCAGGGGTCCCCAATCCCAGTCCACGAGGGCCGGTGTCCCTGCAGGTTTTAGATGTGTCCTTGATCCATCACAGCTGATTTAAATGGATAAATTACCTCCTCAAGATGTCTTGAAGTTCTCCAGAGGCCTGGTAATGAACTAATCTTGTGATTCAGGTGTGTTGACCCAGGGTGGGATCTAAAACATGCAGGGACACCGGGCCCTCACGGACTGGGATTGGGGACCCCTGGGCTACAGTGTTGTTCTTATTTTTCTTCAATCAGTGACTTTCATGATTGATTAAGCTGACAATTGCTATATCATTGGAAAATTTCACGAGGATGCATTTGTCGATGTTGTGCTGGAAGTATAGATGGGAAACAGGAATGGGGTCGGAACAGTTTGCCGTGTTGCTCAGTATTGTGGTAAAGACACAGGTCTGCAGACAAAAACTGTGGTCTGCAGGATAGACAGTTCAAACACCACGGATGAGAATTCTTTTCATCCTCTCATCTAGATCATATTAGGCACTAGAGAAGTCAAAAAATGTGAACCTCGGAAATGCATCACGGAGTGAGCATCCAGCTGTGCATGAAATGCTTTATATTCCACCTGACATTCAGAGATCCACATTCCTGATAACCTTTTTTTTAGTTGTTAATGGAAAGTACAGAAAGTGAACATGTACAGGGAATTGAATGATCAAAAGTTTGACTGAGTCTTTTCATCATCTCCATTTCACTAATACTGTGCAATGCAATGGACAAAATGTACAGTTTCTAGCCCCTCTTTAATTGTATTTTTTTTTCGAACCTGGAAGCGAGTTAATGGCTTACAGACTTGAAAATGAGGGGCCTTCTGAAAAGAAGGTGTTGCATTCTGGCATTTTCCTAAAGATCAAACAAAGACCTTTGAATTACGATGAATCACCACCAAGATGTCTCCTGCTTCAACCAGGAGAAAGCTCAGGAATCTTTTAATCTGATTAAAAAAGGGGGTCTTTTTTTAGTCTGTGTGATCTTTCCTGGAATCATTAGTGGGTGTAGGGCAGTGCTGATGAGAAACGTTTCCTCTTCTGAAAAACCGAATCTTTCTCTTCCAGACTTTATGTCCACCTTCTCTTAGTCAACGGCGGTTCGTTAATGAGAGGTCATCTTGTGCCGAACTTATTTGTTTGTTGCAAGCTAAGTAATTAGAGCAGGTGTTGTTTGCTTGACCTGCTTACTATAAAAAAAGATCAGAGAGGAGGTGACGTAAAGGTATTGTGAGATATTATTTTAGGAGGAAAATGTGGTAAAACACATTTTTCTCCTGATTAGGACTGATCATGATAAAATCATTTTCAGTCCTCCAACAGCCCAACAGCAATATCAGCAGCAGAGAATAACAAGATCAAGTTTAGCCTAGATTAAATAACATTGATCTGGGCTATGCAGCAAATTAAAATCAGGACACACTGCAAAATGTCCAAGGTGAAACTAAAAAACTAAAAAACCTTTTCATTATATCAGCTAAGCCAGCATCATGGTACTCAGACAAAAAAAAAAATTGCGAGGCAGTGTGAGGATCGTTTTCCACTAAAACAGATTTTGACGAATGACCTTTGGGGTCCCAAATATTTTAAGAGACATTATCACATAAATGTAATACATAAACAAGCTAATATGTGTACATGTGTTAACAGTTTATATCTGAGGTTAAATATATAGATATATATTAAAATGGTAAGAAGTGGTAAGAAGTTATAGAAAAGACAAAGAAGAAGAAAAAAAAAGTCCAACTCAGTAGAAAATGAAAAAAGCTTTTCCCTCTCCGACTAAAAGCAAATGGAATATTAAAGTTGGATTTCATTACATTGAAATGGGCTTTCTGAATAAAAAAAGTGGGGTGCTAGTAATTATTATAATTGCCTATTTATGCAGTATTTCATTACTGATATTACCCTCACCACACTGGGGCAGAGATTTAATAGATAAAAGTGAAGTGATAAAGCAAAATGTTCTGTTCCCAAAAGACTGAAAAAAAAGATTTCTCCTCAAAGTGCTTCTTTGGTTCAGTAGAGATTATAAAAGTGCTGTAAATGCATCCATTTCCAGCATTACTGCAATTTCATGAGGTGACAAAATTTAAGTTGAAGTTCTATATATGAGGTGTAACACTTTTAACATACATGCATGCAAACAATTTTCCGTGTAAAGATCTGTGGGAATGATGTTATCCTTAGCAAATAAACTGGGTAGCTGGTCCTGAGGAGTGTAATATGAACATATTCAGTTTTTCTTTGTATAAGCAGCTTCACAAAACCTATAACCTCTTAGAAGGGGTATCACAATGGTGGTTATCAACTTCCTTTGTCAACCCAAGCTTTTTGCTGTGTGTGCTCACATAAAAGAAGGTATTTGATGCATTGTTTGACACATTTTCTGCACAAAATGGACCAACTGATTACTGACAAATTCACAAAGAGACATCAGCAAAGGAACAGATGATACAAATCTGAAGAATAGGCTAAAGTGTTGCTGCAAGAAAAGGCACGGGACAAACTGGCAGTTAATTTGCTGGATTGTTAAGCTGGGAATCAATATGTTTGTATCTGTTTTTCCACTCAGTGTAGTCTCAGCGCAGCCGCCCATTAGAAACTTTAAGAACAGTATGTTCAGGTCTGACACTGTCCCAAAGCCCAGTGTAGGAGATGTGGAAATAAGATGAGTTTTTTTCCAGATTAAAGTGAAATTAAATTTATTGATTTAATATTCTCTGTGATAAATGCCCTACAAAATGGGCAGATCAATTTTCTAATCTGTGCTCCATTCGCTACAATTCCTGCAATATAAAACAGACTTGGCACCTAATTAGCATCAAGCATAAAAACATTTATACATTTTCTGCATTTTAACCGACTGAATTCTTGAGACTATGTAAGCACATGTGTTTGCCCTGCTGTAACTTCATCCTTCTTCGGTGGTGTTATTAAGAGAAAGCTCAAACATGTTGCAAATATAATTTAAATTGCTACAGCACTTTTTGCAATCCTAAGTCCATGCAGCCACTTTTTAACTGATCATACCCTCAGTTATTCAAGTTACTATTATACCGAATCAGGTAAAGAGAGAGGTGCTTCGTTAGACTGAAAATCTCGCTTTAGGTCCCTTCCATCGTTAATGCATCCAAATCCCACAGTGCATTCATACAGACAGTAAAGCATGACGTCCCACACTGCATTGTAAAAAGCAAGAACACATCAAACTAGATTGTCTGGTTTTAAGTGACCTGAACGATTTTGTTCAAACAAAGAAACCTAATTCTTCACTTACAAAAAAAAGAAAAATTTATACAAAGAGAGGGATAAAACCACAACAAGTCCATGCTGATCTGGCTTCAACAAGATTTAGAGCCACTAAAGGCAAACAGCTGCTAAAGGTGACTCTGGCTTTGTTTTGGTCTAAGATACCGGTCCTCACATGTGACAACCTCTGCTCTAGTATATAAAGCGCCTTTAAAGCTGTTTGGCATGTGTGCATGTGTGCACCACACTGCCTCTGTGACTGGCTGCATGTCATTTGTTGACACTTTAATTACAGGTTTATACACCGGTGACTGTTTGGTCATGCAACTTGAGAACAAGCACAACTATAATAGACATTAAATAAAACTTGCTCTCCCAGGTGTATGTAATGAGGTCAGCTGAGCACAACATCAAAGCACATTAAATCCATATTTCAGTGCACTGAAGCATGGTTGGGGCTGCAAAATTTAATCTTAAGAAAACACACCTGGTGAGTCATTTTCTACAGCTAGTGACAATGGAGCTGACAGTTGCGGGATTTATTGCGAGCTCAGTAAAATGAAAAGTTTCTGCTTTCTCACTTTGAGCTTACACAGACAGTGATTATAACATAAAGTAGTTCCAGTAACAGTTTGTCTTCTAACAAAGAGATACAGTCTTCTGTGAACAAACAGATGGCAGCATCCCAGGCGATACACTGCAGAAGTACTGCAGCTTGTGTGCAACCTGTTTAGTGGTGCCTCTCCAAGGAGACAAATGAGCATGTGTCATGTAAAATTCTTCATGTTGTGTCACACACTTATTGGGTTTACCGTGTAGCACAGCTTACCCATTTCAAGTTTTTAAATACAACATGCTGAACTGATGTATTTCTAATTTATAGCCACAGATATTTGGTCATTCCATGTCAACTGAACAAATGCTTCCAGCCTGTCATTCCATAATGGGTTTTTTTTGTAATGAGGGGTATTTTCAAGCCTTTCCTGAGCAGTTTTTTTTTTTTTTGTTCAAATAGCTGGAAGGAATACGAAGTTTTAAAAAAAGGTGCAAGTTCAACATAGAATTTAGAGATTTTAAATTTGCTTAAAAAAAAAAACAAAAAAACAAACACCCCCAAAACCCACAACATTATTGTTATGTTCCTCCCAAAAATGGCATAATAAATGGTCATGCTGGGAATTTTCTTAAACCTAGTTAATTGATATGGAATTTTTGTTTATGAAATGGACAGATATAACATGCAAATGTGTAGATTTCTAGAAAAAGGGAACCAAGACTCATTAACTTTACTGTACACAGATATATCATACTTATAAGTTACTGTAAAAAGTAAAACTGGCTAGATGCGCCTGTTCTATTAAGAATATGTGTACAAGAAAGGCATTGCTTTTCATATAGTTCAGCATTAATCTTGGCTAAATACTGTCAAGTACTTTAAGTTAAATAAAGGACTACAACCAGCTCCCTCTCCGCAGTCTTTCACCATAATTTCTATCCCCACTGTCTTGGACTTTGTGGCTATCGTGTTGCTTGTTTTGCTCTGATCTGCTCTGGGTGAGCTCAGTGCAGTAGTACATGATATAGTTCCACCTGCTGCAGTCTGAGGTTGCAGTGACCCTTCAGTTTGCAGCAGATTTATAGAGCAGAACAAAAGCGATGGTTTTAATATGCAAGTTCTGAGGGCTGAGCGGCAGCTGAATGATGCTGACAACTTCCAGTTGGGAAACGTGACAGGCAGGGCTTGGGTTAGGTGGTTACTGGGGGCTGACTTTTAAAATAACAACGATTAATCTAGTAACAAATGGCATTCTCCTTCCAGCCTAATGAAATCTAACATCTCTAGAATACATCTGTGTCTTTTTCATAAGTTTATGTTGTCAAGTTTTTTCTAGTTTTGCTGCAGCAGTTTCCTATTCAAAGATGATTTTCTCCTGTAGGAGACAATGTAATTTTCATTTAATATATCTGGGTCAGCGAATTTAATCCAAGTTGTATAAACACACAGTCATTCATACACAAATAAATCTTCTACGTTTATGTATTTATTTGTTGTAATGTGTCTATACAGACAACTCCTTATTTAAAATCATAATCAACATACAATTTTTAAATCTCTCAAATATCAATGTCTACATCTGCCTTCAAAATCAGCTAAACCAGTCTGTCAACCTCACTCTATTGTACGGAGCTTTAATTGGTATATTTGTGGAGGACAATAGCCTAAACCAGCTTGTGTTTAAGCTGTCAACCATAGAGCTGTCTTTTATCTGTAACAACCACATTCTGTATTTCTTGCCATTCTTCATTTCATGACTTTCTACAGATTTCTGGACTGAACTTAAACACAAAGAAACCCTTAATAATAAACATCCAAGAAAAGAAAAAAAATCCTTGGATGTTTATTATTAAGGGTTTCTTAATAAACAGAGAAATAAACATCTTTTTTTTAAAAAACTTTGAAATGCTGTAATCAACTTGTCTTGCACTTGTCAACCAGAACTACGGAGTATAGCCGACGACTTCTTGGCTGACATTCCTGCAACTTGAGTGAGTTCAGATAAGTTGTTAATCATGTTGCCTGCAGTTTGATTGCAGGGTCGGTGCTGCATGTCAGGACTGTACAGTGTAACTGTTCCCACATCTGTTTACCAGATCAGGGAGTGTGTGTGTGTGTGTGTGTGTGTGTGTGTGTGTGTGTGTGTGTGTGTGTGTGTGTGTGTGTGTGTGTGTGTGTGTGTGTGTGTGTGTGTGTGTGTGTGTGTGTGTGTGTGTGTGTGCACGTGTTGACCAAAAGAAAAGCCTGTCCATGCTCATTTTGGAAACCAACAGTGGCCGAGTGGTGTTAAAAATTAATTTTTTCCTGCAGGTTGTAAACACAACATCAAGAGTTCAGACAATACAAACAAGAAAGACTTCCTGATCCTGCTGTGACAGCGAACATTTGCACATAGAAAAGCTGCTTGAACTAATTTTTGGACATGTTTTCCCAGTAAATTAAACATTTGGTGATAAGTTTGTCTGTGCATGTGAGTGTGCTTTTTTTTCTTCCCCCATTTACACAAAGGCTGCACACTGTTGCAATAATATTTTCAGATTTCTGAGGAAATATGTTGTTTAAAAGGCTTCAAAGATTTGAAATATACAACGGATAAATATTTGGTTATAGTTACTGTGTTTGTTGAACATGCAGAGTAGAGTTGTCCAAATGCAGAGCAGATCCGGGACTGAGTAATGAGAAAACATATACAGTGGCTTGCAAAAGTATTCGGCCCCCTTGAACTTTTCCACATTTTGTCACATTACAGCCACAAACATGAATCAATGTTATTGGAATTCCACGTGAAAGACCAATACAAAGTGGTGTACACGTGAGAAGTGGAACAAAAATCATACATGATTCCAAACATTTTTTACAAATAAATAACTGCAAAGTGGGGTGTGCGTAATTATTCAGCCCCCTGAGTCAATACTTTGTAGAACCACCTTTTGCTGCAATTATAGCTGCCAGTCTTTTAGGGTATGTCTCTACCAGCTTTGCACATCTACAGACTGAAATTCTTGCCCATTCTTCTTTGCAAAACAGCTCCAGCTCAGTCAGATTAGATGGACAGCGTTTGTGAACAGCAGTTTTCAGATCTTGCCACAGATTCTCGATTGGATTTAGATCTGGACTTTGACTGGGCCATTCTAACACATGGATATGTTTTGTTTTAAACCATTCCATTGTTGCCCTGGCTTTATGTTTAGGGTCGTTGTCCTGCTGGAAGGTGAACCTCCGCCCCAGTCTCAAGTCGTTTGCAGACTCCAAGAGGTTTTCTTCCAAGATTGCCCTGTATTTGGCTCCATCCATCTTCCCATCAACTCTGACCAGCTTCCCTGTCCCTGCTGAAGAGAAGCACCCCAGAGCATGATGCTGCCACCACCATATTTGACAGTGGGGATGGTGTGTTCAGAGTGATATGCAGTGTTAGTTTTCCGCCACACATAGCGTTTTGCATTTTGGCCAAAAGTTCCATTTAGTCTCATCTGACCAGAGCACCTTCTTCCACATGTTTGCTGTGTCCCCACATGGCTTGTGGCAAACTGCAAACGGGACTTCTTATGGTTTTCTGTTAACAATGGCTTTCTTCTTGCCACTCTTCCATAAAGGCCAACTTTGTGCAGTGCACGACTAATAGTTGTGCTATGGACAGATTCCTCCACCTGAGCTGTAGATCTCTGCAGCTCGTCCAGAGTCACCATGGGCCTCTTGGCTGCATTTCTGATCAGCGCTCTCCTTGTTCGGCCTGTGAGTTTAGGTGGACGGCCTTGTCTTGGTAGGTTTACAGTTGTGCCATACTCCTTCCATTTCTGAATGATGGCTTGAACAGTGCTCCGTGGGATGTTCAAGGCTTGGGAAATCTTTTTGTAGCCTAAGCCTGCTTTAAATTTCTCAGTAACTTTATCCCTGACCTGTCTGGTGTGTTCTTTGGACTTCATGGTGTTGTTGCGCCCAATATTCTCTTAGACAACCTCTGAGGCCGTCACAGAGCAGCTGTATTTGTACTGACATTAGATTACACACAGGTGCACTCTATGTAGTCATTAGCACTCATCAGGCAATGTCTATGGGCAACTGACTGCACTCAGACCAAAGGGGGCTGAATAATTACGCACACCCCACTTTGCAGTTATTTATTTGTAAAAAATGTTTGGTATCATGTATGATTTTCGTTCCACTTCTCACGTGTACACCACCTTGTATTGGTCTTTCACGTGGAATTCCAATAACATTGATTCATGTTTGTGGCTGTAATGTGACAAAATGTCGAAAAGTTCAGAAATACTTTTGCAAGCCACTGTAATGGTGCCCAAACTAAATAAATTCTGAGGATAATGTGATTTGTAGGGTGTAGTTTCTCTTTCATTTCTGGTAATTAGTAAAGCTATAAAACTTTGAATGATATAAATTTACATTAGAGGCATGAAAAAGTGATAAAACCTGTACTTGGTGTTTTGTTGACTGGAATAAAAGAGCTGCATGCGTCTGAGATAGTTCTTAGATAATCCTTCCAGTGACCTTCAGTCTTTTCACATCTATTTTTGAAAGTAAAAGCTTATCAAATACTGCCAATTATTGTGACATTTACATCATTAATAAGTGGTCTTTGATATCCTACAAAATAAACGGCATGCTATATATAATCTAAAGGTCCTATCAAAGAATTTTTTATGTCCCGCGTGATTTATGTCTGTCTTTCTCAACAAACAATCCCAGAGCATTGAGCCATGGCGTGGTTCATTGCATTTTTTTTAGCTCCCTTTGGAGAGATGTAATATTCCTAAAAACAGCCAGCAATTATTCCTGCGCTGTAAAAGTTTATAGTCTAACACATCCTTAATCACAGCGACAAGCAGTGCAGCTCGTAAAAACACAGTGTGCCCTCCTGTGCATAAAAAGAGCTGTTTTATATCAACATCCACAATAAACAGACTTATGATCACACTTTCACAATATTTATCAACGCTCTGATTTAAAACCCCAACCATTCGTCTGTGACATGCCTCAAAGCTGAAACAAATTATGGTCAGATGCAGGCGTGTATCAGCTAATGCAGGCATGAGGGCATTAGGGTATCGTTCACACAGTTACTGCTGGTCTCTGTGCAGCAAGAGCCTCCCGCTGTTGAGAAAATGACTCTTCCCCCATTTGTGTAGCCACATAACCACATCTTTCTAAAACACTACCGTATCAAATGATCCATCATCCCTTTATCTTCCAAGTGAGGAAATGGCTACCTCTGTGGAGAACACTGAATTGTTCTGTAGTTACCTGTTTGCACTTCAGCAGCTTTCGCCTTCTTGCTGGGTTTCCTGTTATTTCGCATCTCTCGGATGATGCACTGAGCACAGAGACTGCTCACTCACATTCATTAGGTTTTTCATTATATCCATTTACACATACACATTACACTGATCAGCAAGCATTTCGCTTTTGGGATTTTTACCTTACCATAAAAAATTTCACTTGCTGACAGCAAATCTGAAACCTGTTTTCGTCTAGCAGGTCAATTTTTTTTAGTTATCATGCCCAAAGTACTGGACAAATAGAATGATTGGACAGAAAGCGAGATGCATGTCAAGTAAAATGTCCAGCCTAAAGCTTGAGTTATGCAGCAATGATCAGAAACACAGCCGAAAGTCCACTTTGGATGGCTCGAAAAACAAAATGAAGGTTTTGGAGTGACCTAGTCAAAGTTCGCACTTAACTCCCGTTAACGCTAAATAGGTCATTTAGTCTTTAAAATGCTGCGATGTGGCTGAATAAAAAATAATTCTGCAAAGAAGAGCAGCCCAAAATTCCTTGACAGAAATGTGAAAGACTCACTGCCAGTTACTGGACATTCTTGACTGCAGTACTTGTTGCCAAGGGGTTGCACAACCAGCTATTAGGCTTAGGGGGAATTACTTTTTGGCACAGGTGGGTTGGGATACCTTTTTTGTCCTTAATAAATGAAATAACAATTAAAAAAACAAACAGCATTTTGTATATTAACATGTTTTGGATGGTCTGAACCACAATGGTGTGACAAATATGCAAAAACTAAGAAATCAAGAGGGGTGCAAATGCTTCGCAGTACGGTATAACACATGAATCCCAGTTATTGCCACATGATCCTGATACCAAATCTATTTTCAGACATGATGCATGAAACCAAAGCTGCAATAAATAAATGGTGTTGTTTATTCAAACCCACATCATTAGCCAAGTATTAAGTAAACCTAAGAAAAAGGAACGCAGTTAAAGGTTACAGCCCTGCAAAAAAATGATGCACCTTCTTAAACATAAAAAAGAAAAAAAAGATTTAATTTGTGCTCCTTCTGGATGATGATGTGTATTAATATAGGCACTTTGTATTTAACAAACCTTGAAGCACCAGTCAGCTATCACTGGCAGCTCTAGCCTAATTTTTTGACAAAATAAATCTTTCATCTTTCTAAATTGTAGATGAGCTGTGCAGAGTGATGATGTGGATGTGTGCTGGGCAGCGCTGATTGAAGGACATCACAGATCAGCTAGTTACTCCACTCTCTGGTATACAACTCTCCCCACTGTGCAATTATGCACCATTTCAGGTTTGGATGAGTCTCTGTCTGAAATTAGCAACTAATGTCTTGCAGCTCAGGCTATAATGACAAAGTTCTGTTGTAAATGAGCAGGAACATACCTGAGGCAACAATGGAAAGCTAATTTATCATTTCTTGCCCATTGCCCACAGAGTGCACCTCTAAGCAATGACATGTGTCATTTTGTCCCCAGTGCCAAATGATTTCACCGCTTGTCATCATGGGTGCTTGTTTGGAAGCTGCAAACAGATTCTACAAGTGCAGCACATGTTGAATGTTGAGTAGTCAAAGTGTTTACCTAGAAACTGCTAACTGCAATTTGCAAACAACCTGCTATTTTGATGTTGTTTTGGTCTTAAAGTGGTGCTTAGAAATCTGAAAAGGCATTTCTCCATCCTGTTTTTCTGTGTGCAGTTATAGACAGAATCAGTCGGTAATGCTGTGGAAATGACTGTGCTTTGATTTGACAAGCATGTTGAAAGAAAGAAAGATTGAATGTTCAAAACAGGGATGATGATTAAAGATGATGGCGATAGCGATGATGATGATGATAATAATAGCGAAGGTGATGATGAGAGTAATTACAGACTGTGGTGGCGGATGAGAAGAAAAGCAACTGTTGACATTTCAGAGTGAGCTGTCAGCAAAATTGAGTAAAGCTGATTTGATGCCCGTGGACAAGCCCTCAGCAGGAGGATCCAAACTGAAAGCCCCAGTGTTGCCGCCTCTCACAGAAAAAACGGGGGCAAGAAGAAAGGAACAATGACTGAGATGAAAAGAGTGGATTGAAGGAGAGATCACAAAGACTAAGAGTTTGAAGAAGAGATAAAAAAAAAAACGGTGAGAAAAAGAAAAACACAGGCCAGCTAAGAAACAGAGCCACTCAGCCGAACACCACTGTGAAAACCGCTGCTCGGCCAAAATCCTCCCTTTTGATCCTATTCCACATATATCATCCGTCTATGAAACTACACTCGCCGGGTATCCAAACCTCCACAACCACCACCACCATCATCCTCCCTTGAGACAACTTTTCCAAATCCCTGGATGCTGGGGTGAAGGATTGTACACCCCCACTGTCTGAGCTGTGATTATTTAGCTGGGGCTCTGCCATATCAAACCCTGGCCAGCTAAACATTCCCGAGAGGGAAAAGCAGAGCGGGGAAAAGAAAGAGAGATCTGCACCACCACCCACCTGTGCAGGGCAGAGATAGGAACAAACCAAATGGCACCCCACTGGATACTGCAATCTGCAAGTGGTCACCCCTCAAAGACACCATCACAGGGTTTTCATTTTTCCATAAATTGCAGTGCCGCAACCCCCCTAACTGAGATCAGGTAGTTTTTTCTGCTTCTGCAGCCTGCTCTAATCTCTCGGACAGGGTGGCCGCCTGACTGTATAGGGACCATATGAGCTGCTTGAAGGAGAGCGTTTTTCATGCCCTTTGTGTGTCGAGGTTGATGAGGTCAACCAAGGTCCCGAGGACTGCAAGATGAGGAGTTTTCACAGAATTGGTTTGGAAGTGTGGAGTAGCTTTTAAGTTCACCTCTTATCACTCATGTCTGTACACTGTAACACACTTAAAGACATAAAACTCGGAGGAAGGAACATTTTTCTTTACCCACATATTTAATAGACATTTTCAAAACTACTTTCTTTCACCAAAATCGCTTCTTTCAGTCTGAATTGGAACTCTTTTAGTGTAACAATATTTTTCGGATAAAATACTGTTTTGGTCCAAATAAACAGTGCAAGTTCAGTTTAAATAAGACGGTGTTGTTTCATCCTCACAAAGTTGGAGATTACCAGTTTAATCCACAGAATGTGTAAAATAGATGGACATAGCCCCCATAGTGTGGTCCAAGTCCTGCTGTGAAGCTTTAAGCTGAGAATTTCCACTGTCATCATGACATTTTGATGTTACGAGTGAATGTCAGATCTGCAGAAGACACTTTTCCCTGATACAAGACCTGCCCTAAAACAAACCCTTATTTTTAAACTTGTTTTTAAATCTAATACTGTCTATTATTCACTTTAAACTAACGACTGACTGACTCCACCTCCCTGGGTACTCCCAGGCCCTCCAAGTGTGGAGGCCTATCTCCCCTCACCACACTCCCTGCTGGTAGCTGATGCCCTCAGGGGTTGGTGCATTGGTGGTTCTTGGTGTCCGGGGCTGGGCGCTCAGGTATGCACCAGCTCACTCCCGGTGGCTACTTGGCGGGGCCCGATGCCTGTCGCTCGGTCAGGCCTCTTCCGGGGCAAAGGGGGCCCTCGGGCCTCCGGCCTCGGGGCCTGCAACTCGGTTCACTCTGGCACAGCTGGCTGCCGGCAGAGCGGCGGGCACGCCGGTGCAGCCCCCTCTGGCTTCTGCTCCGTGGCTACTGGGTGACCCCTCGTCTGGGAATCTCCTCAGCCCTTCCCAGGAAGGTGGCACGGATGCCCCTCCGGTGGTACTCCTTGGGCTCTCGCACTCTGGGGCCTCTGGATGTCTGGAGCCTGGATCTCCTCCATGCCTGCTTCATGCCCTGGGGGACGGGGCTATGGGCCTCCACACCCTCTAGCAGACCGTTACATGGGAAAAACTTTTTGTATACAAGCGCGTTGATCCACACAGGTGTGCACACGGGTGTTCACTGTTCGTGAGACATAAACTACACCTTTCTTAGCTGCTACTTCAAAGCACATTGTGCGCTGTCTGTCCTGCGTGCTGCACAACAACTTTCAATATTTAGTATTTACTGCTGTTCACACTCAGCTAGATTAACGTGATGGTGTTGTGTTTAGTATGTTGCTTTGTTTTTGTTTGGTTTTTTTTTTGCTTGTCTTCTCTTCTTTTTTCTCTCAACAGGTGATCCAGGAGATTTTTTTTTTTTCTTTCTCTTTGTCTTTATAAGTGCCCTTTCTCACTGTCCCTTTTTCCTTCTGTTTTCTTTTCCTTCCTCTCTTTCTTTCTCCCTTTCCTATCCCCCAGTCATGTCTGTCCCATCTGTAACAACTGAAAATAAAATAAATAATAACAACAAAGTTTGATCAAATGGACCAATACGGCAATGCCATGATGATCCATTTGGCAAAATAAATCCATTTGGTATCCTTGTTGGTCTTCAGACAACAATTCTGACGGCTTAAGAACCAAATGGGACAGACAAAAAAAAAAAAAAAAAAAAAAAAAAAAACAAAAAAAAAAAAAAAAAAAAAACTAACGACTGAGAAATTAGATATCAGCAAAGTGTTTACTGAGGGTAGAAAGCAAGGAAGCCAAGGGATCCTTTGCAATCAAAGGCTTCACCCCACGATGGCCATTAGCGCAACTCATTTGCAATGTGTCTCTTTGCGAGTCAGTTCAACTGGTTAGCGAGTAATCATATTCTCGTGAGATTCCTGTAAAAAAAAAAAAACAACAAAAAACAGCAAGGTCGATGAGGGCCTGTGTCATTTTGCAGGTAAATCACCCTCCTGTAGAAGTTCATCGCACACAGTCCCAACAATTTTGGTCATGCTGCGGTCTCCAACCGCTGCTTTCCTTGAAAGAGTAGTTGTCAAACAGCTAACAGATCATCTGCAGAGGAATGGGTTATTTGAAGCGTTTCAGTCAGGTTTCAGAGCTCATCACAGCGCAGAAACAGCTTTAGTGAAGGTTACAAATGATCTTCTTATGGCCTCTGACAGGGGCTCATCTCTGTGCTTGTCCTGCTAGACCTCAGTGCTGCGTTCGATACTGTTGACCATAATATCCTATTAGAGCGATTAGAACATGCTGTAGGTATTACAGGTACTGCACTGCAGTGGTTTGTATCATATCTATCTAATAGACTCCAATTTGTTCAAGTAAATGGAGAGTCCTCTTCACACACTAAGGTCAATTATGGTGTTCCACAGGGTTCAGTGCTAGGACCAATTCTATTTACATTATACATGCTTCCCTTAGGCAGCATCATTAGAAGACATAGCATAAATTTTCACTGCTATGCAGATGACACGCAGCTCTATCTATCCATGAAGCCAGGTAACACACACCAATTAGTTAAACTGCAGGAATGTCTTAAAGACATAAAGACCTGGATGGCCGCTTAACTTTCTGCTTCTTAATTCAGATAAAACTGAGGTTATTGTACTCGGCCCTGAAAATCTTAGAAATATGGTATCTAAGCAGATTCTTACTCTGGATGGCATTACCTTGGCCTCCAGTAATGCTGTGAGGAACCTTGGAGTCATTTTTGACCAGGACATGTCCTTCAATGCACATATTAAACAAATATGTAAGACTGCTTTCTTCCATTTGCGCAACATCTCTAAAATTAGAAATATCCTGTCTCAGAGTGATGCTGAAAAACTAGTTCATGCATTTATTACTTCCAGGCTGGACTACTGTAATTCTTTATTATCAGGATGTCTAAAAACTCACTGAAAAGCCTTCAGCTGATCCAAAATGCTGCAGCAAGGGTACTGACAGGGACTAGAAAAGAGAGCATATTTCTCCTGTTTTGGCTTCCCTTCATTGGCTTCCTGTTAAATCCAGAATTGAATTCAAAATCCTGCTCCTCACATACAAGGTCTTAAATAATCAGGCCCCATCTTATCTTAATGACCTTGTAGTACCATATCACCCCATTAGAGCACTTCGCTCTCGCTCTGCAGGCTTACTTGTTGTTCCTAGAGTATTTAAAAGTAGAATGGGAGGCAGAGCCTTCAGTTTTCAGGCCCCTCTTCTGTGGAACCAGCTTCCAGTTTGGATTCGGGAGACAGACACTATCTCTACTTTCAAGATTAGGCTTAAAACTTTCCTTTTGCTAAAGCATATAGTTAGGGCTGGACCAGGTGACCCTGAATCCTCCCTTAGTTAAGCTGCAATAGGCGTGAGGCTGCGGGATTCCCATGATGCATTGAGTTTTTCCTTCCAGTCACCTTTCTCACTCACTATGTGTTAATAGACCCTCTGCATCGAATCATATCTGTTATTAATCTCTGTCTCTCTTCCACAGCATGTCTTTATCCTGTTTTCCTTCTTTCACCCCAACCGTCGCAGCAGATGGCCGCCCCTCCCTGAGCCTGGTTCTGCCGGAGGTTTCTTCCTGTTAAAGGGAGTTTTTCCTTCCCACTGTCGCCAAAGTGCTTGCTCATAGGGGGTCATATGATTGTTGGGTTTTCTCTGTATTTATTATTGTGCTATCTACTGTACAATATAAAGCGCCTTGAGGCGACTTTTGTTGTGATTTGGCGCTATATAAATAAAATTGAATTGAATTGAATTGAATTGAATTGAATTGCTTTCCCCAGTGTGAATGGGGAATAAGGTATCCTTTGTTCCCATTATTGTAATAACAGCTCATTAGAGTTAGTAGAACTATTAAGAATGAAGCCAGGAGACATTTTAAACCTAATACCACTTTAACTTCAATTGTTCACCTGACATTTGTTCATCTATTTGCTCTAATTACACAAAGTTAATTTTACCATGATTCATCACCATGTGAATAAGGTTAAACCAGTAAGCTCACACGATGGTACATTCTGTATTACTTTCTATTCATGCTGACAGTTGGAAATAAATTCCCCAGTGCGTTAGCAGTGGGCAAGCACAGAAGAAGTAGCAGATGGAAAGTGCTTTGTTAACCAAGCAAAATAGCAGAAACCCTGGAAACACTACTCACGCTGAATTTAAATCTAATGAATGACACTTCATGACCTAACAAAATAATGCAGAACATGCTGTATCCAACATTACCTCCTGTGGCTCACAGCAAATTAGACTATTTGATCCGCTAACACATCAAGTTGGTAGACCCAGCAAAGATTAGGGTTTTGTTTGGTTTTTTTAGCATTAAGCATCAAGTTTGTAATACTCGAGAAAATAAAAATGAGAATTGTGTTATTTCAATATGCGGTTTAAACATCTTCTCAGCATCAACAACATAATTATATCCTAGCTGTGTGCAATTTGCTGCTGCTGTAAATATTTTCAAACTGCTCATAGGGGATCAAAAGATTGTTGTGGCTTCCTCTCTAATATTGTAGGGTCTTTACCTTGTGATAATAAAGTGCCTTGAGATGCCTCGATATGAAATGGCCCTTGTGGACGAATAAACATAAGAATGTACGTTACTGTGCAAAAGTCTTGAGCTGTTCCTCATTTCTTTATATTGCATTGACACCCCCCCCCCCCCCAAAAAAAAACAACAAAAAAAACCCAACAACTTTCTAGTACTATTTAAGTGGTTTTGCGTAAAGTTTCTCCAGCCTTTCTGAAGGGCTTTCAAAGGTTTTTCAGGACGATTGCTGCCCTTCTACTTATTTTTAGTTCACTCTTTGTATATTTCCATTTTTGAGAGGGTTTCTTTTTTGCTTGTTTTTAAGCTACTTAACACTGACCTATGAATCATTCAAGCATAAAATAAATTCACCTAACTCAAGAAATGAACCAGTGTTGTCTCTATATACATGCTCCGCATAGAGGCAATTTTAGTTTATTATTAATAAATCACAAAAAACAACTGAAATTGAACAAGTGGAAGACAAAAGAAAAGGCAGGCCTAACTATGTACAGGATCTAAAAGTGATGCAGAAATGACCTGACAAAAGCCCTGTGAGATGCATGTGACCCTTTGGGCATGTCCATGCTAATATGTTTTTGTTTGAAAACGCATCTCTTTCTCCGTTTTGGCCTCCTGTCCACACTGAGACGGCGTTTTTGGTCAAGGAAAATTGAGCTTTTTGAAAACACTGTTTTCACGTCACAGTGTGGACTGCATAAACACAGACTTTCGGGAACGATGACACATTTTAGTCATATAATGCAGTCATGTGACCAATTAAACTAAGACAGTGGTGGGCATTATACAGCAGTTGTTTTGTTTCCTCTCAATTTTGACAGCCCCATTAAAGATTAATATCAGTTTGTAAATGCTCCAGATAGATTTTCTTCAAATTCTTTAATTCTCACTCACTTTTGCAACTTTGTACTTTTGTGTTACTCGCAGCAACAACTCCATCTCATTGATAGTGCATTTAAAAAACTCGGTGCTTTTCCTCAACATTTTGCCGCAACGTTCCAAAGAGCCGGAAAGTAAATAAACGGCAGACAGAAATGATGCAGGTTGAATTGTCTTATGTTTAATACAGGAATACAGGAACGTAAGTGTTTTCAGTCATTTTCAAATTTATCTAGATTAGTGTAGACCTAGCCTTTGACTTGACCCATCTATAGTTTGCTGAAGCCTCATCAGAAAGTCGAAGGGTGTCACTTTTTTAAGAGGGAAAATGGGGAGAAAAGGCTGAGGTATGCAAAAATACACAAGTACCGGACCTCAAGAGGTCTTATCAAGTGATAAATCCAGATTTGAATTTTTTGTTCATTCAGTATGGTCACCGTCAGTATATACAGAGGTGGTCAGAAGTACAAAACTAACTGTCTACAGTCATCTGTAAAACATAGAGGAGGCTCGTTGAAATCAGAAAAGTATCATCAGAATGCAATGCCAGAATGACAATCTTAAACACACTGCCAGTGCAGTAAAAGCAAACATATGGATCAAAATTGACTTCCAAGCTTGTTAGAATTACACAATCTCTGTTTTTGCCTTTTGTTCTCCATTTCCATGTAAGTTTTCATGTTTCAATAGAGTACTGTAGCTGTGATTTTACACCACAGACTATTTGTATTAACGAAAAGGTTGCACATAGTTCAGTGAAATCAAGTTAACAAAACTGGCAGTTGACACATTGTTACACTGTTACTCGACATCCTATAGTAATTTCAACTTGTTTAAACAAATTATAAGGCAGAGAAATCTCATCCATCTGAAGGTTCCCAGGTCAAATGCTATTATCAGACAAAGTGAAATTATCTCACAACTCATTCAGAGTTTGTCATGTGTTGATGAAAGGCTGAAATAAGGATCTGTTAATTAAAAAAAAATGGAAATGAACTTGCTTGGAAACTATGAGATCAATATGAGCATCATTAGCAAAGGGCTGTCATTTTTTAACTGTTTTTCACACCTGCTAGCATGACAGGAAGTTTACAAGAAGCTGAAAACATAAAGTTTAGAGCAAAGTAATATGTGTAAATCGTCCTGTGCCTCACCAGGCATCACACCAATATTTACAGATTCTTCCCCAGACTTTATTCTGTCACATCTCATCAAATCACAGCATCTGTGAGACTTTTGCATCTCACAGTTGTCTGAAAAGTGTCTGCAAAGCTCTTGAAAGAATAATCAGTTCTGACACTGACACCCAAAAAGGCCTGACAGCATTTCCGTCTGATATATCAACGACACATTGGCAGAAGTGGATAAACGTTGATTCAACCACCGATCACCGGCAGTTATCTCATTCCTGCCTGTCATTCCTGTTGTTCAAGGCAGGCCACTCTGCAGTAACAGCCTGTGTTTAACCTCATCGGACGATCGAATTCTTCTCATTCACAGCACTTGAAGTGGCCTCCTGGTGCCCAGAGGGATCAATACAAGAAGCATTACATCTAATCAAACACTGATTACTTTCTCAGCGTTGATTGCAATTGGCTGGCATGTCACTTGTTATTGTAAAGCGTGTTTAGTTTCTATAGATTCAAATGATCAAACAATGGAAGCTGACATTTTTTTCCTCAGAAGAATCAGTCACTGTCATCCAGACAAATTACACGCAAGGTCACAACCCAGAGCTACTTGTTCGTTAAAATTAACAAGATTAGTGCTGGGTTTTTGTCAGCTGCTTGTTCGCATAGTTTAAATCTTGTTCCACCGTTGTACATTAATGTGCAGTTCCAGCTGGAGCAATTAATTAACAGTGGGGGATTTGTCACTTTTCACAGTGTGACATAAAAGCTAGGATTTTTTTAAATGTATCAGCTAAACAACCCTCTCACCATCAAGGCTGCAGATTTTTGAAGCCCGTCTTTAAAGAAGTCATACCATAAAGATCAAGACTGCAACCTTGCTAACATATTCATATGGTGTTTCATGTTTCATGAGCATTCTCTCTTTGAACGTGCTGTGTACCAGTGACAGTCTCAAAATCATGAATTCAGACAGCCAGGCTTTCATACATAAGAAAGTAATTCCATCAACTTGAAGGCAGGGCTAACTTGCCAGGGCAGCAACACATTACTAGTCGTTTCATATGCTCAATTGAAACACAAGTGCCAGTTATTATTGGCCACTGATATTCAGTGGGAACTGTTTCACTTATTCAAAGACTGACCCTAAACCTCTCTCAAATGATGCCACCTTTACCTGGCAGAGTTTTCACTTGTCATTCTTGCACACAACGTTTTGATTGGCTTTGCCCATTTCTCTTGTTTTTTAGCCTCTTATATCATGGTCTTTCACATATTTTCTCTTTATGAAATCTAGCAGTTAGTGGCATGTTTTTGTGTTGTTTTACTTTTTATTCCTGTTTCTTTTTGTTAATTGCAGGTGGCTATACTGTGATTTTTATTGTATTACTGATATTTAATGGTATGAGAGCAAGAAAAGAATACATCCCATATGGAAAAGAAATAGAAAAAACTTATAAAAGACTTGCATAAGGTGTGGCCTACTTCATATAGTGAATCCTATAAGGCTTATATGATTTACTCATGAAAGTGGCCACTTTCTCATTACTTTCATATATTGTTTTAGTAAGTATCCAAAACATAGAAGTTTCATTTATATAATTTTTCAAGGGCTCTTACATCTGTTTTCACTCTTGTATGCTTTTCATACAAGTTTCACACAAGACAGATATATATAAATCTTATAAAGTTTGTATATATCTTTTCCATATGGGATATAACATTCCAATACTTACAAAACTGACATTAGGTCCATAACTAAAAATATGTGCCTTGTTGTAAGATCACATTGTAATGCTTATAGAACAACAACAAGAAAAACAACATCTGAATGAAGCTGTGTGTCGAAGAATCTACATTTCTTACTGAGGAAAAGAAACTGAGTAACACAAAGACTTTGTGTCATGGAGCATGGAATTAGATTATAAATAAAGTGACAAAATCCAAATGTGTACACAACCAGAGACACACAAGGAAGGGAACACACAAGAGAAACAACAAAAGGAAAAACAACACTGTGTATACACAAAAGGGTAATCAGGAAATAGAAAAAAAACAGGGTAACAAGGTGCAGGTAAAGATAATCAAAGACACACACTAGAGACACTAGTCACTATCAAAAATAAAACAGGTCTAACTCAATGTGGAAATGTATACACATGAATGAAGTGAACATAGTAGAGCTGACAAAAGGGAATGGGACAGGAAACACAGGAGGAATAAAATAAACTCAGCAAGCATAAAAAAAAGAAAAAAAGAAACAGAACTGTGAAACTTTAGTTGCTATTAAAAAAGAAAAAAGAAAGATGCCCCTATCTACACAGAAGTCCAAGGAATCTTCCAGGAATTAAATTATTTTCCAAAGCACTGAAGGTCAGTAGGCAGTAATACCATATGTGTTGATCTCTAATATTGAACATAACCTGCTCCAGAGCGGGTCAGGGCTGAAGCATAGTTACCATGGCAATGGACCCCAGTTAGAAATGAACTCCCTTCATAATACTGAAAACCCAGCGTTAACCCCCGAGTTACCTCGATAGACCCAAATCCTGTTTCATTGCATGGGTCTCTGCTCTGCTCATTCAGCAATGTTTGAAGTGTATGAAGATACTGAACACAAAGGGTCAACTCCACCTGCTGGAGTTTTGTAGATATAAATATAAAAATCACACAAAAATGGAAAAAAAATTGAAAAAGTGCAACATAGTGCAGTTCCTTTTTTTTAAACATTGGATTTTAGATGAATAAAATATAGCTCAAACCTGCAACAAAGAGGAGTTTAAGTGAATTACTTAGTTCCAGTAAAACACACACAAACTCCAAATTATAGCTCTAAATTTCTACAGAAAGAAGTTCAGCACAATCCCACTTAAATTTATATGATGTCCATTTGCCCTTAATGAGGTGTCACACACTGTTAGAGCCTGTGGTCCAACCAGTTAAATGTTTCACACACACTGAATTCATCATACATGCATGCATCATGCAGCATTACATCAAGCTGTCTTCACAATGAGCCATGAAGCAGCCAGACACCCCCAGGAGTCTGGCTAGTGATTACTGGAGCAGCTGAGGTGTATGAGTCTGCAGGGTTTGTCTCCTAAAATACATCTGATCAAAAGTGAGGGACACTTCTTGAGGAAAGTTCACTTCTTTTACACAGGAAACAAATCTTTAGTATTCTGTTGTAGTTGGAAAAATTATTCATTACAGCCAAAGAGAAATCTCTCTAGAAACTGTTTACATATTTCAATGAATTGCTGCACATATCCTGCATTTTCTTGGCAAAATATAAACAAATGAGAAGCATCTGAAGACTTTTTCACAGTACCGCACATGACTAGATGAAAGTCAGACACTGAAGTTGTGTGTTACATTTCTACACATTAGCTTCAGCTAACATAAACCAGCAGATCAGTGATGATATATCTCATCTAGCACATGATACATCACAATTCACAGGTTACGGTAATGTGTGAAGTACAGAAAGAACGTGATACATTTTATTTTCATGCCTAGCTCTACTGCACAAACTACTGAGAATTAAAATACATTGAAAAGTCAAGGAGACTTGCAAACCACATCAAGGACAAATTAGGCTTGTTTCACTAACCTCTGACTGTTTTAGAAGGGGTAGAGATCCTTGTGAAAATGGAAAAGTGCTAGTGAAACATGAAGCAACAACTTTGTCCTTGAGCACAAATTGGGTTAGCACCCATTAGGTCAGTGGTCCCCAACCCCCGGTCCATGGACCGGTACCGGTCCGTTTCGTACCGGGCCCCGAGAGTTGAGGCTCGGGTGTGAAATTTATGGTTTTCAAGGTTTTTATCATTAACTCAGTTTCCCTGTGTCTTTTCCAATGTTGTAGTTGTGTGTCTTATTTTGAAAGAAATATACCACAGCGACCAGAGAGCATTAAGGGGCAAAGAGGAGGACGTCGATCTCAATGTTATTGGAGCATTTCAGGAGGACGCTGCTAATAAAGTTACAGAATTACACAGTGAATTCGCGTTTATTGTTATATTTATACATTTTATTTTGTTGTCTGACCAATACTGAAGGAGGATTGTAGAGGGACAGCTAGATGGATAAGGTACTCAGTGTCATCGCATAATCTCACTAGTCCTTCAGCCGGCTATGCTAAACATAAAAATCCTACATAGACCAAAAAGCAGGTCTCAGAAACAGAAGTAAATAAACTAAAAGGAGGTTTCTTCCTGTTAAAAGTCAGTTTTTCCTTCCCACTGTCACCAAAGCACTTGCTCATAGTGGGTCATATGATTGTTGGGGTTTTCCCTGTTTTCTTTGTATTTTTGTAGAGTCTCTACCTTACAATATAAAGCACCTTGAGGCAACTGTTGCGATTTGATTTGGCACTATATGAATAAAATTGAACTGAACTGAAAATGTATTAAACTAAAATAAAATATACATCATATCATGAGTAACAAGACAAGGAAAAAAATCACCCCTTTGACCCAACAGAGAAAACATACCACAAGAGATAAGCTGAAACTAATGACAGATAATTAGACAGGGGAAGTAGAACTGATTGCACAAGAGTCAAGGGGTCATCAAAATAAAACAGGAAACTACTAACACTCACCTGAACTGAGACATGAGGTTGACGCAGACAGAAGGCAAAACACGGAGACGAGACTAGGACACGAAAGGGAGCTAACATAATCAAACAAGGATTCCACGAACCAGAAATACAGATAATAAAGCTCAGAGGCGCTAGCAATATAAAACATAAACAGAAGACTATGGAACTCCAACACAAAACTCATCTTACACTAAAATAAACCAAAAGACCTACATACAACAACAACACAGAACTATATTGCAAAGACAATCAAAAATGAGGAACCTCCCCACCCCCCCAAACATCCCAGTTTAACATAGTTAGACCATATATTCAGTCTCCATGCCAAAAACATCCACCACACTGAGACAGAAATATTCTGCACACACATGACAGCTGACATATCTCACATTATGAAACAGCAGACCTAAACTGCGAGAAGTCGTGATCACACCTTGAACTGTTATTCCAGACATCACATCTTTGACCATGGGTGTTTGATCTGGCATGTTAGGTTAAAGCTATGACATTTTGGCAGTGGGAGCATTTTCTGGAAATGATGCCATCTCAACCTGTCACCTCAATGGTACAGAAAGACTTTCACAAAAAGATTATGTTCTGCTTCACTGCACTGTATTAACTACATAACGATTTGCGTTCATGCATCTTCAAATGGATTGTTCTTGCATACTTCAAGTGAATTTGAGAGTTTATTTTTTTGTTTTTTTAATGATTAAAACTTGCTTTTTAGTACAAGGTGTCACTGTTTTAAAAGAAATATGGCAGGGAGAAGTAAACAAGCTGTTCTGAATTAACCTTGAGAGAATTCAGTAAAGCCAACACAGTCATGAAAATTGCTCTACGCTGTGAAAGTTTGCTCAAAGCTTTCAAATTTAGTGTGGTTTCCCGTCACCTGCATGTCAACCTTTCACAGTAACCTTTTCATCACTTTTCTGCAAATATTTTCTTTTCGACTTAATCTTTGCGATAAACTCCTGGTACCATGTACTGCTGATTTTGGCAGTATAAGACAAATTGTTCTTTCTGTATCAGACTGAGGAAAATATAAGGAAGCAACTGTTTCCTGACATGCTTGAATCTCAATGTAAAAACTTTGGAACATGGATTGTCTGGTGCACCTCCCTAACCCCCTGATAAGAGTCAGTGTTTGTACCAACTGAGCCTCACATTGTTCAATAGTCATTGTCTTGGGTTTGATTAAAAACAGATGAGATTGACTGTGCAGAAAGGTGTGTCGGGTATTTGCTTCTACAGTTAAACTGGCATAATTAAATAATCTATAAATAATAAATAATAATTAATAGGAATGTATTTAAGCAAGAGCTTTTTCAACTTGTGTGCTTATTTGCATATAAAATGTACATATTTCAGTGCTCTCAATGGCTTTACTTTTACATTCCAGTCACTACTGTGTAATTTCATTTGTGCATTTTATGCATGACAAGTCAAAACAAACTAGTAAAATTATAATACACACATTGTCTGCCTTTGCTCACCTTCCACTGCATCTGTGCCTCCGTTCAATCTCTTATTCTTCAAATATTTCATCTAGATTTCTCAAAAAAGATCTCAAAGATTTCCAAGGCTTGGAAATGTTTGAGAATGCACAACAAAAATGGCAGCTCTAGCCTTCAAAGGGTGAATGTTAGATTAGGTAATTTCGGGTAATTTTGCACATTTGTAGTAGGATATCAAATGTCTCAAAAAAAGGAAAAGAAATGCTTTAAATTTGTTAGAATGTGTGAAAAAAATCTGAGTCCATTTGTGATGCTTGATACATTTATCAACCTCTTACACACTTCTCTCATCAACTATATGTGAAAGGTTTTGCTGTTTTGTCACAAGAAGCAATGCAAGAAAAAAGTTACAAAGAACATCAAAGAGAATCCCTCTCTCTTCTAATTGTGTTAATCTAAATGTAAATGGTAAATAGTGCTTTACTAGTCAGTTCGAGCACTTTTTGCTTACTTACTAAAGTCTGTGGTTCTGGTGGATACGTTGCTCACTGCATGCAAACGTGGAAAGCAAATGTGAGCAAATACCACATATCGTATGTATAAAGAGAAAATAGTGTCATTATACAGACACTTGAAGCTATGCAGGACTCAGCGTGTTTTGCAACCTGTCAGTTGCACCATCAGCACTGCTATCTGAATAGAACAGAAAATAACCGAGGTTTTATCCAGAACATCTCAACTCTTTTAACTGTTACAGTCATCTCCTTTTTCATCATCTGGGACCCTCTGTGCATTCACATATCGCTTAAATGCCTTACTGGACAGCAAGCATGAACTAAGCCCTGTTATAGACAGGCAACCTTTCCAGGATGGACCCAGTGGTAGCTGGTGGCTGACTCTAGCCCACTAGCAACCCTAAACTGGACGGATGGATAAAGAAATACAAGCTTATTAGCTTGATTTTACTTTATCAATGCTGCAAGCTAGGGCTGCTTGATTCTGGAAAAAACAGTGATAATTATTTATCTCAGAAACCCAAAGTCTAAAACATGAATTTACTGCATAGTGAAACCAAAATGTCTGAAACTGACTACAATGGTTTACCATTCTTCTTTCCAATAGTCTCTGTTTTGTCACCTTGGCTCAATCTGACCTTAGTCTTCAACAGCATGTTGACCAGTAATGTTTGGCCTTCTACAGGGGAGAAAATACCTGCTGTAGAGGAAATGGGGTGTGCTCCATTTTAAACATAAAACAAATAAGAAGATAATGGTAAAAAAGGAATGCAGGACAATAATTGTTTTATCTCCATTATGTCGTTGAATATAAGCAAAGCCCTGCTGTCTTTTGATGCAAAGCACCTGTTTTAATGCAAACCATTATAAAAAAAAGAGTTTCAAGCAAAACACTACTCAATTGTTCCTGGGAACTTTTCAAAGATCATCCTAGATCTGAAATCCCTGTGCACAGTTATAGCAAAATTGTGACATGCTAGCTTTACTTGGTATAGGGGTTTAATCTAGCTTTTTTGATCGCTATTATTATCTTTGGCATTACACGCGAGTCCTGTTTGTACACTACAGTCTTATCGCCTGGGATTAAGTAATACATTCTTCTCCTGTTAAACAGTGACAGGGGAACAGCTCTGTTACGTAACCAAAGCTAAATCGGTGTAGAGCACTGAAATGGCTGGATTATACAGTGGATGTTAAGAAAACATCAATACAAGACCTGTGCTCATTAACAAAACATTTAACTCCAATGACGCAACCATTTGAAAGGCAAAGATCCTGTCTAAGAGTCAGGTATGAGCCCTGTGGTAGGATGACATCACCAAGAAAGCACTCCTTAATTGAAACCACCAGCTCCTCAAGCTATCCCATTACACTGGCCAGGTTGGGGTTGCCAGGTCAGAGTATGAGAAAGCTCCCATGTGTAATTTATAGCACTCTTACCACAGATAATCCATACATATAAGCTGTGAGGTTATGAAGCTGCAGACCCCCTACCCATCTGCAGCCAATTTGGCTCTCACACAATCCATCTTAAATCACAAAGGCTCAGACCATGCTGACTAGACTATAGAAATCGTTTCATTGCAATTCCCTCTGCATACTACTTTTGGCAAATTTGAGAGAGAAAGAAAAAAACTCAAACCTCTGGTATTAACTACCTGAACCAGGAATCCTCTTTAGAAGCCCACACCCTCTGCTTTTTCCTCCCACAGCAGTAAATTTTCAAGGAATGTGGGCCAAAGATCAGATCAATAAAAATCTGCAATTTAACAAGAACAGTTGCTGGCAGTGCTACTAGGTATGTCTCGCTACATTTTAAGTGAGATCTAAATGAATATGTGCATGTGGAAGTTCCTGCAAGTGTTTCAGGGACGAGGAAAAAAAGGTGGTGCGGGTGGGGTGTATTCTTGTACCCAGCCTGTTATCTCAACCATCAAGCGTGTGATCCCGTCTATCTGTGAGATTATAGGAGCTTAATCACTGTGAAGATTAACCTTATCAGAAATCACATTTCTTCACACAGTTTCAATTATCAGGACAAACTCGGTGTTGGGGACGGGGAGTTGGAATAGGGCGGCACTAACAATATAAACAGAGGATTGGTCCCAGTGAATAAAGATGCCTGCTGGCTGTTTTCCAGCTGTGTTTATCTGAAAATCATGTTTGAAAAAGAACCCTGCACTGTTTAATAATTGGAGAGCCTTCATCCTATTTTCAGTATTGTGCTACTGATGCCTCAAATCAAAAGCATTATCACATGGTTACAGCGGACAAATGCTCCTGGATCTACAGGGAGAAAAATAACTGCATAACAGGTTTGTTTTGCATCTGCAGGTTTCTAAAAAAATCACTTTAAAATGCCACGTATGTTTTGGGGGAGAAAAAAAAAAAATCACTGCAGCTGTCACAAACGCCAAGACTTCTTTGTTTTCAAGTGTATGATAATTATAGTATGTCTTTAACAATTTTACCCTTTAGTTCCAACATGGTCTCTAAAATGAGCACAAAAAATGCTCTTGCACCTGCACATCTGCTTCCCAAAGAGCTACAAATAACTTATAAAAGCATAAGAAGCATTTTCTTATCCAGATCAGGCTGCAAAGGTTTTTGTTAGTAACAGTATGTACCTTGGTTTGGAACCCTATGTGAGGTTCATTTTGGTACGTTTGTGTTATTTATTTTCATAAATGTGAAAAACACTGAAGTGTCAAATCAGGAGTTGTGTCACTGAAATATTGCAGAAAAAGAACCAACAATTAAATTCATAGTTAACATAAATTAAAGACATAGTACTGAGTACACACCCACCCCACAAACCAGCTCGATTCCGTTTTCCTCTGGTTTCATTTCTTTTTATTTCTAATTTTAAAATAAGGCCACAAATGTTAAGGTAATCTGCGCTATTCCTGTTGCTCAGCTTTACACATCTATAAACTGGCTAAAAAACTACCAAGAAGTTTAAAAAGCGGATAAAGAAGCAGGCAAATTTTATGACTTACCATTTTGCCTGTTCACATGATTTCTGAACAGTGATGTTCACTGATAAAAGCTAAGCTAAATTAGTCATTATCATATGTAATTGAGGCCAGTTGCAAGTCAAGGCTTTCCCACTGGTATACACACACACACACACACACACACACACACACACACACACACACACACACACACACACACACACACACACACACACACACACACACACACACACACACACACACACACACACACACACACACACACACACACACACACACACACACACACACACACACACACAGAGAGATTTCAATTCATGCTGGAAGTGGAAAATAACTCCTCGGTGTCTTTCTCTGTCGCCCTTCTCATCGTGATTTGTTTTTAATAGCAGCTGGATAACACTATATCAGTCAATCAACCCAACCCCTCACCAGGTCTAACAATTTCCTTAATGGAAACTGGTTCTTGCAGCTCCCATTAACTGTATACAATCAGGTTAATACATACATGTAATGTAATTAAATGTTGCATGGTGGTTGATGGGCTGGTCTGAGTATATCAAACACTGCTGATCTACTGGGATGTTCCCACATAACCCATCTCTAGAGTTTACAGAGAGTGTGCCCATCTTGTGACAATGACTCTAAAATTAAGCTTCCTGACAACATTCATTACCCTGCTTAAACTGGTTTCTTAATAATAATTTTTTTAAAAAACCTTTGGGATGTGGTGGAACAGAGAATTTATACCAAGGATGTGCAGCTGATAAATCTGTAGAAAATGCGTGCCATCACGTCAATATTGACCTTTGAGGAATGTTTTGAACACCTTGTTTGATCTATTTCATGAAGAATTGAGGCGATTTTAAAAGGGGTCCAACCTAATATTATCAATTGACCTATAAAAAGTAGTTGGTGTAAATTTGGGACAGTATTGAAGATCATGTAATCCTGGGCCAGACTACAGTGTACCCATCTTATGATAACACCTCTCAGATGACAGTTCCATTTTATCGTTTTTATCGTTGGACAACTAGATAGTAGGAAAGCTAGATACCACATTTCTGGAAGAATGAACAGAGCAGCCCCCCGGGGAAAAAAAGAAAAAGAAATCCACCAACACTACACTGAAACATCCCAACTACCCAACCTGCTTTTATATCTGACTATTTTCACTGCTGGATTTACAGCTCAGCTAAAAATGTGTGATTAACACAATCTTCTATTTTACTAGAACGGCACTCAAGGGTCTCCTCCACCAGGGTCCATCTCACCTGTCTCATATTATTAAAGAAAGTGACCCAGATCAGTCACAAAATCATTTTGGATCTTCCTGTTACTCTGCTCCACTTTAGAACAAAGTTCAGTAAAATCGAGCCCAGTGATTTTAAATCTTGCTGACTTACAAACAAAAAAAACAGACAGTTATGATCACATACCTGCACTCAGGCAGGAGCTTAAAAATGATTCAAACTCCAGGGACAATCTACAGAAAGAGGGAGAGTAAGCAAGAGCGGGGCAGAAGGAGCTGAACGAATCAATGCAATGAGAATAAGGTTTGCAATGAAATATTATTTTATCCATTTTAAATGGTAACAAAAAATTGGAAATCAATTTGCGGTGGTCAATATTTCTATTGTGGCAGGCTGTCGCAAATAAGCCGATGCATAGGAAACATTTCAGTAACCATTTACAAGCTATAATGAAGCATAAGCAAAGCTAATTTTACAGTAATCTCAGCTTTATTGCAGCACATTTTACATGAAGGGAACTGCCATAAAAGGGTCTGCTTTTTTAACCGTTATATCAGCTTACAAATCTTCAGTCAAGAAATCACAAGGTGTCTGAATTCTTGAAATTTCCACTGAGGTTTAATATTTATAGTATTAAAGTATACTTGAGGAAGGTTTTGCACCCCTTGAGGTCTTTGAGATATGTGAAGAGGTTCCAAGGGGTAGAGCAGTAATTCAATTCTGCCCAATGAAAAGCACGCTGCATTCCTCACAGAGACTGCTGGAAGCTTTCCATCTATTCTTCTACAGTTTATTAGATCCAGTTGTTGTAAATTACATTATGAAATTCTTGCTCAATGGATTTAAATTGACCACACGGGGAATGTTGACATTTTCTGTACAGGGTCAGTGGGCTTCCTTCCACCAATGACCTCACCGAGGGCCAGCTGTTTAGGATTGGATGAGAACTGGCATGCTGCTGCTACAGAGCACATTTTAAAGTTAGTGCATAAACATCATCAAGTGAGGTGAGACAGAGGAACAGGCTCACTAAGCCTTGTCTGACAGCATTATCACGACCATTGGAAAAGAGTGGAGGCCACTATGTAAACAGCTTTCTCCCAGACGTCAATACAGCCAGAGCCATTACAGGAGTGAGGTGTCGGTTTGCATTCTAACATCAGGTTTCCACAGAGAAGCTCACACACATAAAAACGTTCTCATGTGTGCACACACACACACACACACACACACACTATATACATAAACACACATGAGCACATTGTGTGACAGAACAAACAAAGTAGGGATATCTGCTTCTGTTGCTAGGATACCACTTCTTCTGGCTCCTAAGTAAATCAGGGTGACTGGTGGCACAGACAGCTGTGAAAAATTAACACAAGCTGGGGTAACAAAGTAAAAGTAACTTCCAAGCTGATGCTCATGGAAAACGTGTTCACATTCACTTCTGTTTAAAGGATGGCTTTGCAATTTCTCTATCCTCAGGTGCCAAAAAGGATTTGCTTGATGTAATCATTCCTGCTGTTCACACTGGTTTTTCAGTGATGCTTTATCCACAAACTATCACTGCACGATTGCCTCCCGGCTTTACAAGTCAGTAAGAATTTTATCCAGTTTCTACATCTAAACTGAACAAGTAATGGACATCCTAATGCTCCCTCGTTGCTTGCTTCTTCTGAGTGTTAGCAAAGAGAGTATAGTGACTCAGCAGCCATCTTGGCAATGACTCTAGTTGGTTATTTTATTCCCCAATGGGAAGAGAAAACATGACTTCAATATCAGCGGTTGCCAGGACAGAAAAAAGTAGAAATACAGCAGGTTGGGGACCGGCACTAGGAGTACACTGGCTTGTGGCCCACATCCATGGCTGGGTGATAGCAGGGTTTTCAATGACTCAAAATTTGGAGGGTGATTCATATGCAAGCACAACTGATCT